>NC_083679.1:0-600000 GCF_030384665.1 Lodderomyces elongisporus | reverse complement strand
CCGCATCCTTACTACATTTGTTTTGTTTTGGCCCCTTTGGGTCTTGTCTTATTGAGACCTGTTAGCGCTGAATACGTCATCGACCAAAATGTTCAATTCACGCACGCACACACGCACAAACTGGCACCAAAAATAGCACCAACAGCATTACTGACTAAGGCATACAAACTCGATAGACTAACATTTCACCATAACCCTTATAACAATACCAACAACAATAACTATAAGGAAAAAGAGAGAGAAAAAAAAAAAGTAACTACCTCTGAAACGTCAACAACAATAGCTATATAGCCACCAATCATTATAAAAAAAAATTGTAAGGGACAAAGTGGATCAACCGTTATCACCAATCACCGACTATCAAGCAAAACGATCGCGAACACTAATACTACCACTAACACGAATATTAACACTAAAAATTTGAGATCTAAAATCCACGAGCAAAATTTTCATCATCACCATTTTTGTGTCTCTCTGCCCCTTTTTGCCTCAAAGCTCCCCACCCAGCTCTAGATATATAAAAAAAAAAAATTGTTTCCAAAATTACTCCGCCAGTCAAGAAACAAAGACTATCAACCGCAGTCGTCTCATCGCCCGTAGAGAGTAACTTCTCATTTAACTTGAACTTGGACTCATCAGCATCACACTCACCAACTTCCAATAAACTGACCTCGCGCTCGCCAGCGTCTTTGAACTCAGCCGCAGATCCATTTACTAATAGTAATCACAACAATAATAATAGCAACAGCAACAGCAACGGCAACAGCAACGGCAACAATAAAAACCACCACAACCACCACCAACATAACAACAACGTATTTGGCGAGGGGACGATGTTGGCCACCTCACACACGCAACATGAAATATTGCAAATTCTCGAAGACCCCGTGTTGTACGAACAAAAGCATATGGAGATCAGAAATGACTTGATCAAACACATTAATCAGCAAAACTTGGTCATCAATGACCAAAACAACGAGTTAGAGGTATGCAAGACGGCAAACAAAGCATTCAAACAGGCTCTCTCGGAGATTGGTACAGTTGTCATATCTGTTGCGATGGGTGACTTGTCCAAGAAAGTCGAAATCCACACAGTGGAAAGCGACCCCGAGATTTTAAAAGTGAAAATCACCATAAACACAATGATGGACCAGTTGCAGACTTTCGCAAGCGAAGTCACCAAAGTGGCCACCGAGGTCGCCAATGGTGAATTGGGCGGTCAAGCGAAAAACGAAGGATCTGTGGGTATATGGAGATCATTAACCGATAATGTCAATATTATGGCTTCCAATTTAACAAACCAAGTGAGAGAAATCGCCGATGTCACAAGAGCAGTCGCTAGAGGTGACTTGTCGAGAAAAATCAATGTTCACGCCCAAGGTGAAATCTTACAATTACAAATGACTATAAACACAATGGTGGACCAATTGAGAACTTTTGCGTTTGAGGTGTCCAAAGTTGCAAGAGATGTCGGAGTTTTGGGAATCTTGGGTGGTCAAGCATTTATTGAAAACGTTGAAGGTATTTGGAAAGAATTGACCGATAACGTAAACGCAATGGCCTTGAACTTGACTACGCAAGTGAGAAATATCGCAAATGTTACTACTGCCGTTGCCAAGGGAGATTTGTCCAAGAAAGTCACTGCTGATTGTAAAGGTGAAATTTTAAATTTGAAATTAACAATCAATCAAATGGTGGACCGATTGTTGAAATTCGCGTCCGAAGTTACCACATTGTCACGAGAAGTCGGTACTCTTGGTATTTTGGGCGGTCAAGCCAACGTTCAAGATGTCGAGGGCGCATGGAAAGCAGTCACCGAGAACGTTAACTTAATGGCAACAAATTTAACCAATCAAGTGAGATCCATTGCCACCGTCACTACTGCTGTCGCTCATGGTGATTTGTCGCAAAAGATTGATGTTCATGCTCAGGGAGAAATTTTGCAATTGAAAAACACCATCAACAAGATGGTGGACTCTTTGCAGTTGTTTGCTTCCGAAGTCTCTAAAGTTGCTAGAGATGTCGGTATAAATGGTAAATTAGGTATCCAAGCCCAAGTTAGCGATGTTGATGGATTATGGAAAGAAATCACTTCAAATGTGAACACCATGGCTTCAAACTTGACTTCGCAAGTGAGAGCATTTGCCCAAATTACTGCGGCGGCCACAGATGGTGACTTCACAAGGTTTATTACTGTTGAAGCGCTGGGAGAAATGGATGCGTTGAAAACCAAAATCAACCAAATGGTTTTAAACTTGAGGGAGTCCATTCAAAGGAACACCGCAGCAAGAGAAGCAGCAGAGTTGGCCAACAGTGCCAAGTCAGAGTTCTTGGCCAACATGTCGCACGAAATTAGAACCCCATTGAATGGTATCATTGGTATGACGCAATTGTCGTTAGATACTGAGTTGACGCAATACCAAAGGGAGATGTTGTCCATTGTCCACAATTTGGCAAACTCCCTTTTGACGATTATTGATGATATTTTGGATATTTCCAAGATTGAAGCCAACCGGATGACGGTTGAGCAGATTGACTTTTCACTCCGTGGTACAGTGTTTGGTGCATTGAAAACATTGGCGGTGAAGGCGATTGAAAAGAACTTGGACTTGACGTATCAGTGTGACTCGTCGTTCCCAGATAATCTTATTGGTGACTCGTTTAGATTGAGACAGGTTATTTTGAACTTGGCAGGTAACGCAATAAAGTTTACAAAGGAAGGTAGAGTGAGTGTTAGTGTAAAGAAATCTGACAAGACTGCCGAAGATAGTGATAAATTATTACTAGAAGTTTGTGTGAGTGATACAGGTATCGGTATCGAAAAGGACAAATTAGGTTTGATTTTTGACACTTTCTGTCAAGCTGATGGTTCTACAACAAGAAAGTTTGGTGGTACTGGTCTAGGTTTATCTATCTCGAGACAATTGATCCACCTCATGGGTGGTGAAATATGGGTCACATCCGAGTATGGTTCTGGATCCAACTTCAATTTCACTGTTAGTGTATCTCCCTCCAATATACGGTACACGCGCCAGACTGAGCAGCTCTTGCCCTTTAGCTCACACTACGTGCTCTTTGTTTCCAATGAGCATAGTGATGAGGAGTTGGAGGATATTAGAGATGGAATTTTGGAGTTGGGATTGAACCCGGTGATTGTTCGGAATATTGAAGATGCCAACTTATCAGAACCTATCAAGTATGATATCATCATGATTGATTCGATTGCTACTGCTAAGAAATTGCGTCTTTTATCAGAGGTTAAATATATCCCCTTGGTGCTTGTGCACCATTCTATTCCAGAGTTGAACATGCGTGTGTGTATTGATTTGGGTATCTCGTCGTATGGAAACACCCCGTGCTCAATTACTGATCTTGCAAGTGCATTGATCCCGGCTTTGGAGTCAAGATCTATTTCGCAAAACTCTGACGAATCCGTTAGCTACAAGATCTTGTTGGCCGAGGATAATTTGGTAAACCAGAAATTGGCTGTTCGAATATTGGAAAAGCAAGGACACCAGGTTGAAGTTGTCGAAAATGGATTGGAGGCATTTGAGGCTGTTCAAAAGAATAGGTACGATGTGGTTTTGATGGATGTGCAAATGCCCGTTATGGGAGGATTTGAGTCCGTGGAGAAGATTCGTCAATGGGAGAAAAAATCGAATCCGATTGACTATTTGACATTCAGGACCCCCATTATAGCATTAACAGCCCACGCGATGTTGGGTGATCGAGAGAAATCGCTTGCGAAGGGGATGGACGACTATGTATCGAAGCCATTGAAACCAAAGTTACTCATGCAGACAATCAACAAGTGTATTCACAACATCAACCAGTTGAAGGAGCTATCGAAACAAAATCACAATAACCGAACGTCTGACTTTGCCAAGAAATTGAAGAAAGGGTCTATGAAGAATGGAGACTCGACCATGAATATAAGATCCTCGCCGTCCAAAAACTCTAATCGAGATGCAAACAGCGAGTTTTTTCAGTCGGAGTCACCATCGGTGATAAACTTGTCATCTACGGGTAGCCCACATATGGGAACAAAGTCACATTCATCAGAATATGTACCTGCCATGAAGAGTAGACCAGGTCAATTAGCACCGGATACAAGGTCCGTAACTGAAAGTGCCTTACATTACACAAGTTCTCAAATTACTGAAATCCATGATGCCAGTGATGTCAACGATTTCAAAGACGGCAAAGACGGCAAAGACATCAGTGACATGAACGATGCAATGGAAGTTGATGATCTTAAGTGAAGGTAGTTGAATAATTTAATTTTTTTTTATATTTTTAGCATTTTGAACTTTTAGAATTTGTGTTTTTTTTTTGATATCTTCTTTTATCTTCTTCTTGATCAAGTTAACATAGCTGACGTTGCTTACTTTGTAAACTTTGTACAAATTGAGAAAGTTCATTGTTTTTTTTTCTCTCTCCTTTTTATTGACAAAAAATGACAGCCATTTATCAGCAGATTCTTCTTATATGAATAAAAAAGACTAAAGAAAAAGAAAAATAGAAAAAAAGAAAAAAAAATAAAGAGGAAGAGAAAGAGAGCACATCAATCAACAAGCTATATTTGGGCAAAAAGGTTTGCACCTCGAAAAGCAGCTTATGAAACCTGATAGACCCACATGTACACACACATTCTCTCCCACTTTAACTTTGTGTATTATGTGCGGGTGTGGCTCTGGTTGTGCCAAAGAAAAAAAGACAGAATGTATTTCTCGCCAGACGCGTCAAAGTGATGAGAAGGCGATACACGAATCGTGATTATTTTCTCTTTTATTTTTTTTTCCTCCCCCCCCCTCCAATTCTCTCTCTTTCTGCGTTTCTTGTTTGAAACTGCACGATCTTGTTTTGAGTGAAAGCTAGGGATATCTAGTGCACCACTTTTCTTATTTGTAAAAAATAAAAATTAATCGATTGGTCTATCACCCAGCCAATCTGCCAATCTGCCAACCTGTTCTATAACTCATAATCAATGTCGGGAAAAAGGACATTAGACGAGGTGTATAACCATCATAATCAACAGGATCAGGCGCACTCGTTGCCTGTTGCAAGTCAACTGGCTATTGCCGCGTCCGCGTCATCTCAATTTGAGCTTAGTGCTTCACAGGAGCAACTACTCAAGAAAGTGAAGAGACCAAATGGCTCGGAGTCTCCTTCTGAGTTTGAGAAGGAGCTTCTTGGAATGACACAGGCTGTGCAATCCATGAGTTCAGAAGAGGATCAATCGTGGTCAAGACCGCCTCTACCAGCTGACTTTGATCCTACGGAACAGGATATTTCATTTCAACAATTGGATGCTGAAGAGTATAATGACGGCGATTCTACTTATGCAAGGTTTTTTGGAATCACGCAAGAAGGTTACTCGGTGCTATGTAATGTTACAGGTTTCATTCATTACTTTTATTATCCTGTGCCGAAAGGTTTCAACAAGAATCTTATTCCTCAATTCACGAGCTACTTGAAGGCTAATTACGAAGGCGTGGTGGAAGTCAAGATTGAGTTTAGGGAATCGATTTGGGGTTTCAACAATAATACCAAAACGCCTTTTTTCCAAATCTTTGTCAACAATAACCGGAATATAACTAAATTGCGAGGTGCGTTTGAGAGAGCCGAAATCTCCTTTGAAGGGTTATTTCCATTGCAGCAAAGTGTTACTTATGACAATATCAACTATTTATTGCGGTTGATGATTGACTGCCACATAACGGGTATGTCCTGGATAACACTTCCCAAAACTAAATACAGCATGGTTGGTCTGAAGATCTCGTCATGTCAGATTGAATGCTCGATTGACTATAAGGATTTGATATCTCATCCATCGGAGGGGAAATGGTTGAAAATGGCACCTTTAAGGATTTTATCCTTTGACATTGAGTGTGCTGGAAGAAAAGGTATATTTCCCGAAGCAGAGCAGGATCCAGTTATTCAAATTGCCAATGTTGTTTCAAAATTGGGTGATGCGAAACCGTTTGTGAGGAATGTGTTTACTGTCAACACTTGTGCTCCAATTATCGGTTCTCAAATTTTTGAGCACCAAAAAGAAGAGGATATGTTGCTTCATTGGAAAGATTTCGTGAATGAAGTGGATCCCGATGTTATTATTGGGTACAATATTGCCAATTTTGACATTCCTTATTTACTTGATAGAGCAAAGGCATTGGGTTTGAAGAAATTCCCGTATTTTGGAAGGTTACAATTTGTCAAGCAAGAAGTGAAGGATGCAGTATTTAGTTCTAGGGCATATGGAACTCGAGAAAACAAGGTTGCCAACATTGATGGGCGGATGCAACTTGATTTGCTTCAATTTGTTCAGCGTGAATACAAGTTGAGGTCATACACACTTAACTCGGTTTCGGCGCACTTTTTAGGAGAACAAAAGGAAGATGTTCAGCACTCTATAATTACTGACTTGCAAAACGGCACAAAGGAGACAAGAAGGCGGTTGGCTGTGTATTGTTTGAAAGATGCCTATCTACCTTTGCGTCTTTTGGACAAACTAATGTGTTTGGTTAATTACACTGAAATGGCGCGTGTTACGGGAGTTCCATTCTCGTACTTGTTATCGCGAGGTCAACAAATTAAAGTTATTTCGCAGTTGTTCCGGAAATGTTTGCAAGAGCGTATTGTTATCCCCAACATGAAAAGCGAAGGATCCAATGTAGAGTTTGAAGGTGCTACGGTTATTGAACCCGAGAGAGGTTACTACGATGTACCGATTGCTACATTGGATTTTAGCTCGTTGTACCCTTCCATTATGATGGCGCACAATTTGTGCTATACAACTTTAATCAGTAAAAATACTATTGAATCGTATAAACTCACGGAGGAGGATTACACTAAAACCCCAAATGGAGATTACTTTGTGAAACCAAACAAGAAGCAGGGAATTCTTCCCACTATCTTGAATGAATTGCTTACCGCAAGAAAGAAAGCCAAGACGGACCTCAAGAATGAAACCGATCCATTCAAAAAGAATGTCTTGAACGGTAGACAATTGGCTTTGAAGATATCGGCCAACTCGGTTTATGGTTTTACTGGTGCCACGATTGGTAAGTTGCCCTGCTTGGCGATATCATCATCGGTGACTGCATTTGGACGTGAAATGATTGAAAAAACCAAAAACGAGGTGCAGGAACACTACTCCAAAAAGAATGGACACCCTTATGACGCCAAGGTCATCTATGGTGACACTGATTCGGTGATGGTGAAGTTTGGTTACCAGGATCTCGAGACTTGTATGAAGCTAGGGGAAGAGGCTGCCAATTATGTCTCGCAAAAGTTTAAGAACCCCATCAAGTTGGAGTTTGAGAAGGTCTATTTTCCGTATCTTTTGATCAACAAAAAGAGGTATGCTGGGCTTTATTGGACTAACCCTAAGAAGTTTGATAAGATGGACACCAAAGGTATCGAAACCGTGAGGCGAGACAATTGTAGATTAGTGCAGAATGTTATCACTAAAGTGTTGGAGTTCATATTGGAGGAGCGGGATGTCGAGAAGGCGCAAAGGTTTGTTAAGCAAACTATTGCTGATTTGTTGCAGAACAGGGTCGATCTTTCGCAGTTGGTGATTACTAAAGCATACTCCAAGCACGACTATTCTGCGAAGCAAGCTCATGTGGAACTAGCAGAGCGAATGAGGAAAAGGGATCCGGGATCTGCTCCTACGTTAGGCGATCGTGTGGCATACGTGATTGTCAAGTCAGGAGGTGAGAAAAACTATGAAAAATCAGAGGACCCGTTGTATGTGTTGGAGAACTCGCTTCCCATTGATGTCAAATATTACTTGGACCAGCAGATGACCAAGCCTTTGGAAAGAATCTTTATACCAATCTTGGGAGAGTCCAAAACAAAAGAGCTTCTTGCGGGTGCTCACACAAGAACGATCAAAATGTCAGCACCGAAAACGGGGGGTCTTATGAGGTTTGCGAAGAAATCCGAGGTTTGTGTTAGCTGTAAGACACCATTGAGCTCGACGAATCGTGGAGCATTGTGTCCTAACTGTATCAAAGATGGTAAAGGACAGGCACTCTATACGAACGCATTGTCGCAAATGAATTTCTTGGAAAACAAGTTTTCGAGATTGTGGACTGAATGTCAACGATGCCAAGGCTCCTTGCATCAGGAAGTGCTTTGCTCCAACAAGGATTGTCCCATTTTTTATATGAGAAAAAAGGTTCAAAAAGACGTTCACCAACAAGCGTTGGAGATGGTTAAATGGGACGAGACACAATGGTGAGGTAGATAATACTTTATGCTATGGTGCAAGGATATTATGTTTGATTCACCATGGTAAAAAAGGGCGAGAGAGATGTTTTTAAGAGAGAGCTTTATATTTATTTTCGTTAAACAATTCTATGGTTCTGAAACAAATTGTAATACTTTCCATTCTTGCATGAGCTTTCGCAATAAGATAATTGGTTAGAAGAACATAATCAAAAAAAAAAAAGAAGATGAAAAACAAAGGAAAGAAGAAGAAAAATTTGGAAACATCTATTACTTTTTCTTTAATATACTTTTACACCACGAATATTTAAAATTACAACCATTTTCTTGTGTTTTTTTTTCTTTTTTTCTTTTTTTTCTTTTCTGTGGAGAATGTAAGAATAACAATCTTTTTCCTTCCCTCCTTCCTTCCTTCCTTCCTTCCTTCCTTCCTTCCTTCCTTCCTTCCTTCCTTCCTTCCTTACCCGCCTTTTTTTCTCCTTTTTGTTTTTTTTTTTAAAAAAAAAAATGACCCACTATTCTTCGTCCAATTCTTCATATTTCTCTAGTCTGTCCTCTGCCTTATCCTCATCGTCAATCTTGATACCACCACTAACGGAAAATTGACCACCTGCACCGATCATCGTGATATCTTCGTACTTTGTAGCAGTATTAACGATTCTGGTTGGACGCTCTACATCTTCATCCAAATTACCTAAACCGGGTGCATACGTTTCCGAAAAACCCCACGCGTAAACAAAACCATCCTCAGTAACAGCAAATGAATGATGAGAGCCAACTCCAATAGTTTTAATCTTTGGACTCTTCTTAGCTCCAAATTTTAACTTTGTAGGTCTAGGCACAGACCTCACTTTTCCATGCGCATCTTTGAACGACGATTCGGGAAGTAAACTTTCTGGTATGCCAATTTCTTTCATATCATATCTACCCCAAGCAAGTACCTCTCCCGTTTCGGTTAAAGCCAAAGTATGATGCTCGCCAGCAGCAATCTGTTTGATTCCGAGACCGGATAATTCTGGAATTAGTGTGGGCTTGGTCAAGATAGATCCGTCTTCCAACTCCCCATTCTGGCCAGTAAGCGCACATTGCCCAAATTGGTTCAAACCCCACGAGTAAACATTGTCACTGTGGTCAATGGCAAAACAATGGAAATCACCGCTGGCAATATACTTGATGTTATAAAGACCAAACTGCTGTGGCTCCAAGCTTCTAAAACGGTGCCTTTCCAAAACTCTTCTCCCTAATTGAAACTGTTGCCCGTTACCCCAAGCAAACACTATCCCCTTCGAATCCAAGGCAAGCAAGTGGTCCTTTCCAGCAGCCAATTGCACTACATTCTTGAGTTCTTTGATTTTGAGTGGTGTTTTTTGTATCTTTATCTCGTCCCTCAAAAAGCCTAGGAGACCCTCATTACACCGGAAACAGCCCCATGCATATACATCACCATTAGACAAAAGGGCTGCGCTCAAGTTGTCTGTTGCTGCCAACTGAACAATCTTTTCTCCCTCCTTGGGAAAGTTTTCCACCAAACCCGGAGTTGATTCTGCTTCATTTAGATCCCCATCTTCATCATCGTCATCGCCATCACTCCCTGCTGCATCCATATCTTTGAGCACTTCTTTTGCGTTTGAAGTGTCACGGCCCAACACGGCACTATCGTTCGTACCCCACGACCAAATACGGTTCTTGCCGTCTAATGCCAAAGTATGCATACCGCCCACAGCAAAGTCCACGATCTGGGTGCCACCAAGTTTCTCTTTAGTCAAATAGGGATTCAATCGAGGTCTTTTCACTTCTTTCGTGCTGGCGGATGGACCCAATCCCAACTCACACATGGATCCAGACCCCCATACAAATATATCTAACCCCACGGACTTTGGTTTTGGAGAATCATTGATATCTGGTAGTTTCGAGTATGAGTGAAGAATGAATGATGACGTAACCAAGGAGCTCTTGGACTTCTTGTGGTCCTTCTTTGGGCTTCCTTCCTCGGTCTTTCTCTTTCTCTGAAGTGCAACCATTGTATTGAAACGATACTTTTTATTGCGTCAATATTGCAGCTGTAAATAGATGTTTATGTTGTTACTCCACCTCGCTTCCAAAGCTTTTGCAAGATTCAAAAGGTTAAAAGGTTGTTCAAAAAATTGCTAGCAAAGAGATGCGAAAAAATTAACAACAACCGAAAAGTGAAAAAAGGCAAGAAAAGCAAGAAAAGCAAAACAAAAAAAAAAATAACCACACACTGACACCAACAAATGCCCATACACACACACATGCACACACACATAGACACACACATGGCCCGAAGTTCAAGGACAACTACAAATTAGTTTGTTAAAAAATCAAGGTCATAATTCTCTTAATATATATATATATATATAATATGTAAAGATGTAACTTTTTTTTATTAGTCTAGATACGTGTACCTATCTACTCATACGAGTACACCCACATACCTCTCTCTCTCTCCATATATATCTATCTATTTATATATTGGCATATCTTTATAAAGGGTATCAGTAATTTTGTCTCTCTTTTCTTCAATTAAGAGCGTTTTGACTAGTAACTGCGTAGCCAGTTCTTTTTCGCATCCATTTACTCTTCATCTCAACGAGGAACCTTGCATAATTTTGTACCAAGTATCCAATCGAGCCAATTGCTCTAAAGAGCGCCAACACCGCCACAGTCCATAAAATGAAAGCGAGATATATATTTCTTGCCGTGTCACCTGGTTCGTATACTTGAACCATGGTCATAATGAAAATCAAATTTGCAAGTAGCCAAACTAGCACGACCTTGGTTCTAACATCTTTTGCATAATCGTCGCCATCAAGAACAGTTTTTGTGCTTGTAGTTGCAGCGAGTTTCTTGTTTGATCTTTTTGAGCGAATGTCGTACAACGCTTCGAGGTAAACTTCGTCCACATTGACGTCCAAAATCGTCGCCTCATACTCGCCGTCATCGTTCTTCTCAACAATGTATTGGTTGTAAATATCGTCCTGTGGATTGTTATCACCTTTTGTTCCCCAAGAAACGTCATGGGTGTTACAGAAGGCAAATATCTGCAAAGTACAAGTGTATGCCGGAATCAACAAAAAATACTGAAGCGAGCAAGTAATCATATGCCATGGGTCCATATAAAGGATCGACAATAGAGTGTATAGCCCATATGTCGAAAGGAGCGAGACAACAATGCTTATCAACACATACGTCGACGCTCCACCGGTATCAAACAGGTTGATGGTGGTGATAACAAACACGAGACCAACAACCAAGGCGTACAATGCACATACCGTTAACAAAATAATCAACGTCTTGAATATGTTCTTTGAGGCGTGTGGCCTGTTCCCAATGGACGCGATGAATAGCGAGGTCAAAACACAGATGCATAAATAGTTAAAAATTGTGAAAATCCAGAACCCTCTGTTGTGGTCAAGGCTTTTGTATGAAACCAAGGAACCAGTCAAAAAGTAGAATGTCAAGTAGAAATTGCTCAACGAAAAAAAGGAGAATACTAAACTCACCATTTGGTATGTAAACTCAACGTGGAGCCAGAACTTACGCGCATAAGAATGGTCAGTTTGCCAGACTTTGCCGGCATTGTAAAGCGAATATAACGCTGCAAAGAATGCACCATTGATCCACCGTCTTCTTTGCGCAAGAAACTCGGCAATTGACTCGGGCACATCGGTTTCACCCGTGGCCAGCTTGACAAACTTTAGAACCCAGTTATCATTTCTTTTGGAAACAAGTTCCCAACACAATATACGATCTTCGGCAAGGTACATATTGGCTTCAAAGAAATTGGTTTTCGTGTTCTCTTTGTCTTTCTCGTGAGACTTCAAAAGATCTTCACCTTTAAAGTAGGATGCAAGTGGCCCTGTACCGTCATCGTGGTTTTTCAAGGCAATGTATCGATAGGCCGATAAAGCTCCCGGCAAAACTGAAATGTATCCGAACAAGGACTCCAATGGCTTATCAAGAATGTTTGACAACTTGTACTCAAAGTTTTGAGATGCGACAAGCGGATTCCACAAGTTTATCCAGCCTTTGCCCTTCATGGCCTTAATCTCACCAGCAGCACCAGCCACATTGGAATCTTTGTCAAATGCCTTCCACAAGTTGTATATGGCATGATTATCTGGCTTGGTACCGACATCCAATAAGATCACCACATTTGGGTCCAAAACTGGACAAAATGCATTGAACAACCAACGGTGAGAATTGATTTTCTTTTGGTTTTGTTCCTTAAGACAGAAAAGGACCTGCACTGGTGTGAGGTTTTTCTCATTTCCTTTGAATTTTAAATTTTCATCCACCGAGATTTGTGTTGTGTATTCAAACAAATGGGCATTTACTTTTTGGTTGTTGACGTATGGGCGAGCCAAGTTTTCTTGATAACATCCGGTGGCAGTCAACAATTTCAAAACCGAGTCTTTCACTTTGTTTCTTCCATCTGCCACAATGATAACTTGGATCTTTTTCCAACTGTCTCTGCCCCATACTTTTGATTTCTGTCTCGAGCAGAGATGTGCAACATTCTTCATCACTCCATGCATAGTACGTGCAAAAGCAATCTCGTCTTCATTATACATCGTAACACAAATAACAATCTCCGTCTCGCGCCCATACTTGGCAGCTCGCAAGGTGAACCCGTCATCCATAAAGTTATCAGGATTAGCCGTGCAAGCCGTGTACGTCATATTAGTAAACTCTCCAAATGGAGATTCGGTGGTTGCCAACACTTTTTCGAGTTCTTCCGGAATTGGGTTCTCCAATACCAAATTACCACTATTCCCCCCAGCAACTCTAACCTTCCTTCGTGTTACATTCTTTTCTCTGTTTGGTATGTACCCATTGGCCACATTTTGCATCATGTTTCCATCAATTGATCTCCCAAAATATTCCGACTCATGACTCGACTCTGCACTATCTCTAGTGTATCCACTATAAGCTGTGGACCCCGAATGAAGAGAGTGGGTTTCGTGCCACCCTTGACTGAGCTTGGACTCGGTGCTTTTACGTCCCATTCTATCTTCATAATATGTCTCTTGGTCGTCGTCAATTTCTGAAACCTCCTTTTGCACTTTTTGAGGATTCTGTTTCTCCTCTTCGTCGTCGTCGTCGTCATCATCTTCAAAGGACCCTGGTGCAAAGATTGGCTCAGGGGGATCGAGAAACCGTTGACTACTGATTGTGCTAGATTTAAGAGACCGAGTAGGTGATCCTGTATAAGCAGGATAATCTGTATCAATCAGGATCTCTGTCTCCCTCTGTCGTTTGGGTGACTCTCTCGAGGTATACATTCCACGCGCAGTGTCTGGTGATGATCCAACACCAGCATCTATGTCAATATTGCTGTAAATGTTGACATTATCATTAGTATGATTATTAACTTTGTTGTTGCTATAACTCAAATCTGGCAATTTCCCAACAAAAGGCGACCTTGTTGGTGATTTATTCGGCGACTGGTTATTTCTATTATTATTGGTTTTGGTTTTGGTTTTGGTTTTGTTTTTATTGTTGTTGCTGTTGTAATGTCTATTATTACTTGAAAGGCCAATGCTCTTGGAAAAGATATTGGGCGAACGCTTCATATCTGGTTGGCTATACTGTTGTCCTTGTTGCTGCTGGTGCTGGTGCTGTTGCTCCATAATAGAGCTGGGAAATGCAGCAAATTGTGCTGACTCCTCAAATGGGTTATTCTCATATGGACTTTCGAATGGGTCATCATCGTCCAATGGCTGGTACCGTCTTCTTGGAGATTTCGAGCTGACATGTGCAGCATAAGGGATCTCGAGGTCGAGATCCAGGTCCATATTGCTGTTTGGATGCATTGGTAGTAGTAGTAGTAGGAGTAGGAGTAGTAGTAGTAGTAGTTTGTCCTTGTGGGGAACAAGAATAGAATAAAACTAACTAGTTGAATACCGACAACAGTAGCAAAAGTAAAAGAAAAAAAAGAAAGGAAAAGTGAAATTGAGAGGATAGCAACAGGATCAAAAATTCAATTCCCAGTCAGCATATGAGATTATGTAGTCTTGCAATGGAAAGACCTGGGACCAAGCCATACCTTGAAAATAAAGATCTGGATCTGGTAAATATCAAAACAAAAACAATATTGTTTAACACGACGTGCATATTTTGACAAAAAAAATAAATAAAAAATAAAAAAAATAAACAATAGAAATAAATGGTAACTGGTGAGCGCAGAGAATCGATAGAGGATAAGAGAATAAGAGGATGACGATGAAGCAAAAAGAAAAAAAAAAAATACTGGGAAACAAAAAAAAGACATGTTAAATTTAACAACGTAATGGTTGGTAGTTTTCATGAGAGTCATTAGACTTATACATGTATTCTTGTGATTCACAAGGAATGAAGAAAACAATGTCTTGGCTTTTCTGCACGAGATGCGGGTTGTAAAAATCGATCTAAGGCGAATGGTTTGCAACATCTTCAAGGTATCTGTCGGCACAAGCCTTGAGGCCCAAATTCGGGTAACAGTCCTCTTTTGTCAACTTCTGTCTCGTCAATGGGTCACATTCATTGGAGCTGAGGTATTGGAATAACCACGATCTTTCAAAGGATTGACCGGACGGCGTAATCACAGGGTCATGGAAAATGTTAAATGAGATTGGATCGCACAAGTATTCTGGAGCCTCAATCCCAACATCAAGTGCTTGTTTCTTTTCACTATTACCACTACCACTAGCACTACTGGCAATACTACTATCACTGCTGCTGCTGCTGCTGCTGCTGCTGCTGCTGTTGTTGTTTTTACCGTTTTTCTGTTCATCTTTTTTCAACTCCTTTACTTCTTTGTGTTGCTCTTCAACATTGCGGCGCTTCAATTCAAACATATCAATCAATTGTTTAATCTCATTGTTGTATTCCACTGCCAATTTTGTTGTAGCATAATCAAAAGCAGGTTTCTGCATGTCCTTTGACATGAGCTCTTTTAATTTCCTTTCATACTCTTGCTGGAGAAGGTATACCAACTTGTTAAAAAAGGGGTTTGCGTTGGCCAAATTCTCATGGAGTCTCATTTCACGAATATTTGCTTTGAGCTTCAAGATCTCCATGTAAATTTCTTGCGGTAACAGGTAATGTTTAGACTGCTTGACCCGGCTTAGTGATTTGGTGTATGCTTCATTTAATAGCTTGAGACCCTTTTCCAATCTCTTGTAGCCATATGATTGCACTAATGCATTATAGTATATCGCGTCATAGTTATCCTTATCCAAGGACAAAGAAGTAGAACAGTCATCGGCTATTTTCTTCCATTGAGCTTGTGTTGGGTTACTGCTTCCAGTTTGAAGGTTCAAGTAGTACGCCTTGGCTCGCGACGAGAACAACTTGGAATTGGACGGTTCGTTTTTCAATGCCAATGTGTAGAAATTTATAGCACCTGTGTAGTTACCTTCTTTCAACGCTTCCAGTGCTTTATCTTTAAACAGCATTTTAAACTTATTAGTTTCCACTGCTTAATCAGTTGTCGTGTTGAATCATATGAGACAGAACATACAAATATATATTTTTTTTTTTTCGTAAGCTTAATCGCTATTACTTTTTGAGCCACTTGGTCCGCCAAACCCTGTCTATTCTACTTTTATGTTTCTTATAGAGCATTTTTTTTTTTCTGTTGTTCTGTTTTTAATTTTCTACTCAAAATTCTTGATATTGCGCACCCCAACATCGTAACTAAACGTGATTCGGATTCAAAAAAAAAAACCAAAATTGTTATAGAACGCAAGTGCTCTTGATGTCTCCGCACTTGCAGCGACCTTTCAAAAACCAAGAGAGTGTCATTTGCTTGCTACTTTGAATAGGGCGAATTTCAGGGAAGAGGAGTCGCATATAGAGGACGAATTGCTTTCCACAAAAAAAATAAGCACACATTGCTTTTTTCTTTAAAAATAAAGCTTTGAGCAATGGTGACAAATGGTAATGTGTCTGACCGCGATACAAGGAACCTTGCAACCGCGAATAACAAAATCCCAGCAAGTGAAGTAGCCGATATAGGAAAATGTACAAGAAAAGATCTAGAAGCAGGCAATGGTGGTGTTGGAGGTGTTGCCGATGATACAATCGACAGTCAGTCATTACCGAAACTGAGATCGTCCTCAATCCATCAGGGAGAGACTTTCAAGCATGTGGGGCACGTTTCCAACGTGGACTTTAACAACTTGAGAAAAGTAACCACGAGCAGCTCGCGAACGTCTGATGCAAGTGCAAGAACAAAGTCGAATCCACTTGCAAGGCTTTTTACAAGAAATAAATCTTCAAACTCTATACAAACAGCGAGTGCCCATACAAGCTTGCGGAAAGCAAATCCAAGCCATCATGAAGAAAAAGATAAAGATAAAGAAAGAGAAAAAGGAAAAGGAAAGTTAGGAAAGGAGGAAGAAGAAGAGAAAGAGCAAGAGCAAGAGCAAGAGCAAGAATATAGTCAAAAAGAAGGAAGAAATGGAGGAGACAAAGCAGGAGAAAACAATGTTACTGAGGAAGGCGCAGATAACCAATATGTCAGGAGAAGCGGCTCTTCCATTCATATAGGCTCACGTATCTCCTCAGGGCACAGACATAAAGATAAGCAGAAACTGCCAAGTAAAACCAAGCTGCATTCTGCAAGTCTCGAGCTTGAAAGACCCCCTTCGAACTTTATTGATGGACAGGATAGCTACAGCACTACTTCTCAAAACTCCTCACCTAGCTCCTTAAAGAGAAAACAAAAAAAATTATCGCTTGCTTCACCTGTGATGAGCATTCAAAACTTTTTTCACAAGCCTTTGGGCAGTGCGCAACTGAAGGCAGAAGGCAAGGGCCGCAAGGATTCACTTCCGAGCCAATCTAAAAACGTAGTGGGTTTATCTTCAAGCAACTCCAACTCTATAGTCAGCGATCCAGACCTTGCGGCAATTTTTAGATTCACTCAGGGTAATTTATTTGCAGAAGATAGCGAAGGGAACTCTGACTATAGCACTTTGGTTGAGCTACAGCGAAAAATGTTTACACCAACAGATCTGTATATCTATCAAAAGATCAACAAGCACCACCCGCACAACGAAGTCTTGAGTGAAATCTTGGACTCCAAGACAGCTATCAAGACCAATAGAGATCAGCCTGCACTTTCTAAATTTCAGCTAAGACTTTTTCAAATCTTGAAGCCTCTTTTTGATTCATCTGGAAATAACGGCAACTTCAACGCACATCACCAGTATCAGCACCACACTAGCAACAACATCAATGGCATTAGTAAAATCAACAACAATGCTAAAAGTTCAGATTGGTTACTAAGTAAGCAACTTGGCGTGTCAGTCGAAGAGCTTGGAAATTATGTGAAAGATGTGTTCCAGGAAGCAAACCCATTTGCAGCCACAAACATCAAGTTGGCGAAATACCGAAAAGGAGTGAGATCTCCGTCAAAAATACAAGTCGTTAATACTATCAATCCTCATCTGGAGGAATCGAATGGCCATGCTCTTCAAACTTTCTCTAGAGAATTCAACGAGGTTTTAGATATGTGTATGCATATGTTGATCGATGGGTACCAAGGCGGAGGAAAGAATAATCGACAAGAAGGACGGGATGTAATAAACGATAGCCCGATTCACCGCTGGGACATTGTATCGAGCTGCTGGACACACTTCAATATGAGAACGAGGTTCTTGGTGATAACCATAATGCATCCACTTGAGTTGCTACTAAACAGAGACTATGTTGAAAAGCTCGGTTGTTCAAGGTATCAAATGCTAGATGCTGACACATACTTAATCCAGGCTTTTAGCAGGGTCATCTTGAAACCAATGCTTCTATCGCGTATGGATGATCGCGAAGACGCGTCTATATCGAGTTTGCAAATGAGCCCTTCAATGTTGACAGACCTTGAGTCACAGGCACTTTTCAAGAGCAAAACGACAACTGAAACCTTGCTCGCATGCATGGGGACCATCATGAGCAATCCGAACTTTGAGTTTTCGGAGCATGATCCACACGAGGATAAATACCTAAGTGGCTTAGATGCTTTATCTCACGAATTGCGCATGTCGATGACGATTGCAAACTAACTGTGCATATTAATGAAAGCTGGTCTTTTTTGCAATTGCCCCTTAGATTGTTGATCCGTCATCTGAAATCTAGAGCATCATATATAGCCTATTGATACTTGAGCGAAAATGTCATTATTTACATATCATTTATAGTTGTAATTCCAATTTTGACTATAAACATCACTCGCAGACTTAATCTCTTGACACATGACCTCTTTGCCTAAAACCTACTGCGAAAAAGTACAACTCCTTCCAAACTTAATATAGTTCGGATATGAATAAATATTAAACCCAAGCGTGCTTAATAAAAGTACAATTGTCCTTGAATTAACAAAATTTGAATTCAATCCTTATTAAAACGCCTCAATTAAATCGTATCTATATTACCTTCAAACCAAAATTATGACACATGAAACCAATTAACAACTAGAAATATTGACCAACGTCTACCTACACTACCAAAAAAAATTACGCTAAAATATACGAGGACAACACTCAGAGCCGAGAAACAATAATGCATTATTTCTCAACAATATGAAGAAAAGGTACTGACCCATTATCAAGGTCAAAACCCATTTTTATATTAACGATAAGCGCATCAGCATAATCAAAGCTTTAATTTTTTTAATCTATAATAAAATTAAACTAAAGACGACAATACAATACCACCCACGATAAACTTATTGGACAACACCCTTCATCTATATATGGAACCTTATGTGAAGAAATAACGACAATCACTAAATACTTAATGCTAACGTGTAACGAAAAAATTTACAAAAAACAAATACTCATATATTCTTCGACCATACTTTTAACATAGAAATAGCTAAAGCATTACAGCTATGAAACTTCTGTTTAACAAAATCATCATTTGCAAAAAAATGTTTCGCCCTTAAAGTGAACGCAACCGCATCATATTAACAAATTATAAGTACCATCACATATATATTATTTCAGTGCTCAATATGACCAATTATAACAATGACCATTACTTTCAAACAATATACAACGGTTAACTACTTTCTTAGAAACCCGTTAGGGAAGTCAGTTAAAATATAATGCAACAAATACTTGTAAACATAGAATTGGGATCAGGGGGGTGATTTCAACACTTGATTATTGGATTTTGTTTTGCGAAATGAATCTTTAGCAAATACTTTAAAAAATTACTTCGTGTGAGACTCGATTAACAAAAAAGTAACATTACAACAATATTAATAAAGTATCATTTGGAAATCAAACAATAATTTACAACACTACATTGTATAAGTTGATTTCAATTCCTAGATTTATAATTGTATTAAACTTATATAAGCCAACTTCTTAGATGTTCAACTTTATTGTTTAAACTCATTTGTCAATCAAATGCGTCTGAAGTGTATAAAGATAAATTATCGTCTTTTCCGTAGGCTGGCTCTAAGATATCTAATGAAATTCCATATACGTGATGCAAGCTATAAAACAAAAAGGCTCGCTATACATCATGTGATTGGCTAAGTCATGGTGAGTACGAATGTATCGTGATAAAGTTCAACCATTTAATTAACACTAAAAAGCCTCTTTTTACTAGACAAAAGGCATGATTATAATTCTTTAATGTAGAATGAAAGCTAACAAATAGTAAATTAGCCAATTTTGGCTAAAATTTCGAGTTCTCACGAAGTATGAAATGACTTGCAGACCCTGCTGCCTGTTCTATACTAGATTACATTTGCTCTAGAATATATATTATGTAGAAATTTCACTATTTGTAAAATTTTGTAATAATTATAGGTCTAAGAAGTCAAAGTTAGATTACAATTCCGTGCACATACGTTCATTTAAATTAGTTTAAATACATATGCTACAAATGAAATGTAACATTCGGAGACCTGAGCGAAAGTGTGTACTACCAAATTCAAAGAAATGTGCTAAAGGCAAGCTTATTATAAAAGTCGCAAAAATTTCACAGATATTAACTGACGATGCAAATAAAAAAAATTGTTTACAAAATTCGATAACATTTGCATCTTGCTGAATGTTGAAAACAATCCACTATTAGGTATGAGCTAAACACTATTCATTGAGGTTAATATATAAAGGCTAACGTTTTTTAATATAAAATAAACGCATGAGATAATGCAAAATTTCTACGAGTTCTACCATACTGCATTGACCAAAAATCAAGATGTGTGTTTACTGTGTGACTATTTTTGCTAATGACGTTTCTGTCTACGTCTTGGTCCACAATAATAAAAAATAAAGTGCATAATGAGTTCGACATGACGTGTTGTGGGCACAGCCTTGTATTCATAAGAAGTGGTTTTTAAGCTTTACTTGAGATATAATCACATAACCTTGTTTTGGTAATACAACTATGGTTTTGAGTTGAATTACAAATTATTAAATGTATTCATCATCGGTCCTTATTTGTATTTCAATAACAGTCTTTTTACATGTAGATACGTGAAAATTATTAACATCGAATTGTTGAATTATGAAGACAAATATCTGTTCTTTCTAATTATCGAATTCCTTCCATTTTGGTTTAATATATTTGATCTAGACATATTTCAATTGGGGGAATTTTGGGGGGAATGATCTTCTTGTGCTATATTTTGCTTCCCATGCATCTCTGAAAATGGCTTAATAGAGCGATCTCATTTTCATTGTAGATGTTTAAGTAAAGCATTTATAACGTCGTTTGTTTTGAACTTCTTTTTTTTAGTTTGTCGATTGGCAATTTAGAAAGCAAAGATAGGGTTGAATTTAGTTCTTGTGACGAGATATTTGTAATTTTTCCGACCGATTTTGACTTGTTGATTTTTAATGTTCGCCAGCGGTAGTGTTTGAAACCCCCATTCCATTCTATGCGACGGCTGTTGCTCTCAAAAAACCTCTTCATAGTCTGTGATATTCAAGGTTTGTGAGTAATGCTTAGTATCTTTCATATTGAGTTCTATTTATCTCTGTTTTTAATTGCAATGTGTATGGTCAGAATATGCCGTTGTATTTTTTGAAAGATTTTGTGTTTACCGTTCGTTATAAGCTTGGTCAAATATAGTGATATTTATTTTTGTAAACTATTTGTTGTCTAAATTTTATCATGGTGATATACTAGTAGTATTTTAATGAGTCTTTGGCAATATAGTGTTTCGGCAATTGCTGCGTATAGGGAGAGCAAAAATGTAGTGGTTAATGTGATTGTTGCTTCCGTATTTTGTTTCAAGGGTTGTTTAAATCGTAAATTTTATGTGACTTTTTCTAAAATTACTATACAGATACTAAATAAAACGTTTCATTCCTCGCACCTACGGTTTACTCATCATCGCTGTTATCGTCTCTGTAACCATGTCTTCTAATTTCACCCAAGCGTTTTCTGGCAGAAAGAAGCTTATTCTCCAATTTCAATATGAGGACTTGTTGCTCCATTTCAATTGTCTTACCCTCATATGGAGTAAGTTTGCTGAGGTCAATCGTCTCTACCTCCTCCTCCTTCTTTAACAAACTTCTAACTTGTTCGACGAGAGCTTTGCATGCTGAGGTGACACTGGTTGACGCATCCTCCAACGTGTTCTGAGACTTGGAAACAAAGTCGGCCTTGACTCTCGAAGCTGCCACTAGTTGTGCGGTAGATGCCGCAACCTCATTAGACGCAACAATCAACTCTTCGTGGCTGTTTTTTTGTCTCAACACCCCATCTGAAGTATGGATCAAGATGTTAGTTGCTCCGGCTACTGCCTTAGCGGCACTGATGAGACCTTCCGTCCATCTGTTGTTCTTCTTGTAAAACTCCGTTCGAGACTGTTTGCCCATTCCTCTATCGACAATCTCCTTTTGTGAAGACACCGAAGCTTTTATCAAACGGGCAACTGCATCTGTTATCGCTTTGGCACAGGCAAGAAGCGCTTCGTGCACCTTGACGTCTCCGCCGTAAATGGTAACGTCTTTCATTAAGTTTGTCAAGAATTGTGATGCATGATCAACAGTCTTCACAGTTTGGCTCAATTCTCTGTCCAAAAGATCCTCTAAGTTACCACCCTTGAAATCAATTGCACTTGAGCTCCGCAATTCGTCAAAGAGTCCTCCTAGTAGTTTCATTGAGGTTTGCAACTCGAGATTGAGATCAATGACAGCGTCAATCTTGTCGTCGTCAGATTTAAACTTGTCCAACTCGTTAGTTTTCAAGCCGGAATAGTAATTTTCCGCATCGTCCAAAATATTGCTCATTTGCAGCAATATAGACTCTTCGTCTGCGCTGGGCGAACCCTTTGCAAAAGCCTTGGCGTTCAATGCCAACTCGTTCAAAAAAGTTGCCAACGAGGAAGTATTCAAAATGATTTTGGAAAACACTTCTTCGTCTTGGTTGTTATTTTCCGCAATGTATTCGTTGAATGTCGATGCCAAATCAGTTGCCACGTCTGAGCATTGCTCAATGATGGAAAGTAAATGTTCGGGAGATGAACCATAAGTTCCGGTGTGGCCCGGTAAGGTAAGCTGACGCTTTGTGTCCAACACCCTTTTGATATTGTTGTCCAAAAATAAATCAATCAACCCCTTGAATTTGGATAGATGCTCCATGATAATGTGGTCAATCTCTGCATTCACAATATCATCTTGGTCTTCCTTGAACCGGGTGAGTTCTTGGTATGCTGCTTCAAGAGATTGGTTGGCGATTTCCAACTCAATATCCTTATCTCTCAATTTGGCTTCCAACCCGTTTAAGTCGCCCAATTGCTCGAGCTTGTTGTTTCTTTCCTTGAGCTGCAGTTGCAAGTCACTCAATTCTCGTTCGTGTTTGGCCATGAGTGAACTAAGATTCATATTCTGCAACTTTCCTGACTCCGATGCAGACACATTGAGTTCTCTTATTTGTGTTTCAAGCTTCTCAATTTCTTGATCCTTGCCCGCCCTGACTCTATCCAATTCGAGTCTAGCTCTGTCTCTTTCACGGATCAAATCTGCCAACTCAATATTCTTAGCCTTAAGATCCTTCTCTAGTTTCTCCTTCTTCAAGATGGACTCCTGAGCACTGCTAATTTTTTGTTGAATTTTTTTGAACTTGGCCAACAAATTCAAATGTTCTTGACGCAACTGTGAATAAAGCTTGGCAAGGGACTCATACTTCTTGGTCCAATTTGCGATTTGGTCTTCTAAATTCTTTATTTGCTCGCTCTTGGAGTTGACTTGTTGTGCTGCTGTGTCATTGAAGGCAGCTAACTCATTCTCCAAACTTTTCACTCTTGAATCGTACTGTTGCAAAAGCAGCTGATCATTGTCATATTGGCTCTTGAACATGAGCAAATCACGCTCCAACTCCGCTACACGACCTTGGTTTTGCTGGGTTTGCTGCATTTGGAGGGCCCTTTGCTCTTCCATGAATCTACGCTCTTGCTCCCGCTGCTGCTGTTCAAACAATCTCTGCTGCTGCTCCTGTTGTTGCAATTGCTGTTGTCTTTGGAGCTCCAATTGTTGCTGAAGTTGCTCTTGCTCTTGTTGTTGCTGGTACAAATTGTCATTACGTTCAGTGTACAAATTGTCAACGGATTCAGGTGGCGCAGTAAAAGGTTCCTCGGCGAGGCTCGGAGTGGCACGAGACGATATTTGCGAAAGCTGGTGATTATCACCAAGATCACTCACAGAACGGGCGCGTGGAGCTGGCTGGCCGTCCTCTTGGACCATTAAATCGGGTGAACTATTGGGGAGACGAGGTATAGTTATCAAGCTTGTCAAAAATTTTATTGAATGGCAATCTGTGTAGAAATCACGAAGCATGAAATGCTGCGATTCAAACCTATCAAACAATACCTTGAGTGCTTCATCCTCGCCCAATTGCTGATACAAAGCTCTGAGCATTGAGATGCAGAACTTGTATATACCATATGACTCCGAAATCAAAGGCACCAAAGCACTAACTTTACACAAATTGTTGCGGCTTTGGTGGATAGTAGCAAAAATAAGTTGTTGCAAGTCATTGATCAGATCTTGAAGATCCATCAACTGCAAAATTGACTCGTAACCTTCGTTCGGATCATTTACAGCTCTCAAGGAAAGGTATTCCTCGTACTCAAAAGTACCATTAAAACCTGGATTGTTGCGGTGGAAATCCAATTTCTGCAAAAGATACTTGTCGTACTGGTATATCAATTTTCCATATGCCAGTCCGTGACTAGGAAAAACCGTTGCCAAGGACCCGATAAAGTCTCTGTTGCGGAACGCATCTTTAAGTGTGTTTGGATGACCTTCTTGCAATACCTTATGGATCATTATCAATGCTTTGAACAACTGGATTTCCGAGCTCTGCAAAGGCTGGATCTTGACTGCATTCCAAAATGCACGTGAATTCTTGTGGTCCCATGTGTAGACAATACATGCTCGGACATGCTTACGCTTTGGTGGCACTTCATCGCTATTACAAGCTTTCTTGACACTTGTCTGCAAATCAACCTCAGCACGACTCATTGATATCTGTTAAATCAGGTACTGGCAATTGTGATCGTAGCTATGATTGCAATAATAATAATAGTTATGATATTGAAATCGAAATAGAAATGAAAATAAAAATAAAAATAAAAATGGAAATGGAAATGGAAATGGCAAGGGGCGTTGCAGACTACGAAATTTGAAAAGGAAAAAAAAAAAGGGCAGTGTAGTTACTATTGGTGTGGATTTTCGGTGTTGGTTTGGCGAGATTATCGCCGACCAATTTATAATAAGGGCAAGCTTATGTAATATTGCCTCAGCGCACTTTTCCATAGAAAATTAAGCACACTTTTACTACAAGGTTAAACGTGGAATTTTAGAAAAACAAAGGAAGAAGCAGAGAAAGTAGTGGTACAAGGTGAAAGCAGAGGGCAATAAAGATAGAGCAGACGAGAATGATCGTAAGGACGAAATAGTATACGAGAGTATACTAGGGTGCAGTGGGGTATGGTAAGGTAGAGGTAAAAGTGAGAGAAACTATTTCAAAAATTGTACGTTCTCATACACCAGGATCCCTAAGTAATATTTTTTGCTTTTAATATATATAGATAGATATATATATATATATATATTTCCTTTTAGTATCCTTCAATTTAGACGCGGAAAGTAAGGACACTCTACAGTAAGTAATAGGAACTGCAATAATTAGAGCATCCATATTGCATAGCAGCTCGTATTTAAATCCAAGATTAAGTAGATAGTGGTCTGGAGTCAAGCTACTTTACCCTTTCTTCATGCATTATCCATCGACGGATAATCTCCACCCAGTTTCCCATTACTGGAGCTTCCATCCGTATACGGTTCTCCCACTCTTTTTTTTTTTTCTTCTTCTTCTTTTTTTCTTATTTTGCTTTTTCTGCTTTTTCATTCGCATTTGTACAAAACTACAAGCACCGCTGTTCTGTTTTTACTGTTGTCTCGATGGTGTAAATAAGATCGATAGTGATAAAAATGTCCAATGAATATTGATGAGGAACAAGAATAATAATAGAAAATTATACAAGTATACAGAATAAATGGCCATGTGAACAGAAAGCATGAACTCATCAAAAAAAAAAAAAAAAACTTCTCCCACTACTAACCCTTTCTGTAACGAGTCTTGCCAAAATCGAAAGGTAGGTATTTATACCTCACCATGTGTTGAATTTGCTTTCTCATGGTCAAGGTGAATAAAATGATGAAATACATCAACAAGATTGGCCAAAACACTGGGATGTCGAAAATAGCAAAAAATGACAAGACCAAACTCAACAATGTAGCTCTTGTGGCATTGTACCAGAACTTGAATTCGGGTAACCTTCTGATGAAAGGACGGAATTCCTCGTCTCCGCTTGAACCTTGTTGCAGCAGCTGGTGCAGTTGTTGCTGTTGCAGATCTGAGCCATCGATACCTTCTTCAATAGATTCATTTTTCATCTCTTGTTCCAATGATGGGTCAAACTTTGGTGTGAGAAACGCCAAAAACAAATTTAACAAGTAGATTCCAAGAGCATAGCAGATAATATACCAGCCTTGCGCTAAGAAAACCCTTGTCATGAACAAAAAGAGCAAAATAGCAAAACCCAGCCATCTGTAGTTGGTGTGAGGCACAGACTCATCAACAAATTTCTGGTAAGTGATCAACACTCTTTTGTAATTTTGAACAACAGGGTTTTCAGTAGTGATACCAAATGGCAAATCCGTCATCTTACTGCAACTATCGGTACTATTGTTGTTATTATCGCCACTTTAATTGCCAGTTTAATTGCAGTTGTTGTTGTTGCTGTTGCTGTGAAAGTTGATTTACCTCAATTGGTCCAAACGACTTCCGATAATTGTTGATAACAAAAAAAATTTGTTTTAGTTTCCTTTCCAATTGTAAATAAATAAATAAAAAATCGAGAGAAAGAGAGAGAGAGAGAGAGAGAGAGAGAGAGAGAGAGAGAGAGAGAGAGAGAAAAAGACAAAAAAAAAGACAAAAAAAAAATTATGGACGCGAACAACAGACACGAATCGTTTTTATTGCAGTTTTATAGTTATTGCAGTTTAATGTTGGGCACTTGTTCAGAAATGAGCTGTTTATTTACGAGATCCGAAAAAATATCAAACAAAAAAAAAAAACCAAAAACTTACTTCAACGACCGTTTGATAAATTATTCAAATTTATTCAATTGGTTTTATATATACATACATCCATATACGCTTGCTTCTAAAATAAATGGTTTGTTTCTTCAATCTTTTTATGCAAACACAGTCTTTGGACGTCCAAAAATCCTAACTTTTCCGGCCTCTTCATCGTAGATCCTCTCAACAACAACGTTTTCAGGTACATTCTTGAGATCAATATCTTTAATGACTGTTCCTGGGGCATCAAGTGGTAATCTCTTGGGTACAAATTGTTGTTTCAACTGTTCGCGCTCGGTCAAGTCAAAGGCGCCAGGTGTCTCAACAAGCAGCTGAGCTTTGGATCTGTACTCGTTGCTTGCAGCCTCGGTCTCATAAAGCGTCTCCAATTGTGACAATAATTTCTTTTTAAGTTCTTCATTCTCTTCCTCGGTCCTACTCTTGTATAGTACTCCATCTACGGACACGCAAACAGCATCATCTACTTTCTTGGCCAAATTCATATAATTCTGTTTGGCATTTTCAAACTCCTCCTGGCTCAATTCCAGGTTTCTATACTGGAGTTTGAAGTCATACAATTTGTTATAAGTAACCTGCATCTTGGCTGCAGTTAAGGGATCGCGGTTCTCGATCAATTCCAAAATGTTCACCAAGCGTTCTGCGGCCAATTTCATCTCCTGCTCACCAAAATCCAACTTATATTCGCTTGCAACCTGCTCCTTGAAATTCTTCAATCTATTGTTACGAACCCATTGCTTCCTTCGTTGAATCTTTTCCAATTTGGGTGATAATAACTCCTCCTTTCTCAGCTTCTCTGCTTCGGCTTCTTTGGCCAAGGCTGTATCGGTGATTGGTACATACCCGAACCTCCTCAAATTTGGAGCAAAATGGTCCTTGGGGAACCTTATGTCCTTGGTAAGGGCAACTCCAACATATTTTCTTCTAGGGTGGAAAGGATCATAGTAAAACCTAACATAACCTGGTTCAACAGCATAGATTGTGTGGTCTTTACCAAGTCTAACATTCTCCCCTGGGTGAATAACAGTACCTCTCTGCCTCATTATGATTTGACCGGGTTTCACGGGGTGACCTTCGTGTGCTTTTGGTCCTAACCTTCTTCCTGCTGAGTCCTTATTGTTGGTTTTTGAACCAGCCGCTCTTTTGGTCGCAGTACGAATCTGCTCGACACTACCAAGAACATTGTTCTTTATGAGAATCGAACTCTTAGCTTGATCAAAAAGTCCTCTAATAAAAGACATTACTGGTATTGTACAAGGATGAAAAAAGTGTGTATCCTTTTGCAATGGAGGGAGGGGTGGGAAACTATATCTAGAGAGCTCCTTTTGAAATTTTTTTTTTTTTTTTTTTTAGTTTTTCTGATACAAATAATTTTTTTTTTTTCATCCCTTTCTTTTAAAAATATATTTTGGTGTTCTTCTCTTTCATTTTGAATTTCGCACTATTCACAGTTGTGCAAATTGCGCGGGAGAGATATATATAGTAGGACTTGTTGAAAAATATCCGAAACCCATATGGAGTCGAGCTATCTCAACTCAAACAACTAGAGATCGTCACATCTGTAATAACAGTGCCATCTTAACTATTTGTAGTTTTTTAATGCTTTAATGTAGAAGAGGGCAGAAGAGAAAAATTCTTGAAAAACAATGATTTATGTGCATACTAATCTTTTTTTAAAAAATTATTATCTAATCAGACTCCACGTTTGACTCCCAACTTCTAATTTTAGGACTACTTTTGTCTCGATGTGTACAATTTCAAGATCTTCACTGCCATCAAATGATCTTCCTCTTGAGCCAAACCGCTGATTGTGAGCGCACCCAATAAGTTATCGAATCCTACCAACTTCAACGGCACACTTCCTCCGTGGAAAGCGTACTCTTTAGATGAAACATAGTAAGCCTCCTCCATTGATTTGCCTTGTTTTCCGCGCAACTTCTGGCCCATGTAGAAACTTGACTTTCCAAACCTAAAGGTAGTCTTGTACTTTCTGCGAATCCACTCATCATTATCAAACTGTGCCCCGGAAGCAACTGCAGTATGGAACAATGTTTGGCCACTAACCAATGTAATATCAATGACTATTGGCTTTTGAGGATATTCCTTTTGACATGTTTCGCGTGCTAAAACACCCAATTCCCAAGCAATAGAAGAGTTGAACTTAGAAAATTGGAGTTCGTTCTCGAGATCATCGAGATCCGACAATGAATAGGAATAGATTTCATGCGGCATAGTTGTTGTAGACTCCGTTCTTTTTGTTTGCTTGTACTTGCGCTTACTTAGTTTTACATGCTCAGATACAGTTTTGCCTATTTTTGGCTCTTCCACTCATTTCCCTTCCATTCTCTCTCTCTCTCTCTCCGAACTACAGAGGTTGAGTGCGGGCTTGAAGTCAAGGGAAGGGAAAATAAAAAATAAAAAATAAAAAATAAAAAATAAAAACACAGAAAATGTGTGCGAGAGTTCTCATGAACGATAATAAAAAATAAATCCCAAATCAAAGAGAGAGAAAAGAAAGAAAGGAAGAAAAAAATTAAACTAAGTTTTCAAATTTTGAGGAAACTGGATAGGATATTTGCTTCTCGTTTCGAATACCCCTTCAGATAGTTTAAATCTAAATTACCAAATTCAGGTGTTTATAGGAAGTAACAGCATAAAAGGCTGTATAAGTCCAGTTACGGAGAAAAGATATGTATAGTACAGCAAGTGCACAAACTCCAAAGTCTCAGAATCACATCTCAAATTGGCCACCACCAATGGCAGAATTTAAACAAGACAAGACCAATGTTGCCTCGGGCATGGCATTAAACGATGATCAAATCTACCAATGGATTACGGAGCTAGTCTCAAGTCCGAATAGGGAAAAAGCGCTTCTTGAACTAGGTAAAAAGAGAGAACAATACGATGACTTGGCTTTGGTCTTGTGGAACTCGTTTGGTGTAATTACGGTTCTACTAGAGGAAATTGTTAGCGTCTATCCTTACCTTGACCCACCAAACTTGAGTGCATCTGCTTCAAACAGAGTATGTAATGCCTTAGCGTTGCTTCAATGTGTTGCCTCCAATGTACAAACCCGTGGGCTTTTCCTAAGTGCCAATTTGCCGTTATACTTGTATCCATTCTTGTCGACAAATGCTCGACAACGCTCATTTGAGTATTTAAGACTCACAAGTTTGGGTGTGATTGGTGCCTTGGTGAAAAATGATACACCCGAAGTTATCAACTTTTTATTGACAACAGAGATTGTGCCGTTGTGCTTGAACATTATGGAGATTTCCTCAGAGTTATCAAAGACAGTTGCTATCTTCATATTACAGAAGATATTACTAGACGACCAAGGACTCAACTATGTGTGCACAACTTTTGAAAGGTTCCATACCGTGGCATCAGTGCTATCCAAAATGGTGGAGCAATTGAGTAGCACGGTGACAGCCAATGGCCTCGGCAACCAACATGCGCAGCAAGGAATACAGGGCCAAACACCACAACCTTCGTCATCAAATAGCTCAGGTCGATTGTTGAAACATGTTATTAGGTGTTATATGCGGTTATCGGATAATCTTGAAGCGAGAAAAGCGTTGGCAAATATCTTACCCGAACCTTTGAGAGATGGTACATTTTCTGGAATATTGCATGATGACGCAGCGACACGAAGATGTCTACAACAGTTATTGAGTAACATCAGCGAATTAGGTGTATGAAACAAAGTTTGATGTGTCGAGAAAGCCTGATGGATGAATACGGAGAGAAAAAGAGAGTGAGAGAGAAAGCAAAAAAAAAAGTATCAAAAAATAAATGAATAAGTAGATAAAAATGTGCCAAAGGTAGACTAGATAAAGTACTTGACATCAAACTGAATGGATTTTTCTTTTTTTTTTTTATTTTCTTTTCTATCGTTTTTTTTTTCTTTCTTCTACCCCAAGTCCTTCTAGAGCACTACATTTATAAAATCAAAGAGTTTCAATATACATACATGGTATATGTACATTTTTCATAATAAAAAAAAAAATTATTCGCATTTACTAAACAAAAAATTTGAACCAGTCAATCTAGTAGTTTATTCCTCTTTAACATCCAATGGGGTCAATCTCAAGTATGGCTTGATGATTCTGAATTTAGGGAAAAGAGTCTTTGCCTCTTCGTTTGAGACCGTTGGGTGCACAATGACATCATCACCTGGAACCCAGTTGATTGGAGTAGTAACTTTGTATTTGTCGCCGGTTTGCAATGAGTCAACCACACGCAAAACCTCGGCAGTGTTTCTACCAGTGCTTGCTGGGTAGGCCAAGATTAGTCTAATCTTCTTCTTTGGGTCAATAACGAAAACAGACCTGATGGTGAATTGCACTCCTTTGTCGTCGACATTGGTAGCATCTTGGTAGTCAATCATATCGTACAAGTGAGCAATCTTTCTTTCTGGGTCAGCAACGATGGGGAAACTCAATTTGGAGCCTGTAACTTCATCGATATCCTTGATCCAAGCCTTATGCGAGTCAGAGTTGTTAGCTGACAAACCAATCAACTTGACGTTTCTCTTGGCAAACTCCGGCTCCAATTTGGCGAATGCACCCAATTCGGTAGTACAGACTGGAGTAAAGTCGTCTGGGTGACTAAACAAGACGGCCCAAGAGTCGCCAAGGTATTCGTGGAACGAGATTGGTCCATTGGAAGTCTCGGCTTTGAAGTCTGGGGCAGTTGAACCCAATCTCAATGTGGTGTGTTGCTTTGAGTCACTCATTGTTAATTGCTAGTAATTTGGAAGATCAATTCTTAAAAGAAAAAGAAGAAGAAGAAGGAAAGAAAGAAAAAAAAAAAAGAAAAGAAAAAACTTGTACGAAAATAAGAAAGCAAAGAAGGAGAAAAAGCAGACTCTTTATATAGTGCCACAGACTGTGGATTCTTAATTTCCACAAATATGGAATGTTTGAAATATTCGAAATATTTGAAATATTTTATTTTTTTTTCTTCCACCGAAAAAAAAAAAGCTCCTCTGTCACCTGCCACCCGATTTCCACACATGCACATGCACATGCACACGCACTAACAAATACTCAATTTAGTATTGGCGCCAATAGTCGTCTTGAAGTTAGTGTTAGCATTATATTCAAAAGTCTTTCTAGGGGCAGCAATAGACAAGAACGTGTGGCAAATCCACCAAGGCTACCAAATTTGTTATAAGCAGATGTACAGTAGAAGAAGTAACTGTAATAAGAATCATAAAAGTAGAAGCAGAAGTAGTATCAGTAGTGGTGGTGGTGGTGGTGGTGGTGGTGGTGGTGATGATGGTGGTGGTAGATGTATATGTAGTAATAGTAGTTACAGCTCCCATTTTTTCTATGAGAAATAACCACCAAAGCCACAGTTGTTTGTTTGTGAATCAGAAAAGAACAACCTCCGCCTACAAACTCTCCAGTTTTAACTTTTTCCGGTAACACCAATGCAGACTATCAATTCTCGTTAAGTATCAATAGTCAATTGCTTACAAAGACAACTCATTTGTACGGTTGATATATCCCCTATTACATGGCTCAGTGCTAGGTGATTGGTAACAATAGTGGTGACGATTTGATTAGCGGATATTATCACAAGTCACGTGCAATTGTATGGAATTTGCAGCCAAAAGTAAATATAGGAAAAAAGGGAGAGGATGACTAAGGAAAAAGACGACCGAGCAAAAAAATAAAAAATGAGAGAGGGAATGCATGAAAAATGAAAGAAGAAATATGTACAGCAACTTTGTGTGAAATTCGCACCAATTTCGAATAAAAGAAAAAAATGAGAAAAAAATATTCAGGAATTGCAAACAACGCTTGGCCCTACTACACACATACCAAAACTGCTTGTTAAGAAAAAGATCGATACTAATAAGTTAATTTTTTACAATACGTTTATACTCCATTTAACACTTTGTGATGAAAAAAGCTGCAATTATATATATATGTATATCTCTCTTTCTTTGTTTTATTTTTTCATCCCACCATCCTAACTGCTCAATCCAAAGACTCTTCCTGCTCTGTATCTATATCAACTCCAAAATCGCGCAATCTTTCGCCCATATCATTTTGCCAATGCATGCGTTCCATAAATACTTGATTACTAGCTCTTATTTCGCCGTGACCAAAATCAGGTGGCCAGGGTAAGTTCAATTGATCATATTCCTCATAATCCTCAGACGATTTCCAATCGTACCCGTTGCACCGTGTGCTGACCCACGGTAGCATCCAGAAAAGTAGTGGTCCAAGTGTAGTTCTGAAGTTGACGAGCAATCCATAATCATAAGGAAAAATGAGATCGTCGATGGTAAAATTCGTAGCTACCTCGTCAATTTGCTCATTCACTGAAGATTCGCTTTCATTGGATCTTCTATGCGAAAGTTCTAGTCCTTCATTATCCCCGTGATTCTCGTGGCAATTGTGTGATGCACCTTCCACATCCGCCAATGCAGATGACTCGTTTTGGTTAGAAAAAACCTGCATTTCCTCGGCATTTCCATCGCTTTCATCGCCACCGCCTTCACCAAGACCCTGAAAATTTGGATTTCTCCAACTCGAAAGTTGTGGCAATTTTTTACCATGTAGTCGCTTGTAGTTTGATCTTACCTGCTTCCAAAATCTTCTAGTGTAAAATTGGCTCTCAATACGCTCCCAGTCCCACGTTTCAATTTGGGTCATACCCTTTGCCATATTTACGGCACATCGAATGAACAATAATGTTATCGTTAACAAAACAAACACATCGAGCAAGGTGAAAACAATCACAGCCGAAAGTTCACCTTTGCGAAGTAAATACACAGGCATGGATGACATTTCGTAGTACTCGATGATGTGATATATAAATTGCAAGAGTAGATAACTCGTTCCAATCATCACCCATACCAAAAACTTCATAAAATGGGAAAAGTTATCATTTCCAACGCAATTCATGGTCCAGGGACAATGATGGTCCATTTGCAAAACACATTTTTGGCATTTAGAACAGTGGTGGGCTCTTGGTGGCTTAAACAAACGGCACTTCTTACAGTACCGTTTCCACTCACCCGGTTTTGGAGTATATGTCCTTGGGGGCAGACCAGGATCTGTGAATATTGCCATGCAATACGAGACCCAAATCATGCACACAAGGAACTGGTAAAACATTTGTTCCTTAAAACTAAGGTGGTGACGTAGGACAAAGTAGTGTGATCCGTAGGCCGTTGATGCTATAATTGTGCACGGAATAATCACGCCAAGGACTGGCCACTTAAACTCCCAAGCCATTTAGGTGCAACAGCAAATGCCCAATCACTATCCAGTTTTGGTACCCTCGGGAGAGTAAAGATGTCAGGTTCGTTTGTTACAGAAGAGTGTAATTTGAATAGCTGGTGGGTTGTTAGACCTCAGCAAGGACAGAAGCATGGTCAATAACTGTGTCGTGCAAAAATCCATTAGCACTCCAAATCGGGCATTACATATTGTCGCGTTTGATATCTGTCATATTTGCCTTTCTTTTTTTTGTTGTTGTTTTTTTGTCAGTCTTTCTTTCCGTCTCTTGATTTTCGCGGAGGGTGGTGGCGAGAACTGAGAGAAAGAGAGAGACAGAGAGAGAGTGAGAGAGAGAGAGAACGAAAGAAACAGAATTCTTGATTGCACTTTCCTGAACATTCTAAATCAATCATACAATATAACTTTGGCTGTCAAGTATCCACAATAGAATACATAATAAATCGAAAAGATGACATCAATTGGTACTGGCTATGATTTATCCAATAGTGTCTTCTCACCAGATGGTAGAAACTTCCAAGTCGAATACGCCATGAAAGCAGTAGAGAATGGAGGCACATCGATTGGTATCAAATGTAAGGATGGTATTGTTCTTGCAGTGGAGAAGATTATAAACTCAAAGTTGTTAGTACCAGGTAAAAATAAGCGAATCCAAACAGTTGACCGCCATGTCGGTGTTGTTTATTCCGGATTGCTCCCCGATGGTCGTCATTTTGTCAATAGAAGTCGAGAAGAAGCACAATCTTTCAAGTCTATATTCAAGATCCCTATCCCTGTTCCCAACCTAATGGACAGAATGGGTATATATGTGCAGAATTATACCTGCTACAACTCCGTGAGACCGTTTGGTGTTGTGTCAATAGTTGGAGGTGTTGACGATGATGGTCCTCATTTATACATGATTGAGCCTAGTGGTTCATGTTGGGGTTATAGTGGAGCAGCAACAGGTAAAGGACGCCAAATTGCCAAGTCTGAGTTGGAAAAATTAAACTTTGAGGAGATTACATGTCAGGAGGCCATTAAAGTCGCAGCAAAGATTATACACTTGGCACACGAGGACAACAAGGATAAAGATTACGAATTAGAGATTTCTTGGGTGAGCAAAGAACATACAGGTGGAAAGCATCAATTTATCCCGGATGACTTGCTCGTGGAAGTCAGAAAGCAAGCAGAAGAGGATGATGAAGAGGATGATGAAGAAGAACAACAAGAAGAACAAGAAGGAGAGGTCCATGCTGGTACTGGCGATAATGATGAAGAAATGGCTAGTTGATGGCGTTTAAATAATGGTAATAGCGATGGCGATAATAATAATTTTATATTGTGATGTGGCCGCCCAACATACGAACAAATACGTACTTTTGGAGAATATTACACTGTAATCCTCTTTAATAAAATTATGATATTGGATCTCTATTGATGTAAATACGCAATAATGAGGTTATAAAGTGGATGTCATAAATTTGTGGGAAAGGTTAAATTTTTGCGTCACCAAGTTTGTAAAGGAGAGGTTGTAAATTAAGATATAGTGGAGACAGAGGCGAAGTGACACGATAGTATTTCAAAGTCTCAATATGACAAAGACAAATATTGAGAAGAGAGAAAGAGAGAAAGAGGAAGCAAAAATTTGCGCGGCTTTTTTTTTTTCAACTTATTTTATCACCAAATACCATTATTTTTGTTCCAAGTATTTGGGCTCAATACGTATTTATAAACATACTTCAGAGATACCATGTTGCGATGCCTCAATCCAAGTCTTAGATCAAGCTTTCGACGATTATATTGTAACAATGTCGGAATCAAATTATTATCTACAGCATCAGTCGCAAGACAAATGACAAAAGAAAACCTCACTGCTGAGCGACGAAAGGCTATCATTCAATCAGAACCATATTTCGAATCATCGTGCTATCCTTCAATAGCTGATGCTCGCCAGCAATACCCTGATGCAACCTTGCTACGGATTTCAGATTTTAGGAATAGGTTCGAAACGACTGATTTTAGTAACTATGAATACAATCGAACCAGCGAGTGCTACAACATCGAAGGGCGAATAAGTGGTATTAGAAAGTTTGGCAAGGCAATGTTCTTTTTTGACCTTGTACAGGATAATTGCAAATTGCAAGTCTTGATATCTAACTCACTAGTGGTTTTAGAAAAGTCAGAGTTTGATCGTGTGCACTCATGGTTTAAGGAAGGGGATTATGTAAGCTGTCATGGTTTTGCATCGAGAACTAAAACTGGTGAGTTGACATTGAAAGTCAACACACCCGTGAGGATGCTCAGTCCCTGTTTGATCCAATTACCAGACAAGCTTATTGACAAGGGAATAATTAATCAAAATAGGGTCATGAACTATCTTGTGAACCCTAAATCCGCAAACCCTATTATTGTCAAATCACAAGTTATACAAGCAATACGACAATTTTTTATCAACAAAGGGTTTTTGGAAATGCAAACCCCAATTTTGAGCAGCTTGGGGACAGGTGCCAATGCGCAACCTTTTTTAACTAAATTCAAAGATGATCACGTACAGTTGCGAGTGGCACCGGAGTTGTGGTTGAAAAAAATGGTTATTGCTGGGTTTGAAAAGATTTTTGAAATCGGTAACAATTTCAGAAACGAAGGTATCGATCAATCGCACAATCCAGAATTTACCTCATGTGAGTTTTATCAGAGCTTTACCTCCTTGGAAGAACTTATGAATATTACCGAGGAACTACTTAAACAGATATTCCATAAATTCAAGGTTCCATTAGGTGGAACTGAACAAACTAAAGTATCGTTGAAGTCCATCAAATTTCCGAAGTACGATTTTTTGCCAACTTTGGAGGAAATCACTGGAAAAAAGATTAACGATTTGTCATTGGACAGTTTACTTACATTATACAAGGAGCTTGGCATCACAGTTCCTTCTAACCCCAATCCAATCAGCCTTGTCAACAATTTGAGTGAAACATATCTAGAGTCGCTTTCAGTAACAAAACATTACAATGTCCCAGTGATTATATACAATCAGCCAGAGATCTTGTCTCCCTTGGCCAAATCTAAAACTGACGGGCATAATGGAATTCCAGTTTCTCTACGCTTCGAACTTTTTATTAACGGCAAGGAATATGTCAACGCATACGAAGAGGAAAATAACCCAAAAATTCAGTTGGCCAAGTTTCAGCAACAAAAGGCGAACAAGCAAAAATATGGAGACAATGAAATGTTGATCCCTGATTGGGAATACGTCAAGACAATGGAGATGGGCTTACCTCCAACAGGTGGCTGGGGTATTGGTATTGATAGATTGGCAATGTATGTAAGTGGAGCTGAACGCATTGATGAAGTGTTACCATTTGGAAATTTGAGGGATGTATTGAAACAATGAGGTGATTAATGTGCTTTAGTTTGATTTAAAGTTTTTGATTAAAAATTTTTTTTTTTCAGTATCAATTTCCTGTTTTAGCATTACTGTCAGACACCAACTAGAAATAGACAGTAGGCTACGCGATGACTCGTAATAGATTCCAACATTTATTTCCCATTCATTCTAACTGTCGATTTTGATGCTTATGTAGACATAGCCTGCGAATCCAGAACATAAATCGCGCGCGCTTTTGTTCTTTCACAATTCAACAATGATCAGACCGTATGGTCCTTAAACTGCAACTTGCGCATCAGTATTTGGTCGAAGACATCGCAGACAAGTTTAGAAACAAGACCCATATCTACACAAAATGACTAATGCACTTTGGTACTCACTAATTTTTACACCTCTCACCCACTTCCCCCACACGACAGTACAACACCATGTCTACAACTATGGTTAAATCACCGTGACAAAAAAAGGACTTAATAATATGCTTCTGCCTGTGGTGATGGTGCTACCAAGTGCATGATATAAAAATAAGACTATTGGCAGCACCCATTTGGTTTTTTTGATATGACGCGTTTGGTAGCGCATACAATTGCACACGCACTGCTGAGCTACCAGAAGGGACTTCCTCGCCCTTCTGTTCCCCTCACTTCCTCGCGGGTTTTGCAACCAAAATGTATATGGCATAACACAAGTTACTTGTTAATCCCCAACCACAAGGCGTGACTGGAGGGCTACCTGGTGAAGTATAAATATCCACAAACAAAACCCTTGTGACCTCAAACCTTCTTTTACCCTTTTCTTCTTCTTCTTTTCCTTTTTCTTCTTTCTTTTACCAGAATTAAACATACAACCAAGCCTTACTCGATAACCTTAACCAGATTTTATCATCAATAATCGAGGAAGACTACAATTTAAAAATTAACAATGCCCTTTTTCAATAACTGTTTTCAAAATGTCTTTGCAAAGGATTCCGAACCCGCCAAACCCAAGGTTCGGTTTTTACTTCCAGGGGAGTCATCAGGCTCACCAATCTTAGAACCCAGCTCAGTCTATAGGGACTCCAGGTATCTAAGAAAAGCTGGAACTGAAACTTATGGCGAGATTTTTCAGAATAAGCTGGATTACACAGAGCCATCAACGGGAATACCATTAATTAGAAGGCGCGCTTTAGAAGCTGAGAATGCAAAGCAGCCACCAAAGAACAGCCCTCCGCATTTCTCTCCACCAAAGTCGATCTTTGTACGCATTGCGGAGGATCCACGTGTTTTTCCCGATGATTTTATGGATATGCTGGATGGCACAGAAGTATCAGTTGCGTCAGAATCAGTTGTTTTGCAAAATGCAGAGTCAAGTTTGATCTATGATAAACTTAGAGGTCCAGTAAATATTGGAATTGATTTTTCCTCCGAGAGTCGCCAGACAAGGAGGGAGGATATAATTACGGAATCTGACACAGTAACAATCCTGAGGAGTGCTTCACAAGTAGAGGAGGCATCCAATAACAGCTTCACCTCGCCCTATGACAGTCCAAGCCAACTTCAATTTCATGTTGCTAATGAAACCATAGATGGAAACGCGGATGTACCATGTACATCTGCCTTATCAGAATTTGAGTCTAGCTCGGTGTATGATGATGAAATCATTCCGAGAGAGGCTCCATATCATGTTGCTATTGAAACCACAGATGGAAACGCGGATGTACCATGTACATCTGCCTTATCAGAATTTGAGTCTAGCTCGGTGTATGATGATGAAATCATTCCGAGAGAGGCTCCATATCATGTTGCTATTAAAACCACAGATGGAAACGCGGATGTACCATGTACATCTGCCTTATCAGAATTTGAGTCTAGCTCGGTGTATGATGATGAAATCATTCCGAGAGAGGCTCCATATCATGTTGCTATTGAAACCATAGATGGAAACGCGGATGTACCGTATACATCTGTTATACCAGAATTAGAGTCTAGCTCGCCCTATGACGTTCCAAGCGCATTTCCATTTCATGTTGCTATTGAAACCATAGATGGAAACGCGGATATACCGTATACATCTGTCTTACTGGTATCAGCCCCCTTGTCAGATGCTGTGAGCTCAGTTGAAAGAACCAATTGGAATAACCAAAACTCAGAGGACTGCGATTTTGTTTCTGTGGATATTAGGATTCCAGAGGAAAACGATTCCTGTATGAATCAATTAAAGGAGCCTAAAAAGAGTAGGATACCACTGTTCAAATTGTTTGCACGGCTCAAGAAGAGCAGAAAGACTCTGTTTAAACCGTTTTCATGGTTCAAGAAGAGCAAAACGACTCTGTTCAAACCGTTTGCATGGCTAAAGAAACGGGCAGAAAAGAAGGAGTTAATAGAAAAAGTTGTTTTGGCTGAAAGTGATGATCAACAACAACAACTGCTGCTAAAAGAACAACAACAACAACAACAACAACAACAACAACTGCTGCTAAAAGAAGAACAACAACAACAACAACAACAACAACAACAACAACAACAACAACAACAACAACAACAACAACAACAACTACAACAACTACAACAACTATTACAACAACAACAACTATTACAACAACAACAACTATTACAACAACAACAACAACAACAACAACAACAACTATTACAACAACAACTACTATTACAACAACAACAACTATTACAACAACAACAACAACAACAACTATTACAACAACAACTACAACAACAACAACAACTACTATTACAACAACAACAACTACTACAACAACAACTACTACAACAACAACAACAACTACAACAACAACAACAACCGTCGCTACCTCAACCATTTGAACTAGTGTGATATCGATATCACAAAAGAAACACAAAACACGAAAAACACAACACAAACTAAAAATAAAAACAATATTAACCAGAAAAACATCAATTTCTTCCACTTTGACAAGTTTAAGACTCCCGTCGATTCATACTGCGGTGAATTGTGCCAATAGATCTGAGCTGCAGTTAACTTTGCAGACATCCATTACATGAATAGCACTAAACTGGGAACTAAGAGCCATTCTGAGGGCGACTTCATTACACTTTATAAGAGGGTCCCCATACTGCAGGTCACAGAAGAAGCCTTCAATAAGGTGATCTCGTCCCGCCCAGAGTTGCTTGATATGGTCCTTAGAAATTCCCTTCTCTGTCTAAAGCTACCACCGATACTGTCACTGATGCTATTTCTGATGTTACCTCTGTTGCTGCTTCACGGATGACTATATCACAAACCCAACCATGATCCCAAAGCAGGGGAGCCCACTGACCTCTGCTACCGTTTCCCATAGCCTACCACAACATTGCACTAGTGTAGCTGCTGACTCACACATTTATTCTGAACTTGGCAGATCCTGCGACAAAATGGCGCCTTTGTCGTATGATCTTGTACGGGGGACGAAAAATGTCGAGGACGCATATGCACTAGGGGTATCAACAAGGCACAGCGGGATCATATAATCACAGGTTGAGTTGTATAAGTCACCGTGCAAGTTGTTTCAGATGGTGCAGAAGAAAAGCTTGTGGAATCTGCTTCCGGGGTCTGTTAATGTTGCATCAAAATCATTGTTTGCTCGTGTTGGAATAGCACCACTAATATTTATCATATTTATCATATTTATTAAATCCAACATATTTATTATAGTGTGTGCTATCCGACGTCGACCAAACTCAAACTATGCCATTTAAACTTGTCAAAAATGTTTCTGGTGTTATTCCTGGTTGTGTCACTGGTTGTGTTACTGGTTGTGTCACTGGTTGAGTTACTGGTTGAGTTACTGGTTGAGTTACTAGTTGTGTTACTGGTTGAGTTACTAGTTGAGTTACTGGTTGTGTTACTGGTTGAGTTACTAGTTGAGTTACTGGTTGTGTCACTGGTTGTGTCACTGGTTGAGTTACTAGTTGAGTTACTGGTTGTGTCACTGGTTGAGTTACTAGTTGAGTTACTGGTTGTGTCACTGGTTGAGTTACTGGTTGTGTCACTGGTTGAGTTACTGGTTGTGTTACTGGTTGAGTTACTGGTTGTGTTACTAGTTGAGTTACTGGTTGTGTTACTAGTTGAGTTACTGGTTGAGTTACTAGTTGAGTTACTGGTTGTGTCACTGGTTGAGTTACTGGTTGAGTCACTGGTTGTGTTGCTGGTTGTGTTGCTGATGGTGTTGCTGATGGTGTTGCTGATGGTGTTGCTGATGGTGTTGCTGATGGTGTTGCTGATGGTGTTGCTGATGGTGTTGCTGATGGTGTTGCTGTTCCTGCTATTAATCTTTGCACTTTTTTTTTAATATTAACACACCTTTCTGTTTTTGTATGCACTCTGCTATTTGTAATTGAACCATTTTTCTATTTCGCACTCAGCCTACAAATTATTTCTCAAATTGAACGTTCTGTATATTTCGCGCAATCGCTGTCATTGTAAACTGGAGTATCTCGGGTTGGAGTATGTGTATGTGTGCGCGCACGTGAGCTGCTGTGAACGAGTCAACCTTAGATACACGTAGGATACACGTAGGATACACGTAAGAAACACGTAGGATACACGTAGGATACACGTAAGACACATGTAGGAGACAGGTAGGATACAGGTAGGATACAGGTAAGGTACAGGTTAGATACACATAAGATGGACGCGCGGGTGCGTGTATACTTTACAAAAAACTTTACATAAAACTTTACAAAAACCACTACAGTGGGCAGCAGCATTGATAGGAGCACGATTCCCCCTATGTTCTAGAACTGATATAGGATCCAACGTAGGGTTCAACCTGGAACCCGGCCTATATGATGTAAATGTATGGGGCGGGGAGAAGGGGAGGGAGTAGCTGAGCCCACAGTTTTCCTCAAACTTCAGTAGAAAAATGTTTCCCTGTAAATTCGCACCAGACTTGCTGGAATAATCAACACGCAAAAACAATTCTCGACTCATTGCCGTCAAACTTGCAATGAGTCGAGAATTGTTTGTGGAGATAGAATGCATTGCAGGATGTATAAGGTTGTAGATTGTGTTGAGCCAACATGCATCCAAACATACAATTTATCCACTCTGGTCGTCCGCTATCTGATACAGCCACACACTATTGGCAGCACCCATTTGGTTTTTTTGATATGACGCGTTTGGTAGCGCATACAATTGCACACGCACTGCTGAGCTACCAGAAGGGACTTCCTCGCCCTTCTGTTCCCCTCACTTCTTCGCGGGTTTTGCAACCAAAATGTATATGGCATAACACAAGTTACTTGTTAATCCCCAACCACAAGGCGTGACTGGAGGGCTACCTGGTGAAGTATAAATATCCACAAACAAAACCCTTGTGACCTCAAACCTTCTTTTACCCTTTTCTTCTTCTTCTTTTCCTTTTTCTTCTTTCTTTTACCAGAATTAAACATACAACCAAGCCTTACTCGATAACCTTAACCAGATTTTATCATCAATAATCGAGGAAGACTACAATTTAAAAATTAACAATGCCCTTTTTCAATAACTGTTTTCAAAATGTCTTTGCAAAGGATTCCGAACCCGCCAAACCCAAGGTTCGGTTTTTACTTCCAGGGGAGTCATCAGGCTCACCAATCTTAGAACCCAGCTCAGTCTATAGGGACTCCAGGTATCTAAGAAAAGCTGGAACTGAAACTTATGGCGAGATTTTTCAGAATAAGCTGGATTACACAGAGCCATCAACGGGAATACCATTAATTAGAAGGCGCGCTTTAGAAGCTGAGAATGCAAAGCAGCCACCAAAGAACAGCCCTCCGCATTTCTCTCCACCAAAGTCGATCTTTGTACGCATTGCGGAGGATCCACGTGTTTTTCCCGATGATTTTATGGATATGCTGGATGGCACAGAAGTATCAGTTGCGTCAGAATCAGTTGTTTTGCAAAATGCAGAGTCAAGTTTGATCTATGATAAACTTAGAGGTCCAGTAAATATTGGAATTGATTTTTCCTCCGAGAGTCGCCAGACAAGGAGGGAGGATATAATTACGGAATCTGACACAGTAACAATCCTGAGGAGTGCTTCACAAGTAGAGGAGGCATCCAATAACAGCTTCACCTCGCCCTATGACAGTCCAAGCCAACTTCAATTTCATGTTGCTAATGAAACCATAGATGGAAACGCGGATGTACCATGTACATCTGCCTTATCAGAATTTGAGTCTAGCTCGGTGTATGATGATGAAATCATTCCGAGAGAGGCTCCATATCATGTTGCTATTAAAACCACAGATGGAAACGCGGATGTACCATGTACATCTGCCTTATCAGAATTTGAGTCTAGCTCGGTGTATGATGATGAAATCATTCCGAGAGAGGCTCCATATCATGTTGCTATTAAAACCACAGATGGAAACGCGGATGTACCATGTACATCTGCCTTATCAGAATTTGAGTCTAGCTCGGTGTATGATGATGAAATCATTCCGAGAGAGGCTCCATATCATGTTGCTATTAAAACCACAGATGGAAACGCGGATGTACCATGTACATCTGCCTTATCAGAATTTGAGTCTAGCTCGGTGTATGATGATGAAATCATTCCGAGAGAGGCTCCATATCATGTTGCTATTGAAACCATAGATGGAAACGCGGATGTACCGTATACATCTGTTATACCAGAATTAGAGTCTAGCTCGCCCTATGACGTTCCAAGCGCATTTCCATTTCATGTTGCTATTGAAACCATAGATGGAAACGCGGATATACCGTATACATCTGTCTTACTGGTATCAGCCCCCTTGTCAGATGCTGTGAGCTCAGTTGAAAGAACCAATTGGAATAACCAAAACTCAGAGGACTGCGATTTTGTTTCTGTGGATATTAGGATTCCAGAGGAAAACGATTCCTGTATGAATCAATTAAAGGAGCCTAAAAAGAGTAGGATACCACTGTTCAAATTGTTTGCACGGCTCAAGAAGAGCAGAAAGACTCTGTTTAAACCGTTTTCATGGTTCAAGAAGAGCAAAACGACTCTGTTCAAACCGTTTGCATGGCTAAAGAAACGGGCAGAAAAGAAGGAGTTAATAGAAAAAGTTGTTTTGGCTGAAAGTGATGATCAACAACAACAACTGCTGCTAAAAGAACAACAACAACAACAACAACAACAACAACAACTGCTGCTAAAAGAAGAACAACAACAACAACAACAACAACAACAACAACAACAACAACAACAACAACAACAACAACAACAACAACAACAACAACTACAACAACAACAACAACTATTACAACAACAACAACTATTACAACAACAACAACTATTACAACAACAACAACAACAACAACAACAACAACTATTACAACAACAACTACTATTACAACAACAACAACTATTACAACAACAACAACAACAACAACTATTACAACAACAACAACTATTACAACAACAACTACAACAACAACAACAACTACTATTACAACAACAACAACTACTACAACAACAACTACTACAACAACAACAACAACTACAACAACAACAACAACCGTCGCTACCTCAACCATTTGAACTAGTGTGATATCGATATCACAAAAGAAACACAAAACACGAAAAACACAACACAAACTAAAAATAAAAACAATATTAACCAGAAAAACATCAATTTCTTCCACTTTGACAAGTTTAAGACTCCCGTCGATTCATACTGCGGTGAATTGTGCCAATAGATCTGAGCTGCAGTTAACTTTGCAGACATCCATTACATGAATAGCACTAAACTGGGAACTAAGAGCCATTCTGAGGGCGACTTCATTACACTTTATAAGAGGGTCCCCATACTGCAGGTCACAGAAGAAGCCTTCAATAAGGTGATCTCGTCCCGCCCAGAGTTGCTTGATATGGTCCTTAGAAATTCCCTTCTCTGTCTAAAGCTACCACCGATACTGTCACTGATGCTATTTCTGATGTTACCTCTGTTGCTGCTTCACGGATGACTATATCACAAACCCAACCATGATCCCAAAGCAGGGGAGCCCACTGACCTCTGCTACCGTTTCCCATAGCCTACCACAACATTGCACTAGTGTAGCTGCTGACTCACACATTTATTCTGAACTTGGCAGATCCTGCGACAAAATGGCGCCTTTGTCGTATGATCTTGTACGGGGGACGAAAAATGTCGAGGACGCATATGCACTAGGGGTATCAACAAGGCACAGCGGGATCATATAATCACAGGTTGAGTTGTATAAGTCACCGTGCAAGTTGTTTCAGATGGTGCAGAAGAAAAGCTTGTGGAATCTGCTTCCGGGGTCTGTTAATGTTGCATCAAAATCATTGTTTGCTCGTGTTGGAATAGCACCACTAATATTTATCATATTTATCATATTTATTATATCCAACATATTTATTATAGTGTGTGCTATCCGACGTCGACCAAACTCAAACTATGCCATTTAAACTTGTCAAAAATGTTTCTGGTGTTATTCCTGGTTGTGTCACTGGTTGTGTCACTGGTTGTGTTACTGGTTGTGTTACTGGTTGAGTCACTGGTTGAGTTACTGGTTGAGTTACTGGTTGAGTTACTAGTTGTGTTACTGGTTGAGTTACTAGTTGAGTTACTGGTTGTGTCACTGGTTGTGTCACTGGTTGAGTTACTAGTTGAGTTACTAGTTGTGTCACTGGTTGTGTCACTGGTTGTGTTACTGGTTGTGTCACTGGTTGAGTTACTAGTTGAGTTACTGGTTGTGTCACTGGTTGAGTTACTGGTTGTGTCACTGGTTGAGTTACTAGTTGAGTTACTGGTTGTGTCACTGGTTGAGTTACTAGTTGAGTTACTGGTTGTGTCACTGGTTGAGTTACTGGTTGAGTTACTGGTTGAGTCACTGGTTGTGTTGCTGGTTGTGTTGCTGGTTGTGTTGCTGATGGTGTTGCTGATGGTGTTGCTGTTCCTGCTATTAATCTTTGCACTTTTTTTTTAATATTAACACACCTTTCTGTTTTTGTATGCACTCTGCTATTTGTAATTGAACCATTTTTCTATTTCGCACTCAGCCTACAAATTATTTCTCAAATTGAACGTTCTGTATATTTCGCGCAATCGCTGTCATTGTAAACTGGAGTATCTCGGGTTGGAGTATGTGTATGTGTGCGCGCACGTGAGCTGCTGTGAACGAGTCAACCTTAGATACACGTAGGATACACGTAGGATACACGTAAGAAACACGTAGGATACACGTAGGATACACGTAAGACACATGTAGGAGACAGGTAGGATACAGGTAAGGTACAGGTTAGATACACATAAGATGGACGCGCGGGTGCGTGTATACTTTACAAAAAACTTTACATAAAACTTTACAAAAACCACTACAGTGGGCAGCAGCATTGATAGGAGCACGATTCCCCCTATGTTCTAGAACTGATATAGGATCCAACGTAGGGTTCAACCTGGAACCCGGCCTATATGATGTAAATGTATGGGGCGGGGAGAAGGGGAGGGAGTAGCTGAGCCCACAGTTTTCCTCAAACTTCAGTAGAAAAATGTTTCCCTGTAAATTCGCACCAGACTTGCTGGAATAATCAACACGCAAAAACAATTCTCGACTCATTGCCGTCAAACTTGCAATGAGTCGAGAATTGTTTGTGGAGATAGAATGCATTGCAGGATGTATAAGGTTGTAGATTGTGTTGAGCCAACATGCATCCAAACATACAATTTATCCACTCTGGTCGTCCGCTATCTGATACAGCCACACACTATTGGCAGCACCCATTTGGTTTTTTTGATATGACGCGTTTGGTAGCGCATACAATTGCACACGCACTGCTGAGCTACCAGAAGGGACTTCCTCGCCCTTCTGTTCCCCTCACTTCTTCGCGGGTTTTGCAACCAAAATGTATATGGCATAACACAAGTTACTTGTTAATCCCCAACCACAAGGCGTGACTGGAGGGCTACCTGGTGAAGTATAAATATCCACAAACAAAACCCTTGTGACCTCAAACCTTCTTTTACCCTTTTCTTCTTCTTCTTTTCCTTTTTCTTCTTTCTTTTACCAGAATTAAACATACAACCAAGCCTTACTCGATAACCTTAACCAGATTTTATCATCAATAATCGAGGAAGACTACAATTTAAAAATTAACAATGCCCTTTTTCAATAACTGTTTTCAAAATGTCTTTGCAAAGGATTCCGAACCCGCCAAACCCAAGGTTCGGTTTTTACTTCCAGGGGAGTCATCAGGCTCACCAATCTTAGAACCCAGCTCAGTCTATAGGGACTCCAGGTATCTAAGAAAAGCTGGAACTGAAACTTATGGCGAGATTTTTCAGAATAAGCTGGATTACACAGAGCCATCAACGGGAATACCATTAATTAGAAGGCGCGCTTTAGAAGCTGAGAATGCAAAGCAGCCACCAAAGAACAGCCCTCCGCATTTCTCTCCACCAAAGTCGATCTTTGTACGCATTGCGGAGGATCCACGTGTTTTTCCCGATGATTTTATGGATATGCTGGATGGCACAGAAGTATCAGTTGCGTCAGAATCAGTTGTTTTGCAAAATGCAGAGTCAAGTTTGATCTATGATAAACTTAGAGGTCCAGTAAATATTGGAATTGATTTTTCCTCCGAGAGTCGCCAGACAAGGAGGGAGGATATAATTACGGAATCTGACACAGTAACAATCCTGAGGAGTGCTTCACAAGTAGAGGAGGCATCCAATAACAGCTTCACCTCGCCCTATGACAGTCCAAGCCAACTTCAATTTCATGTTGCTAATGAAACCACAGATGGAAACGCGGATGTACCATGTACATCTGCCTTATCAGAATTTGAGTCTAGCTCGGTGTATGATGATGAAATCATTCCGAGAGAGGCTCCATATCATGTTGCTATTAAAACCACAGATGGAAACGCGGATGTACCATGTACATCTGCCTTATCAGAATTTGAGTCTAGCTCGGTGTATGATGATGAAATCATTCCGAGAGAGGCTCCATATCATGTTGCTATTAAAACCACAGATGGAAACGCGGATGTACCATGTACATCTGCCTTATCAGAATTTGAGTCTAGCTCGGTGTATGATGATGAAATCATTCCGAGAGAGGCTCCATATCATGTTGCTATTAAAACCACAGATGGAAACGCGGATGTACCATGTACATCTGCCTTATCAGAATTTGAGTCTAGCTCGGTGTATGATGATGAAATCATTCCGAGAGAGGCTCCATATCATGTTGCTATTGAAACCATAGATGGAAACGCGGATGTACCGTATACATCTGTTATACCAGAATTAGAGTCTAGCTCGCCCTATGACGTTCCAAGCGCATTTCCATTTCATGTTGCTATTGAAACCATAGATGGAAACGCGGATATACCGTATACATCTGTCTTACTGGTATCAGCCCCCTTGTCAGATGCTGTGAGCTCAGTTGAAAGAACCAATTGGAATAACCAAAACTCAGAGGACTGCGATTTTGTTTCTGTGGATATTAGGATTCCAGAGGAAAACGATTCCTGTATGAATCAATTAAAGGAGCCTAAAAAGAGTAGGATACCACTGTTCAAATTGTTTGCACGGCTCAAGAAGAGCAGAAAGACTCTGTTTAAACCGTTTTCATGGTTCAAGAAGAGCAAAACGACTCTGTTCAAACCGTTTGCATGGCTAAAGAAACGGGCAGAAAAGAAGGAGTTAATAGAAAAAGTTGTTTTGGCTGAAAGTGATGATCAACAACAACAACTGCTGCTAAAAGAACAACAACAACAACAACAACAACAACAACAACTGCTGCTAAAAGAAGAACAACAACAACAACAACAACAACAACAACAACAACAACAACAACAACAACAACAACAACAACAACAACAACAACTACAACAACAACAACAACTATTACAACAACAACAACTATTACAACAACAACAACTATTACAACAACAACAACAACAACAACAACAACAACTATTACAACAACAACTACTATTACAACAACAACAACTATTACAACAACAACAACAACAACAACTATTACAACAACAACAACTATTACAACAACAACTACAACAACAACAACAACTACTATTACAACAACAACAACTACTACAACAACAACTACTACAACAACAACAACAACTACAACAACAACAACAACCGTCGCTACCTCAACCATTTGAACTAGTGTGATATCGATATCACAAAAGAAACACAAAACACGAAAAACACAACACAAACTAAAAATAAAAACAATATTAACCAGAAAAACATCAATTTCTTCCACTTTGACAAGTTTAAGACTCCCGTCGATTCATACTGCGGTGAATTGTGCCAATAGATCTGAGCTGCAGTTAACTTTGCAGACATCCATTACATGAATAGCACTAAACTGGGAACTAAGAGCCATTCTGAGGGCGACTTCATTACACTTTATAAGAGGGTCCCCATACTGCAGGTCACAGAAGAAGCCTTCAATAAGGTGATCTCGTCCCGCCCAGAGTTGCTTGATATGGTCCTTAGAAATTCCCTTCTCTGTCTAAAGCTACCACCGATACTGTCACTGATGCTATTTCTGATGTTACCTCTGTTGCTGCTTCACGGATGACTATATCACAAACCCAACCATGATCCCAAAGCAGGGGAGCCCACTGACCTCTGCTACCGTTTCCCATAGCCTACCACAACATTGCACTAGTGTAGCTGCTGACTCACACATTTATTCTGAACTTGGCAGATCCTGCGACAAAATGGCGCCTTTGTCGTATGATCTTGTACGGGGGACGAAAAATGTCGAGGACGCATATGCACTAGGGGTATCAACAAGGCACAGCGGGATCATATAATCACAGGTTGAGTTGTATAAGTCACCGTGCAAGTTGTTTCAGATGGTGCAGAAGAAAAGCTTGTGGAATCTGCTTCCGGGGTCTGTTAATGTTGCATCAAAATCATTGTTTGCTCGTGTTGGAATAGCACCACTAATATTTATCATATTTATCATATTTATTATATCCAACATATTTATTATAGTGTGTGCTATCCGACGTCGACCAAACTCAAACTATGCCATTTAAACTTGTCAAAAATGTTTCTGGTGTTATTCCTGGTTGTGTCACTGGTTGTGTCACTGGTTGTGTTACTGGTTGTGTTACTGGTTGAGTCACTGGTTGAGTTACTGGTTGAGTTACTAGTTGTGTTACTGGTTGAGTTACTAGTTGAGTTACTGGTTGTGTCACTGGTTGTGTCACTGGTTGAGTTACTAGTTGAGTTACTAGTTGTGTCACTGGTTGTGTCACTGGTTGTGTTACTGGTTGTGTCACTGGTTGAGTTACTAGTTGAGTTACTGGTTGTGTCACTGGTTGAGTTACTGGTTGTGTCACTGGTTGAGTTACTAGTTGAGTTACTGGTTGTGTCACTGGTTGAGTTACTAGTTGAGTTACTGGTTGTGTCACTGGTTGAGTTACTGGTTGAGTTACTGGTTGAGTCACTGGTTGTGTTGCTGGTTGTGTTGCTGGTTGTGTTGCTGATGGTGTTGCTGATGGTGTTGCTGTTCCTGCTATTAATCTTTGCACTTTTTTTTTAATATTAACACACCTTTCTGTTTTTGTATGCACTCTGCTATTTGTAATTGAACCATTTTTCTATTTCGCACTCAGCCTACAAATTATTTCTCAAATTGAACGTTCTGTATATTTCGCGCAATCGCTGTCATTGTAAACTGGAGTATCTCGGGTTGGAGTATGTGTATGTGTGCGCGCACGTGAGCTGCTGTGAACGAGTCAACCTTAGATACACGTAGGATACACGTAGGATACACGTAAGAAACACGTAGGATACACGTAGGATACACGTAAGACACATGTAGGAGACAGGTAGGATACAGGTAAGGTACAGGTTAGATACACATAAGATGGACGCGCGGGTGCGTGTATACTTTACAAAAAACTTTACATAAAACTTTACAAAAACCACTACAGTGGGCAGCAGCATTGATAGGAGCACGATTCCCCCTATGTTCTAGAACTGATATAGGATCCAACGTAGGGTTCAACCTGGAACCCGGCCTATATGATGTAAATGTATGGGGCGGGGAGAAGGGGAGGGAGTAGCTGAGCCCACAGTTTTCCTCAAACTTCAGTAGAAAAATGTTTCCCTGTAAATTCGCACCAGACTTGCTGGAATAATCAACACGCAAAAACAATTCTCGACTCATTGCCGTCAAACTTGCAATGAGTCGAGAATTGTTTGTGGAGATAGAATGCATTGCAGGATGTATAAGGTTGTAGATTGTGTTGAGCCAACATGCATCCAAACATACAATTTATCCACTCTGGTCGTCCGCTATCTGATACAGCCACACACTATTGGCAGCACCCATTTGGTTTTTTTGATATGACGCGTTTGGTAGCGCATACAATTGCACACGCACTGCTGAGCTACCAGAAGGGACTTCCTCGCCCTTCTGTTCCCCTCACTTCTTCGCGGGTTTTGCAACCAAAATGTATATGGCATAACACAAGTTACTTGTTAATCCCCAACCACAAGGCGTGACTGGAGGGCTACCTGGTGAAGTATAAATATCCACAAACAAAACCCTTGTGACCTCAAACCTTCTTTTACCCTTTTCTTCTTCTTCTTTTCCTTTTTCTTCTTTCTTTTACCAGAATTAAACATACAACCAAGCCTTACTCGATAACCTTAACCAGATTTTATCATCAATAATCGAGGAAGACTACAATTTAAAAATTAACAATGCCCTTTTTCAATAACTGTTTTCAAAATGTCTTTGCAAAGGATTCCGAACCCGCCAAACCCAAGGTTCGGTTTTTACTTCCAGGGGAGTCATCAGGCTCACCAATCTTAGAACCCAGCTCAGTCTATAGGGACTCCAGGTATCTAAGAAAAGCTGGAACTGAAACTTATGGCGAGATTTTTCAGAATAAGCTGGATTACACAGAGCCATCAACGGGAATACCATTAATTAGAAGGCGCGCTTTAGAAGCTGAGAATGCAAAGCAGCCACCAAAGAACAGCCCTCCGCATTTCTCTCCACCAAAGTCGATCTTTGTACGCATTGCGGAGGATCCACGTGTTTTTCCCGATGATTTTATGGATATGCTGGATGGCACAGAAGTATCAGTTGCGTCAGAATCAGTTGTTTTGCAAAATGCAGAGTCAAGTTTGATCTATGATAAACTTAGAGGTCCAGTAAATATTGGAATTGATTTTTCCTCCGAGAGTCGCCAGACAAGGAGGGAGGATATAATTACGGAATCTGACACAGTAACAATCCTGAGGAGTGCTTCACAAGTAGAGGAGGCATCCAATAACAGCTTCACCTCGCCCTATGACAGTCCAAGCCAACTTCAATTTCATGTTGCTAATGAAACCACAGATGGAAACGCGGATGTACCATGTACATCTGCCTTATCAGAATTTGAGTCTAGCTCGGTGTATGATGATGAAATCATTCCGAGAGAGGCTCCATATCATGTTGCTATTAAAACCACAGATGGAAACGCGGATGTACCATGTACATCTGCCTTATCAGAATTTGAGTCTAGCTCGGTGTATGATGATGAAATCATTCCGAGAGAGGCTCCATATCATGTTGCTATTAAAACCACAGATGGAAACGCGGATGTACCATGTACATCTGCCTTATCAGAATTTGAGTCTAGCTCGGTGTATGATGATGAAATCATTCCGAGAGAGACTCCATATCATGTTGCTATTAAAACCACAGATGGAAACGCGGATGTACCATGTACATCTGCCTTATCAGAATTTGAGTCTAGCTCGGTGTATGATGATGAAATCATTCCGAGAGAGGCTCCATATCATGTTGCTATTGAAACCATAGATGGAAACGCGGATGTACCGTATACATCTGTTATACCAGAATTAGAGTCTAGCTCGCCCTATGACGTTCCAAGCGCATTTCCATTTCATGTTGCTATTGAAACCATAGATGGAAACGCGGATATACCGTATACATCTGTCTTACTGGTATCAGCCCCCTTGTCAGATGCTGTGAGCTCAGTTGAAAGAACCAATTGGAATAACCAAAACTCAGAGGACTGCGATTTTGTTTCTGTGGATATTAGGATTCCAGAGGAAAACGATTCCTGTATGAATCAATTAAAGGAGCCTAAAAAGAGTAGGATACCACTGTTCAAATTGTTTGCACGGCTCAAGAAGAGCAGAAAGACTCTGTTTAAACCGTTTTCATGGTTCAAGAAGAGCAAAACGACTCTGTTCAAACCGTTTGCATGGCTAAAGAAACGGGCAGAAAAGAAGGAGTTAATAGAAAAAGTTGTTTTGGCTGAAAGTGATGATCAACAACAACAACTGCTGCTAAAAGAACAACAACAACAACAACTACTATTACAACAACAACAACTATTACAACAACAACAACAACTATTACAACAACAACTACTATTACAACAACAACAACAACAACAACAACAACAACAACAACAACAACAACAACAACAACAACAACAACAACAACAACAACAACTACAACAACTACAACAACTATTACAACAACAACAACTATTACAACAACAACAACAACTATTACAACAACAACTACAACAACAACAACAACTACTATTACAACAACAACAACAACAACAACAACAACAACAACAACAACAACAACAACAACAACAACAACAACAACAACAACAACAACAACAACAACAACAACTACAACAACTACAACAACTATTACAACAACAACAACTATTACAACAACAACAACTATTACAACAACAACAACTATTACAACAACAACAACAACAACAACTATTACAACAACAACTACTATTACAACAACAACAACTATTACAACAACAACAACAACTATTACAACAACAACAACAACTATTACAACAACAACTACTATTACAACAACAACTACAACAACAACAACAACTACTATTACAACAACAACAACTACTACAACAACAACAACAACTACAACAACAACAACAACCGTCGTTACCTCAACCATTTGAACTAGTGTGATATCGATATCACAAAAGAAACACAAAACACGAAAAACACAACACAAACTAAAAATAAAAACAATATTAACCAGAAAAACATCAATTTCTTCCACTTTGACAAGTTTAAGACTCCCGTCGATTCATACTGCGGTGAATTGTGCCAATAGATCTGAGCTGCAGTTAACTTTGCAGACATCCATTACATGAATAGCACTAAACTGGGAACTAAGAGCCATTCTGAGGGCGACTTCATTACACTTTATAAGAGGGTCCCCATACTGCAGGTCACAGAAGAAGCCTTCAATAAGGTGATCTCGTCCCGCCCAGAGTTGCTTGATATGGTCCTTAGAAATTCCCTTCTCTGTCTAAAGCTACCACCGATACTGTCACTGATGCTATTTCTGATGTTACCTCTGTTGCTGCTTCACGGATGACTATATCACAAACCCAACCATGATCCCAAAGCAGGGGAGCCCACTGACCTCTGCTACCGTTTCCCATAGCCTACCACAACATTGCACTAGTGTAGCTGCTGACTCACACATTTATTCTGAACTTGGCAGATCCTGCGACAAAATGGCGCCTTTGTCGTATGATCTTGTACGGGGGACGAAAAATGTCGAGGACGCATATGCACTAGGGGTATCAACAAGGCACAGCGGGATCATATAATCACAGGTTGAGTTGTATAAGTCACCGTGCAAGTTGTTTCAGATGGTGCAGAAGAAAAGCTTGTGGAATCTGCTTCCGGGGTCTGTTAATGTTGCATCAAAATCATTGTTTGCTCGTGTTGGAATAGCACCACTAATATTTATCATATTTATCATATTTATTATATCCAACATATTTATTATAGTGTGTGCTATCCGACGTCGACCAAACTCAAACTATGCCATTTAAACTTGTCAAAAATGTTTCTGGTGTTATTCCTGGTTGTGTCACTGGTTGTGTTACTGGTTGTGTCACTGGTTGAGTTACTGGTTGAGTTACTAGTTGAGTTACTGGTTGTGTCACTGGTTGAGTTACTAGTTGAGTTACTGGTTGTGTCACTGGTTGTGTCACTGGTTGAGTTACTAGTTGAGTTACTGGTTGTGTCACTGGTTGAGTTACTAGTTGAGTTACTGGTTGTGTCACTGGTTGTGTCACTGGTTGAGTTACTAGTTGAGTTACTGGTTGTGTCACTGGTTGAGTTACTAGTTGAGTTACTGGTTGTGTCACTGGTTGAGTTACTGGTTGTGTCACTGGTTGAGTTACTGGTTGTGTTACTGGTTGAGTTACTGGTTGTGTTACTAGTTGAGTTACTGGTTGTGTTACTAGTTGAGTTACTGGTTGAGTTACTAGTTGAGTTACTGGTTGTGTCACTGGTTGAGTTACTGGTTGAGTCACTGGTTGTGTTGCTGGTTGTGTTGCTGATGGTGTTGCTGATGGTGTTGCTGTTCCTGCTATTAATCTTTGCACTTTTTTTTTAATATTAACACACCTTTCTGTTTTTGTATGCACTCTGCTATTTGTAATTGAACCATTTTTCTATTTCGCACTCAGCCTACAAATTATTTCTCAAATTGAACGTTCTGTATATTTCGCGCAATCGCTGTCATTGTAAACTGGAGTATCTCGGGTTGGAGTATGTGTATGTGTGCGCGCACGTGAGCTGCTGTGAACGAGTCAACCTTAGATACACGTAGGATACACGTAGGATACACGTAAGAAACACGTAGGATACACGTAGGATACACGTAAGACACATGTAGGAGACAGGTAGGATACAGGTAAGGTACAGGTTAGATACACATAAGATGGACGCGCGGGTGCGTGTATACTTTACAAAAAACTTTACATAAAACTTTACAAAAACCACTACAGTGGGCAGCAGCATTGATAGGAGCACGATTCCCCCTATGTTCTAGAACTGATATAGGATCCAACGTAGGGTTCAACCTGGAACCCGGCCTATATGATGTAAATGTATGGGGCGGGGAGAAGGGGAGGGAGTAGCTGAGCCCACAGTTTTCCTCAAACTTCAGTAGAAAAATGTTTCCCTGTAAATTCGCACCAGACTTGCTGGAATAATCAACACGCAAAAACAATTCTCGACTCATTGCCGTCAAACTTGCAATGAGTCGAGAATTGTTTGTGGAGATAGAATGCATTGCAGGATGTATAAGGTTGTAGATTGTGTTGAGCCAACATGCATCCAAACATACAATTTATCCACTCTGGTCGTCCGCTATCTGATACAGCCACACACTATTGGCAGCACCCATTTGGTTTTTTTGATATGACGCGTTTGGTAGCGCATACAATTGCACACGCACTGCTGAGCTACCAGAAGGGACTTCCTCGCCCTTCTGTTCCCCTCACTTCTTCGCGGGTTTTGCAACCAAAATGTATATGGCATAACACAAGTTACTTGTTAATCCCCAACCACAAGGCGTGACTGGAGGGCTACCTGGTGAAGTATAAATATCCACAAACAAAACCCTTGTGACCTCAAACCTTCTTTTACCCTTTTCTTCTTCTTCTTTTCCTTTTTCTTCTTTCTTTTACCAGAATTAAACATACAACCAAGCCTTACTCGATAACCTTAACCAGATTTTATCATCAATAATCGAGGAAGACTACAATTTAAAAATTAACAATGCCCTTTTTCAATAACTGTTTTCAAAATGTCTTTGCAAAGGATTCCGAACCCGCCAAACCCAAGGTTCGGTTTTTACTTCCAGGGGAGTCATCAGGCTCACCAATCTTAGAACCCAGCTCAGTCTATAGGGACTCCAGGTATCTAAGAAAAGCTGGAACTGAAACTTATGGCGAGATTTTTCAGAATAAGCTGGATTACACAGAGCCATCAACGGGAATACCATTAATTAGAAGGCGCGCTTTAGAAGCTGAGAATGCAAAGCAGCCACCAAAGAACAGCCCTCCGCATTTCTCTCCACCAAAGTCGATCTTTGTACGCATTGCGGAGGATCCACGTGTTTTTCCCGATGATTTTATGGATATGCTGGATGGCACAGAAGTATCAGTTGCGTCAGAATCAGTTGTTTTGCAAAATGCAGAGTCAAGTTTGATCTATGATAAACTTAGAGGTCCAGTAAATATTGGAATTGATTTTTCCTCCGAGAGTCGCCAGACAAGGAGGGAGGATATAATTACGGAATCTGACACAGTAACAATCCTGAGGAGTGCTTCCCAAGTAGAGGAGGCATCCAATAACAGCTTCACCTCGCCCTATGACAGTCCAAGCCAACTTCAATTTCATGTTGCTAATGAAACCACAGATGGAAACGTGGATGTACCATGTACATCTGCCTTATCAGAATTTGAGTCTAGCTCGGTGTATGATGATGAAATCATTCCGAGAGAGGCTCCATATCATGTTGCTATTGAAACCACAGATGGAAACGCGGATGTACCATGTACATCTGCCTTATCAGAATTTGAGTCTAGCTCGGTGTATGATGATGAAATCATTCCGAGAGAGGCTCCATATCATGTTGCTATTAAAACCACAGATGGAAACGCGGATGTACCATGTACATCTGCCTTATCAGAATTTGAGTCTAGCTCGGTGTATGATGATGAAATCATTCCGAGAGAGGCTCCATATCATGTTGCTATTAAAACCACAGATGGAAACGCGGATGTACCATGTACATCTGCCTTATCAGAATTTGAGTCTAGCTCGGTGTATGATGATGAAATCATTCCGAGAGAGGCTCCATATCATGTTGCTATTGAAACCATAGATGGAAACGCGGATGTACCGTATACATCTGTTATACCAGAATTAGAGTCTAGCTCGCCCTATGACGTTCCAAGCGCATTTCCATTTCATGTTGCTATTGAAACCATAGATGGAAACGCGGATATACCGTATACATCTGTCTTACTGGTATCAGCCCCCTTGTCAGATGCTGTGAGCTCAGTTGAAAGAACCAATTGGAATAACCAAAACTCAGAGGACTGCGATTTTGTTTCTGTGGATATTAGGATTCCAGAGGAAAACGATTCCTGTATGAATCAATTAAAGGAGCCTAAAAAGAGTAGGATACCACTGTTCAAATTGTTTGCACGGCTCAAGAAGAGCAGAAAGACTCTGTTTAAACCGTTTTCATGGTTCAAGAAGAGCAAAACGACTCTGTTCAAACCGTTTGCATGGCTAAAGAAACGGGCAGAAAAGAAGGAGTTAATAGAAAAAGTTGTTTTGGCTGAAAGTGATGATCAACAACAACAACTGCTGCTAAAAGAACAACAACAACAACAACAACAACAACAACAACTGCTGCTAAAAGAAGAAGAACAACAACAACAACAACAACAACAACAACAACAACAACAACAACAACAACAACAACAACAACAACAACAACAACAACAACAACAACAACAACAACAACTACAACAACTACAACAACTATTACAACAACAACAACTATTACAACAACAACAACTATTACAACAACAACAACTATTACAACAACAACAACAACAACAACAACAACAACAACAACTATTACAACAACAACTACTATTACAACAACAACAACTATTACAACAACAACAACAACTATTACAACAACAACTACTATTACAACAACAACTACAACAACAACAACAACTACTATTACAACAACAACAACTACTACAACAACAACAACAACTACAACAACAACAACAACCGTCGTTACCTCAACCATTTGAACTAGTGTGATATCGATATCACAAAAGAAACACAAAACACGAAAAACACAACACAAACTAAAAATAAAAACAATATTAACCAGAAAAACATCAATTTCTTCCACTTTGACAAGTTTAAGACTCCCGTCGATTCATACTGCGGTGAATTGTGCCAATAGATCTGAGCTGCAGTTAACTTTGCAGACATCCATTACATGAATAGCACTAAACTGGGAACTAAGAGCCATTCTGAGGGCGACTTCATTACACTTTATAAGAGGGTCCCCATACTGCAGGTCACAGAAGAAGCCTTCAATAAGGTGATCTCGTCCCGCCCAGAGTTGCTTGATATGGTCCTTAGAAATTCCCTTCTCTGTCTAAAGCTACCACCGATACTGTCACTGATGCTATTTCTGATGTTACCTCTGTTGCTGCTTCACGGATGACTATATCACAAACCCAACCATGATCCCAAAGCAGGGGAGCCCACTGACCTCTGCTACCGTTTCCCATAGCCTACCACAACATTGCACTAGTGTAGCTGCTGACTCACACATTTATTCTGAACTTGGCAGATCCTGCGACAAAATGGCGCCTTTGTCGTATGATCTTGTACGGGGGACGAAAAATGTCGAGGACGCATATGCACTAGGGGTATCAACAAGGCACAGCGGGATCATATAATCACAGGTTGAGTTGTATAAGTCACCGTGCAAGTTGTTTCAGATGGTGCAGAAGAAAAGCTTGTGGAATCTGCTTCCGGGGTCTGTTAATGTTGCATCAAAATCATTGTTTGCTCGTGTTGGAATAGCACCACTAATATTTATCATATTTATCATATTTATTATATCCAACATATTTATTATAGTGTGTGCTATCCGACGTCGACCAAACTCAAACTATGCCATTTAAACTTGTCAAAAATGTTTCTGGTGTTATTCCTGGTTGTGTCACTGGTTGTGTCACTGGTTGTGTCACTGGTTGTGTTACTGGTTGTGTTACTGGTTGAGTCACTGGTTGAGTTACTGGTTGAGTTACTAGTTGTGTTACTGGTTGAGTTACTAGTTGAGTTACTGGTTGTGTCACTGGTTGAGTTACTAGTTGAGTTACTGGTTGTGTCACTGGTTGAGTTACTAGTTGAGTTACTGGTTGTGTCACTGGTTGAGTTACTAGTTGAGTTACTGGTTGTGTCACTGGTTGAGTTACTGGTTGTGTCACTGGTTGAGTTACTGGTTGTGTTACTGGTTGAGTTACTGGTTGTGTTACTAGTTGAGTTACTGGTTGTGTTACTAGTTGAGTTACTGGTTGAGTTACTAGTTGAGTTACTGGTTGTGTCACTGGTTGAGTTACTAGTTGAGTTACTGGTTGTGTCACTGGTTGAGTTACTAGTTGAGTTACTGGTTGTGTCACTGGTTGAGTTACTGGTTGTGTCACTGGTTGAGTTACTGGTTGTGTCACTGGTTGTGTCACTGGTTGTGTCACTGGTTGAGTTACTAGTTGAGTTACTGGTTGTGTCACTGGTTGAGTTACTAGTTGAGTTACTGGTTGTGTCACTGGTTGAGTTACTGGTTGTGTCACTGGTTGAGTTACTGGTTGTGTTACTGGTTGAGTTACTGGTTGTGTTACTAGTTGAGTTACTGGTTGTGTTACTAGTTGAGTTACTGGTTGAGTTACTAGTTGAGTTACTGGTTGTGTCACTGGTTGAGTTACTGGTTGAGTCACTGGTTGTGTTGCTGGTTGTGTTGCTGATGGTGTTGCTGATGGTGTTGCTGTTCCTGCTATTAATCTTTGCACTTTTTTTTTAATATTAACACACCTTTCTGTTTTTGTATGCACTCTGCTATTTGTAATTGAACCATTTTTCTATTTCGCACTCAGCCTACAAATTATTTCTCAAATTGAACGTTCTGTATATTTCGCGCAATCGCTGTCATTGTAAACTGGAGTATCTCGGGTTGGAGTATGTGTATGTGTGCGCGCACGTGAGCTGCTGTGAACGAGTCAACCTTAGATACACGTAGGATACACGTAGGATACACGTAAGAAACACGTAGGATACACGTAGGATACACGTAAGACACATGTAGGAGACAGGTAGGATACAGGTAAGGTACAGGTTAGATACACATAAGATGGACGCGCGGGTGCGTGTATACTTTACAAAAAACTTTACATAAAACTTTACAAAAACCACTACAGTGGGCAGCAGCATTGATAGGAGCACGATTCCCCCTATGTTCTAGAACTGATATAGGATCCAACGTAGGGTTCAACCTGGAACCCGGCCTATATGATGTAAATGTATGGGGCGGGGAGAAGGGGAGGGAGTAGCTGAGCCCACAGTTTTCCTCAAACTTCAGTAGAAAAATGTTTCCCTGTAAATTCGCACCAGACTTGCTGGAATAATCAACACGCAAAAACAATTCTCGACTCATTGCCGTCAAACTTGCAATGAGTCGAGAATTGTTTGTGGAGATAGAATGCATTGCAGGATGTATAAGGTTGTAGATTGTGTTGAGCCAACATGCATCCAAACATACAATTTATCCACTCTGGTCGTCCACTATCTGATACAGCCACACACTATTGGCAGCACCCATTTGGTTTTTTTGATATGACGCGTTTGGTAGCGCATACAATTGCACACGCACTGCTGAGCTACCAGAAGGGACTTCCTCGCCCTTCTGTTCCCCTCACTTCTTCGCGGGTTTTGCAACCAAAATGTATATGGCATAACACAAGTTACTTGTTAATCCCCAACCACAAGGCGTGACTGGAGGGCTACCTGGTGAAGTATAAATATCCACAAACAAAACCCTTGTGACCTCAAACCTTCTTTTACCCTTTTCTTCTTCTTCTTTTCCTTTTTCTTCTTTCTTTTACCAGAATTAAACATACAACCAAGCCTTACTCGATAACCTTAACCAGATTTTATCATCAATAATCGAGGAAGACTACAATTTAAAAATTAACAATGCCCTTTTTCAATAACTGTTTTCAAAATGTCTTTGCAAAGGATTCCGAACCCGCCAAACCCAAGGTTCGGTTTTTACTTCCAGGGGAGTCATCAGGCTCACCAATCTTAGAACCCAGCTCAGTCTATAGGGACTCCAGGTATCTAAGAAAAGCTGGAACTGAAACTTATGGCGAGATTTTTCAGAATAAGCTGGATTACACAGAGCCATCAACGGGAATACCATTAATTAGAAGGCGCGCTTTAGAAGCTGAGAATGCAAAGCAGCCACCAAAGAACAGCCCTCCGCATTTCTCTCCACCAAAGTCGATCTTTGTACGCATTGCGGAGGATCCACGTGTTTTTCCCGATGATTTTATGGATATGCTGGATGGCACAGAAGTATCAGTTGCGTCAGAATCAGTTGTTTTGCAAAATGCAGAGTCAAGTTTGATCTATGATAAACTTAGAGGTCCAGTAAATATTGGAATTGATTTTTCCTCCGAGAGTCGCCAGACAAGGAGGGAGGATATAATTACGGAATCTGACACAGTAACAATCCTGAGGAGTGCTTCACAAGTAGAGGAGGCATCCAATAACAGCTTCACCTCGCCCTATGACAGTCCAAGCCAACTTCAATTTCATGTTGCTAATGAAACCACAGATGGAAACGCGGATGTACCATGTACATCTGCCTTATCAGAATTTGAGTCTAGCTCGGTGTATGATGATGAAATCATTCCGAGAGAGGCTCCATATCATGTTGCTATTAAAACCACAGATGGAAACGCGGATGTACCATGTACATCTGCCTTATCAGAATTTGAGTCTAGCTCGGTGTATGATGATGAAATCATTCCGAGAGAGGCTCCATATCATGTTGCTATTAAAACCACAGATGGAAACGCGGATGTACCATGTACATCTGCCTTATCAGAATTTGAGTCTAGCTCGGTGTATGATGATGAAATCATTCCGAGAGAGGCTCCATATCATGTTGCTATTAAAACCACAGATGGAAACGCGGATGTACCATGTACATCTGCCTTATCAGAATTTGAGTCTAGCTCGGTGTATGATGATGAAATCATTCCGAGAGAGGCTCCATATCATGTTGCTATTAAAACCACAGATGGAAACGCGGATGTACCATGTACATCTGCCTTATCAGAATTTGAGTCTAGCTCGGTGTATGATGATGAAATCATTCCGAGAGAGGCTCCATATCATGTTGCTATTGAAACCATAGATGGAAACGCGGATGTACCGTATACATCTGTTATACCAGAATTAGAGTCTAGCTCGCCCTATGACGTTCCAAGCGCATTTCCATTTCATGTTGCTATTGAAACCATAGATGGAAACGCGGATATACCGTATACATCTGTCTTACTGGTATCAGCCCCCTTGTCAGATGCTGTGAGCTCAGTTGAAAGAACCAATTGGAATAACCAAAACTCAGAGGACTGCGATTTTGTTTCTGTGGATATTAGGATTCCAGAGGAAAACGATTCCTGTATGAATCAATTAAAGGAGCCTAAAAAGAGTAGGATACCACTGTTCAAATTGTTTGCACGGCTCAAGAAGAGCAGAAAGACTCTGTTTAAACCGTTTTCATGGTTCAAGAAGAGCAAAACGACTCTGTTCAAACCGTTTGCATGGCTAAAGAAACGGGCAGAAAAGAAGGAGTTAATAGAAAAAGTTGTTTTGGCTGAAAGTGATGATCAACAACAACAACTGCTGCTAAAAGAACAACAACAACAACAACAACAACAACAACAACTGCTGCTAAAAGAAGAACAACAACAACAACAACAACAACAACAACAACAACAACAACAACAACAACAACAACAACAACAACAACAACAACAACAACAACAACAACAACAACAACAACAACAACAACAACAACAACAACAACAACTACAACAACTACAACAACTATTACAACAACAACAACTATTACAACAACAACAACTATTACAACAACAACAACTATTACAACAACAACAACAACAACAACAACAACAACAACAACTATTACAACAACAACTACTATTACAACAACAACAACAACTATTACAACAACAACAACAACTATTACAACAACAACTACTATTACAACAACAACTACAACAACAACAACAACTACTATTACAACAACAACAACTACTACAACAACAACAACAACTACAACAACAACAACAACCGTCGTTACCTCAACCATTTGAACTAGTGTGATATCGATATCACAAAAGAAACACAAAACACGAAAAACACAACACAAACTAAAAATAAAAACAATATTAACCAGAAAAACATCAATTTCTTCCACTTTGACAAGTTTAAGACTCCCGTCGATTCATACTGCGGTGAATTGTGCCAATAGATCTGAGCTGCAGTTAACTTTGCAGACATCCATTACATGAATAGCACTAAACTGGGAACTAAGAGCCATTCTGAGGGCGACTTCATTACACTTTATAAGAGGGTCCCCATACTGCAGGTCACAGAAGAAGCCTTCAATAAGGTGATCTCGTCCCGCCCAGAGTTGCTTGATATGGTCCTTAGAAATTCCCTTCTCTGTCTAAAGCTACCACCGATACTGTCACTGATGCTATTTCTGATGTTACCTCTGTTGCTGCTTCACGGATGACTATATCACAAACCCAACCATGATCCCAAAGCAGGGGAGCCCACTGACCTCTGCTACCGTTTCCCATAGCCTACCACAACATTGCACTAGTGTAGCTGCTGACTCACACATTTATTCTGAACTTGGCAGATCCTGCGACAAAATGGCGCCTTTGTCGTATGATCTTGTACGGGGGACGAAAAATGTCGAGGACGCATATGCACTAGGGGTATCAACAAGGCACAGCGGGATCATATAATCACAGGTTGAGTTGTATAAGTCACCGTGCAAGTTGTTTCAGATGGTGCAGAAGAAAAGCTTGTGGAATCTGCTTCCGGGGTCTGTTAATGTTGCATCAAAATCATTGTTTGCTCGTGTTGGAATAGCACCACTAATATTTATCATATTTATCATATTTATTATATCCAACATATTTATTATAGTGTGTGCTATCCGACGTCGACCAAACTCAAACTATGCCATTTAAACTTGTCAAAAATGTTTCTGGTGTTATTCCTGGTTGTGTCACTGGTTGTGTCACTGGTTGTGTTACTGGTTGTGTTACTGGTTGAGTCACTGGTTGAGTTACTGGTTGAGTTACTAGTTGTGTTACTGGTTGAGTTACTAGTTGAGTTACTGGTTGTGTCACTGGTTGTGTCACTGGTTGAGTTACTAGTTGAGTTACTAGTTGTGTCACTGGTTGTGTCACTGGTTGTGTTACTGGTTGTGTCACTGGTTGAGTTACTAGTTGAGTTACTGGTTGTGTCACTGGTTGAGTTACTGGTTGTGTCACTGGTTGAGTTACTAGTTGAGTTACTGGTTGTGTCACTGGTTGAGTTACTAGTTGAGTTACTGGTTGTGTCACTGGTTGAGTTACTGGTTGAGTTACTGGTTGAGTCACTGGTTGTGTTGCTGGTTGTGTTGCTGGTTGTGTTGCTGATGGTGTTGCTGATGGTGTTGCTGTTCCTGCTATTAATCTTTGCACTTTTTTTTTAATATTAACACACCTTTCTGTTTTTGTATGCACTCTGCTATTTGTAATTGAACCATTTTTCTATTTCGCACTCAGCCTACAAATTATTTCTCAAATTGAACGTTCTGTATATTTCGCGCAATCGCTGTCATTGTAAACTGGAGTATCTCGGGTTGGAGTATGTGTATGTGTGCGCGCACGTGAGCTGCTGTGAACGAGTCAACCTTAGATACACGTAGGATACACGTAGGATACACGTAAGAAACACGTAGGATACACGTAGGATACACGTAAGACACATGTAGGAGACAGGTAGGATACAGGTAAGGTACAGGTTAGATACACATAAGATGGACGCGCGGGTGCGTGTATACTTTACAAAAAACTTTACATAAAACTTTACAAAAACCACTACAGTGGGCAGCAGCATTGATAGGAGCACGATTCCCCCTATGTTCTAGAACTGATATAGGATCCAACGTAGGGTTCAACCTGGAACCCGGCCTATATGATGTAAATGTATGGGGCGGGGAGAAGGGGAGGGAGTAGCTGAGCCCACAGTTTTCCTCAAACTTCAGTAGAAAAATGTTTCCCTGTAAATTCGCACCAGACTTGCTGGAATAATCAACACGCAAAAACAATTCTCGACTCATTGCCGTCAAACTTGCAATGAGTCGAGAATTGTTTGTGGAGATAGAATGCATTGCAGGATGTATAAGGTTGTAGATTGTGTTGAGCCAACATGCATCCAAACATACAATTTATCCACTCTGGTCGTCCGCTATCTGATACAGCCACACACTATTGGCAGCACCCATTTGGTTTTTTTGATATGACGCGTTTGGTAGCGCATACAATTGCACACGCACTGCTGAGCTACCAGAAGGGACTTCCTCGCCCTTCTGTTCCCCTCACTTCTTCGCGGGTTTTGCAACCAAAATGTATATGGCATAACACAAGTTACTTGTTAATCCCCAACCACAAGGCGTGACTGGAGGGCTACCTGGTGAAGTATAAATATCCACAAACAAAACCCTTGTGACCTCAAACCTTCTTTTACCCTTTTCTTCTTCTTCTTTTCCTTTTTCTTCTTTCTTTTACCAGAATTAAACATACAACCAAGCCTTACTCGATAACCTTAACCAGATTTTATCATCAATAATCGAGGAAGACTACAATTTAAAAATTAACAATGCCCTTTTTCAATAACTGTTTTCAAAATGTCTTTGCAAAGGATTCCGAACCCGCCAAACCCAAGGTTCGGTTTTTACTTCCAGGGGAGTCATCAGGCTCACCAATCTTAGAACCCAGCTCAGTCTATAGGGACTCCAGGTATCTAAGAAAAGCTGGAACTGAAACTTATGGCGAGATTTTTCAGAATAAGCTGGATTACACAGAGCCATCAACGGGAATACCATTAATTAGAAGGCGCGCTTTAGAAGCTGAGAATGCAAAGCAGCCACCAAAGAACAGCCCTCCGCATTTCTCTCCACCAAAGTCGATCTTTGTACGCATTGCGGAGGATCCACGTGTTTTTCCCGATGATTTTATGGATATGCTGGATGGCACAGAAGTATCAGTTGCGTCAGAATCAGTTGTTTTGCAAAATGCAGAGTCAAGTTTGATCTATGATAAACTTAGAGGTCCAGTAAATATTGGAATTGATTTTTCCTCCGAGAGTCGCCAGACAAGGAGGGAGGATATAATTACGGAATCTGACACAGTAACAATCCTGAGGAGTGCTTCACAAGTAGAGGAGGCATCCAATAACAGCTTCACCTCGCCCTATGACAGTCCAAGCCAACTTCAATTTCATGTTGCTAATGAAACCACAGATGGAAACGCGGATGTACCATGTACATCTGCCTTATCAGAATTTGAGTCTAGCTCGGTGTATGATGATGAAATCATTCCGAGAGAGGCTCCATATCATGTTGCTATTAAAACCACAGATGGAAACGCGGATGTACCATGTACATCTGCCTTATCAGAATTTGAGTCTAGCTCGGTGTATGATGATGAAATCATTCCGAGAGAGGCTCCATATCATGTTGCTATTAAAACCACAGATGGAAACGCGGATGTACCATGTACATCTGCCTTATCAGAATTTGAGTCTAGCTCGGTGTATGATGATGAAATCATTCCGAGAGAGGCTCCATATCATGTTGCTATTAAAACCACAGATGGAAACGCGGATGTACCATGTACATCTGCCTTATCAGAATTTGAGTCTAGCTCGGTGTATGATGATGAAATCATTCCGAGAGAGGCTCCATATCATGTTGCTATTAAAACCACAGATGGAAACGCGGATGTACCATGTACATCTGCCTTATCAGAATTTGAGTCTAGCTCGGTGTATGATGATGAAATCATTCCGAGAGAGGCTCCATATCATGTTGCTATTGAAACCATAGATGGAAACGCGGATGTACCGTATACATCTGTTATACCAGAATTAGAGTCTAGCTCGCCCTATGACGTTCCAAGCGCATTTCCATTTCATGTTGCTATTGAAACCATAGATGGAAACGCGGATATACCGTATACATCTGTCTTACTGGTATCAGCCCCCTTGTCAGATGCTGTGAGCTCAGTTGAAAGAACCAATTGGAATAACCAAAACTCAGAGGACTGCGATTTTGTTTCTGTGGATATTAGGATTCCAGAGGAAAACGATTCCTGTATGAATCAATTAAAGGAGCCTAAAAAGAGTAGGATACCACTGTTCAAATTGTTTGCACGGCTCAAGAAGAGCAGAAAGACTCTGTTTAAACCGTTTTCATGGTTCAAGAAGAGCAAAACGACTCTGTTCAAACCGTTTGCATGGCTAAAGAAACGGGCAGAAAAGAAGGAGTTAATAGAAAAAGTTGTTTTGGCTGAAAGTGATGATCAACAACAACAACTGCTGCTAAAAGAACAACAACAACAACAACAACAACAACAACAACTGCTGCTAAAAGAAGAAGAACAACAACAACAACAACAACAACAACAACAACAACAACAACAACAACAACAACAACAACAACAACAACAACAACAACAACAACAACAACAACAACAACAACAACAACAACAACAACAACAACAACAACTACAACAACTATTACAACAACAACAACTACAACAACTACAACAACTATTACAACAACAACAACTATTACAACAACAACAACTATTACAACAACAACAACTATTACAACAACAACAACAACAACAACAACAACAACAACAACTATTACAACAACAACTACTATTACAACAACAACAACTATTACAACAACAACAACAACTATTACAACAACAACTACTATTACAACAACAACTACAACAACAACAACAACTACTATTACAACAACAACAACTACTACAACAACAACAACAACTACAACAACAACAACAACCGTCGTTACCTCAACCATTTGAACTAGTGTGATATCGATATCACAAAAGAAACACAAAACACGAAAAACACAACACAAACTAAAAATAAAAACAATATTAACCAGAAAAACATCAATTTCTTCCACTTTGACAAGTTTAAGACTCCCGTCGATTCATACTGCGGTGAATTGTGCCAATAGATCTGAGCTGCAGTTAACTTTGCAGACATCCATTACATGAATAGCACTAAACTGGGAACTAAGAGCCATTCTGAGGGCGACTTCATTACACTTTATAAGAGGGTCCCCATACTGCAGGTCACAGAAGAAGCCTTCAATAAGGTGATCTCGTCCCGCCCAGAGTTGCTTGATATGGTCCTTAGAAATTCCCTTCTCTGTCTAAAGCTACCACCGATACTGTCACTGATGCTATTTCTGATGTTACCTCTGTTGCTGCTTCACGGATGACTATATCACAAACCCAACCATGATCCCAAAGCAGGGGAGCCCACTGACCTCTGCTACCGTTTCCCATAGCCTACCACAACATTGCACTAGTGTAGCTGCTGACTCACACATTTATTCTGAACTTGGCAGATCCTGCGACAAAATGGCGCCTTTGTCGTATGATCTTGTACGGGGGACGAAAAATGTCGAGGACGCATATGCACTAGGGGTATCAACAAGGCACAGCGGGATCATATAATCACAGGTTGAGTTGTATAAGTCACCGTGCAAGTTGTTTCAGATGGTGCAGAAGAAAAGCTTGTGGAATCTGCTTCCGGGGTCTGTTAATGTTGCATCAAAATCATTGTTTGCTCGTGTTGGAATAGCACCACTAATATTTATCATATTTATCATATTTATTATATCCAACATATTTATTATAGTGTGTGCTATCCGACGTCGACCAAACTCAAACTATGCCATTTAAACTTGTCAAAAATGTTTCTGGTGTTATTCCTGGTTGTGTCACTGGTTGTGTCACTGGTTGTGTTACTGGTTGTGTTACTGGTTGAGTCACTGGTTGAGTTACTGGTTGAGTTACTAGTTGTGTTACTGGTTGAGTTACTAGTTGAGTTACTGGTTGTGTCACTGGTTGTGTCACTGGTTGAGTTACTAGTTGAGTTACTAGTTGTGTCACTGGTTGTGTCACTGGTTGTGTTACTGGTTGTGTCACTGGTTGAGTTACTAGTTGAGTTACTGGTTGTGTCACTGGTTGAGTTACTGGTTGTGTCACTGGTTGAGTTACTAGTTGAGTTACTGGTTGTGTCACTGGTTGAGTTACTAGTTGAGTTACTGGTTGTGTCACTGGTTGAGTTACTGGTTGAGTTACTGGTTGAGTCACTGGTTGTGTTGCTGGTTGTGTTGCTGGTTGTGTTGCTGATGGTGTTGCTGATGGTGTTGCTGTTCCTGCTATTAATCTTTGCACTTTTTTTTTAATATTAACACACCTTTCTGTTTTTGTATGCACTCTGCTATTTGTAATTGAACCATTTTTCTATTTCGCACTCAGCCTACAAATTATTTCTCAAATTGAACGTTCTGTATATTTCGCGCAATCGCTGTCATTGTAAACTGGAGTATCTCGGGTTGGAGTATGTGTATGTGTGCGCGCACGTGAGCTGCTGTGAACGAGTCAACCTTAGATACACGTAGGATACACGTAGGATACACGTAAGAAACACGTAGGATACACGTAGGATACACGTAAGACACATGTAGGAGACAGGTAGGATACAGGTAGGATACAGGTAAGGTACAGGTTAGATACACATAAGATGGACGCGCGGGTGCGTGTATACTTTACAAAAAACTTTACATAAAACTTTACAAAAACCACTACAGTGGGCAGCAGCATTGATAGGAGCACGATTCCCCCTATGTTCTAGAACTGATATAGGATCCAACGTAGGGTTCAACCTGGAACCCGGCCTATATGATGTAAATGTATGGGGCGGGGAGAAGGGGAGGGAGTAGCTGAGCCCACAGTTTTCCTCAAACTTCAGTAGAAAAATGTTTCCCTGTAAATTCGCACCAGACTTGCTGGAATAATCAACACGCAAAAACAATTCTCGACTCATTGCCGTCAAACTTGCAATGAGTCGAGAATTGTTTGTGGAGATAGAATGCATTGCAGGATGTATAAGGTTGTAGATTGTGTTGAGCCAACATGCATCCAAACATACAATTTATCCACTCTGGTCGTCCGCTATCTGATACAGCCACACACTATTGGCAGCACCCATTTGGTTTTTTTGATATGACGCGTTTGGTAGCGCATACAATTGCACACGCACTGCTGAGCTACCAGAAGGGACTTCCTCGCCCTTCTGTTCCCCTCACTTCTTCGCGGGTTTTGCAACCAAAATGTATATGGCATAACACAAGTTACTTGTTAATCCCCAACCACAAGGCGTGACTGGAGGGCTACCTGGTGAAGTATAAATATCCACAAACAAAACCCTTGTGACCTCAAACCTTCTTTTACCCTTTTCTTCTTCTTCTTTTCCTTTTTCTTCTTTCTTTTACCAGAATTAAACATACAACCAAGCCTTACTCGATAACCTTAACCAGATTTTATCATCAATAATCGAGGAAGACTACAATTTAAAAATTAACAATGCCCTTTTTCAATAACTGTTTTCAAAATGTCTTTGCAAAGGATTCCGAACCCGCCAAACCCAAGGTTCGGTTTTTACTTCCAGGGGAGTCATCAGGCTCACCAATCTTAGAACCCAGCTCAGTCTATAGGGACTCCAGGTATCTAAGAAAAGCTGGAACTGAAACTTATGGCGAGATTTTTCAGAATAAGCTGGATTACACAGAGCCATCAACGGGAATACCATTAATTAGAAGGCGCGCTTTAGAAGCTGAGAATGCAAAGCAGCCACCAAAGAACAGCCCTCCGCATTTCTCTCCACCAAAGTCGATCTTTGTACGCATTGCGGAGGATCCACGTGTTTTTCCCGATGATTTTATGGATATGCTGGATGGCACAGAAGTATCAGTTGCGTCAGAATCAGTTGTTTTGCAAAATGCAGAGTCAAGTTTGATCTATGATAAACTTAGAGGTCCAGTAAATATTGGAATTGATTTTTCCTCCGAGAGTCGCCAGACAAGGAGGGAGGATATAATTACGGAATCTGACACAGTAACAATCCTGAGGAGTGCTTCACAAGTAGAGGAGGCATCCAATAACAGCTTCACCTCGCCCTATGACAGTCCAAGCCAACTTCAATTTCATGTTGCTAATGAAACCACAGATGGAAACGCGGATGTACCATGTACATCTGCCTTATCAGAATTTGAGTCTAGCTCGGTGTATGATGATGAAATCATTCCGAGAGAGGCTCCATATCATGTTGCTATTAAAACCACAGATGGAAACGCGGATGTACCATGTACATCTGCCTTATCAGAATTTGAGTCTAGCTCGGTGTATGATGATGAAATCATTCCGAGAGAGGCTCCATATCATGTTGCTATTAAAACCACAGATGGAAACGCGGATGTACCATGTACATCTGCCTTATCAGAATTTGAGTCTAGCTCGGTGTATGATGATGAAATCATTCCGAGAGAGGCTCCATATCATGTTGCTATTAAAACCACAGATGGAAACGCGGATGTACCATGTACATCTGCCTTATCAGAATTTGAGTCTAGCTCGGTGTATGATGATGAAATCATTCCGAGAGAGGCTCCATATCATGTTGCTATTGAAACCATAGATGGAAACGCGGATGTACCGTATACATCTGTTATACCAGAATTAGAGTCTAGCTCGCCCTATGACGTTCCAAGCGCATTTCCATTTCATGTTGCTATTGAAACCATAGATGGAAACGCGGATATACCGTATACATCTGTCTTACTGGTATCAGCCCCCTTGTCAGATGCTGTGAGCTCAGTTGAAAGAACCAATTGGAATAACCAAAACTCAGAGGACTGCGATTTTGTTTCTGTGGATATTAGGATTCCAGAGGAAAACGATTCCTGTATGAATCAATTAAAGGAGCCTAAAAAGAGTAGGATACCACTGTTCAAATTGTTTGCACGGCTCAAGAAGAGCAGAAAGACTCTGTTTAAACCGTTTTCATGGTTCAAGAAGAGCAAAACGACTCTGTTCAAACCGTTTGCATGGCTAAAGAAACGGGCAGAAAAGAAGGAGTTAATAGAAAAAGTTGTTTTGGCTGAAAGTGATGATCAACAACAACAACTGCTGCTAAAAGAACAACAACAACAACAACAACAACAACAACAACTGCTGCTAAAAGAAGAACAACAACAACAACAACAACAACAACAACAACAACAACAACAACAACAACAACAACAACAACAACAACAACAACAACAACAACAACAACAACAACAACAACAACAACAACAACAACAACAACAACAACAACAACAACAACAACAACAACAACTATTACAACAACAACAACTATTACAACAACAACAACTATTACAACAACAACAACAACAACAACAACAACAACAACAACAACAACAACAACAACAACAACAACAACAACAACAACAACAACAACAACAACAACAACAACAACAACAACAACAACAACAACAACAACAACAACAACAACAACAACAACAACAACAACAACTATTACAACAACAACTACTATTACAACAACAACAACTATTACAACAACAACAACAACTATTACAACAACAACAACTATTACAACAACAACTACTATTACAACAACAACAACTATTACAACAACAACAACAACTATTACAACAACAACTACTATTACAACAACAACTACTATTACAACAACAACAACTACTACAACAACAACAACAACTACAACAACAACAACAACCGTCGTTACCTCAACCATTTGAACTAGTGTGATATCGATATCACAAAAGAAACACAAAACACGAAAAACACAACACAAACTAAAAATAAAAACAATATTAACCAGAAAAACATCAATTTCTTCCACTTTGACAAGTTTAAGACTCCCGTCGATTCATACTGCGGTGAATTGTGCCAATAGATCTGAGCTGCAGTTAACTTTGCAGACATCCATTACATGAATAGCACTAAACTGGGAACTAAGAGCCATTCTGAGGGCGACTTCATTACACTTTATAAGAGGGTCCCCATACTGCAGGTCACAGAAGAAGCCTTCAATAAGGTGATCTCGTCCCGCCCAGAGTTGCTTGATATGGTCCTTAGAAATTCCCTTCTCTGTCTAAAGCTACCACCGATACTGTCACTGATGCTATTTCTGATGTTACCTCTGTTGCTGCTTCACGGATGACTATATCACAAACCCAACCATGATCCCAAAGCAGGGGAGCCCACTGACCTCTGCTACCGTTTCCCATAGCCTACCACAACATTGCACTAGTGTAGCTGCTGACTCACACATTTATTCTGAACTTGGCAGATCCTGCGACAAAATGGCGCCTTTGTCGTATGATCTTGTACGGGGGACGAAAAATGTCGAGGACGCATATGCACTAGGGGTATCAACAAGGCACAGCGGGATCATATAATCACAGGTTGAGTTGTATAAGTCACCGTGCAAGTTGTTTCAGATGGTGCAGAAGAAAAGCTTGTGGAATCTGCTTCCGGGGTCTGTTAATGTTGCATCAAAATCATTGTTTGCTCGTGTTGGAATAGCACCACTAATATTTATCATATTTATCATATTTATTATATCCAACATATTTATTATAGTGTGTGCTATCCGACGTCGACCAAACTCAAACTATGCCATTTAAACTTGTCAAAAATGTTTCTGGTGTTATTCCTGGTTGTGTTACTGGTTGTGTTACTGGTTGAGTCACTGGTTGAGTTACTGGTTGAGTTACTAGTTGTGTTACTGGTTGAGTTACTAGTTGAGTTACTGGTTGTGTCACTGGTTGTGTCACTGGTTGAGTTACTAGTTGAGTTACTAGTTGTGTCACTGGTTGTGTCACTGGTTGTGTTACTGGTTGTGTCACTGGTTGAGTTACTAGTTGAGTTACTGGTTGTGTCACTGGTTGAGTTACTGGTTGTGTCACTGGTTGAGTTACTGGTTGTGTCACTGGTTGAGTTACTAGTTGAGTTACTGGTTGTGTCACTGGTTGAGTTACTAGTTGAGTTACTGGTTGTGTCACTGGTTGAGTTACTGGTTGAGTTACTGGTTGAGTCACTGGTTGTGTTGCTGGTTGTGTTGCTGGTTGTGTTGCTGATGGTGTTGCTGATGGTGTTGCTGTTCCTGCTATTAATCTTTGCACTTTTTTTTTAATATTAACACACCTTTCTGTTTTTGTATGCACTCTGCTATTTGTAATTGAACCATTTTTCTATTTCGCACTCAGCCTACAAATTATTTCTCAAATTGAACGTTCTGTATATTTCGCGCAATCGCTGTCATTGTAAACTGGAGTATCTCGGGTTGGAGTATGTGTATGTGTGCGCGCACGTGAGCTGCTGTGAACGAGTCAACCTTAGATACACGTAGGATACACGTAGGATACACGTAAGAAACACGTAGGATACACGTAGGATACACGTAAGACACATGTAGGAGACAGGTAGGATACAGGTAGGATACAGGTAAGGTACAGGTTAGATACACATAAGATGGACGCGCGGGTGCGTGTATACTTTACAAAAAACTTTACATAAAACTTTACAAAAACCACTACAGTGGGCAGCAGCATTGATAGGAGCACGATTCCCCCTATGTTCTAGAACTGATATAGGATCCAACGTAGGGTTCAACCTGGAACCCGGCCTATATGATGTAAATGTATGGGGCGGGGAGAAGGGGAGGGAGTAGCTGAGCCCACAGTTTTCCTCAAACTTCAGTAGAAAAATGTTTCCCTGTAAATTCGCACCAGACTTGCTGGAATAATCAACACGCAAAAACAATTCTCGACTCATTGCCGTCAAACTTGCAATGAGTCGAGAATTGTTTGTGGAGATAGAATGCATTGCAGGATGTATAAGGTTGTAGATTGTGTTGAGCCAACATGCATCCAAACATACAATTTATCCACTCTGGTCGTCCGCTATCTGATACAGCCACACACTATTGGCAGCACCCATTTGGTTTTTTTGATATGACGCGTTTGGTAGCGCATACAATTGCACACGCACTGCTGAGCTACCAGAAGGGACTTCCTCGCCCTTCTGTTCCCCTCACTTCTTCGCGGGTTTTGCAACCAAAATGTATATGGCATAACACAAGTTACTTGTTAATCCCCAACCACAAGGCGTGACTGGAGGGCTACCTGGTGAAGTATAAATATCCACAAACAAAACCCTTGTGACCTCAAACCTTCTTTTACCCTTTTCTTCTTCTTCTTTTCCTTTTTCTTCTTTCTTTTACCAGAATTAAACATACAACCAAGCCTTACTCGATAACCTTAACCAGATTTTATCATCAATAATCGAGGAAGACTACAATTTAAAAATTAACAATGCCCTTTTTCAATAACTGTTTTCAAAATGTCTTTGCAAAGGATTCCGAACCCGCCAAACCCAAGGTTCGGTTTTTACTTCCAGGGGAGTCATCAGGCTCACCAATCTTAGAACCCAGCTCAGTCTATAGGGACTCCAGGTATCTAAGAAAAGCTGGAACTGAAACTTATGGCGAGATTTTTCAGAATAAGCTGGATTACACAGAGCCATCAACGGGAATACCATTAATTAGAAGGCGCGCTTTAGAAGCTGAGAATGCAAAGCAGCCACCAAAGAACAGCCCTCCGCATTTCTCTCCACCAAAGTCGATCTTTGTACGCATTGCGGAGGATCCACGTGTTTTTCCCGATGATTTTATGGATATGCTGGATGGCACAGAAGTATCAGTTGCGTCAGAATCAGTTGTTTTGCAAAATGCAGAGTCAAGTTTGATCTATGATAAACTTAGAGGTCCAGTAAATATTGGAATTGATTTTTCCTCCGAGAGTCGCCAGACAAGGAGGGAGGATATAATTACGGAATCTGACACAGTAACAATCCTGAGGAGTGCTTCACAAGTAGAGGAGGCATCCAATAACAGCTTCACCTCGCCCTATGACAGTCCAAGCCAACTTCAATTTCATGTTGCTAATGAAACCACAGATGGAAACGCGGATGTACCATGTACATCTGCCTTATCAGAATTTGAGTCTAGCTCGGTGTATGATGATGAAATCATTCCGAGAGAGGCTCCATATCATGTTGCTATTAAAACCACAGATGGAAACGCGGATGTACCATGTACATCTGCCTTATCAGAATTTGAGTCTAGCTCGGTGTATGATGATGAAATCATTCCGAGAGAGGCTCCATATCATGTTGCTATTAAAACCACAGATGGAAACGCGGATGTACCATGTACATCTGCCTTATCAGAATTTGAGTCTAGCTCGGTGTATGATGATGAAATCATTCCGAGAGAGGCTCCATATCATGTTGCTATTAAAACCACAGATGGAAACGCGGATGTACCATGTACATCTGCCTTATCAGAATTTGAGTCTAGCTCGGTGTATGATGATGAAATCATTCCGAGAGAGGCTCCATATCATGTTGCTATTGAAACCATAGATGGAAACGCGGATGTACCGTATACATCTGTTATACCAGAATTAGAGTCTAGCTCGCCCTATGACGTTCCAAGCGCATTTCCATTTCATGTTGCTATTGAAACCATAGATGGAAACGCGGATATACCGTATACATCTGTCTTACTGGTATCAGCCCCCTTGTCAGATGCTGTGAGCTCAGTTGAAAGAACCAATTGGAATAACCAAAACTCAGAGGACTGCGATTTTGTTTCTGTGGATATTAGGATTCCAGAGGAAAACGATTCCTGTATGAATCAATTAAAGGAGCCTAAAAAGAGTAGGATACCACTGTTCAAATTGTTTGCACGGCTCAAGAAGAGCAGAAAGACTCTGTTTAAACCGTTTTCATGGTTCAAGAAGAGCAAAACGACTCTGTTCAAACCGTTTGCATGGCTAAAGAAACGGGCAGAAAAGAAGGAGTTAATAGAAAAAGTTGTTTTGGCTGAAAGTGATGATCAACAACAACAACTGCTGCTAAAAGAACAACAACAACAACAACTACTATTACAACAACAACAACTATTACAACAACAACAACAACTATTACAACAACAACTACTATTACAACAACAACAACAACAACAACAACAACAACAACAACAACAACAACAACAACAACAACAACAACAACAACAACAACAACAACAACAACTACAACAACTACAACAACTATTACAACAACAACAACTATTACAACAACAACAACTATTACAACAACAACAACTATTACAACAACAACAACAACAACAACAACAACAACAACAACAACAACAACAACAACAACAACAACAACTATTACAACAACAACTACTATTACAACAACAACAACTATTACAACAACAACAACAACTATTACAACAACAACTACTATTACAACAACAACTACTATTACAACAACAACAACTACTACAACAACAACAACAACTACAACAACAACAACAACCGTCGTTACCTCAACCATTTGAACTAGTGTGATATCGATATCACAAAAGAAACACAAAACACGAAAAACACAACACAAACTAAAAATAAAAACAATATTAACCAGAAAAACATCAATTTCTTCCACTTTGACAAGTTTAAGACTCCCGTCGATTCATACTGCGGTGAATTGTGCCAATAGATCTGAGCTGCAGTTAACTTTGCAGACATCCATTACATGAATAGCACTAAACTGGGAACTAAGAGCCATTCTGAGGGCGACTTCATTACACTTTATAAGAGGGTCCCCATACTGCAGGTCACAGAAGAAGCCTTCAATAAGGTGATCTCGTCCCGCCCAGAGTTGCTTGATATGGTCCTTAGAAATTCCCTTCTCTGTCTAAAGCTACCACCGATACTGTCACTGATGCTATTTCTGATGTTACCTCTGTTGCTGCTTCACGGATGACTATATCACAAACCCAACCATGATCCCAAAGCAGGGGAGCCCACTGACCTCTGCTACCGTTTCCCATAGCCTACCACAACATTGCACTAGTGTAGCTGCTGACTCACACATTTATTCTGAACTTGGCAGATCCTGCGACAAAATGGCGCCTTTGTCGTATGATCTTGTACGGGGGACGAAAAATGTCGAGGACGCATATGCACTAGGGGTATCAACAAGGCACAGCGGGATCATATAATCACAGGTTGAGTTGTATAAGTCACCGTGCAAGTTGTTTCAGATGGTGCAGAAGAAAAGCTTGTGGAATCTGCTTCCGGGGTCTGTTAATGTTGCATCAAAATCATTGTTTGCTCGTGTTGGAATAGCACCACTAATATTTATCATATTTATCATATTTATTATATCCAACATATTTATTATAGTGTGTGCTATCCGACGTCGACCAAACTCAAACTATGCCATTTAAACTTGTCAAAAATGTTTCTGGTGTTATTCCTGGTTGTGTTACTGGTTGTGTTACTGGTTGAGTCACTGGTTGAGTTACTGGTTGAGTTACTAGTTGTGTTACTGGTTGAGTTACTAGTTGAGTTACTGGTTGTGTCACTGGTTGTGTCACTGGTTGAGTTACTAGTTGAGTTACTAGTTGTGTCACTGGTTGTGTCACTGGTTGTGTTACTGGTTGTGTCACTGGTTGAGTTACTAGTTGAGTTACTGGTTGTGTCACTGGTTGAGTTACTGGTTGTGTCACTGGTTGAGTTACTGGTTGTGTCACTGGTTGAGTTACTAGTTGAGTTACTGGTTGTGTCACTGGTTGAGTTACTAGTTGAGTTACTGGTTGTGTCACTGGTTGAGTTACTGGTTGAGTTACTGGTTGAGTCACTGGTTGTGTTGCTGGTTGTGTTGCTGGTTGTGTTGCTGATGGTGTTGCTGATGGTGTTGCTGTTCCTGCTATTAATCTTTGCACTTTTTTTTTAATATTAACACACCTTTCTGTTTTTGTATGCACTCTGCTATTTGTAATTGAACCATTTTTCTATTTCGCACTCAGCCTACAAATTATTTCTCAAATTGAACGTTCTGTATATTTCGCGCAATCGCTGTCATTGTAAACTGGAGTATCTCGGGTTGGAGTATGTGTATGTGTGCGCGCACGTGAGCTGCTGTGAACGAGTCAACCTTAGATACACGTAGGATACACGTAGGATACACGTAAGAAACACGTAGGATACACGTAGGATACACGTAAGACACATGTAGGAGACAGGTAGGATACAGGTAGGATACAGGTAAGGTACAGGTTAGATACACATAAGATGGACGCGCGGGTGCGTGTATACTTTACAAAAAACTTTACATAAAACTTTACAAAAACCACTACAGTGGGCAGCAGCATTGATAGGAGCACGATTCCCCCTATGTTCTAGAACTGATATAGGATCCAACGTAGGGTTCAACCTGGAACCCGGCCTATATGATGTAAATGTATGGGGCGGGGAGAAGGGGAGGGAGTAGCTGAGCCCACAGTTTTCCTCAAACTTCAGTAGAAAAATGTTTCCCTGTAAATTCGCACCAGACTTGCTGGAATAATCAACACGCAAAAACAATTCTCGACTCATTGCCGTCAAACTTGCAATGAGTCGAGAATTGTTTGTGGAGATAGAATGCATTGCAGGATGTATAAGGTTGTAGATTGTGTTGAGCCAACATGCATCCAAACATACAATTTATCCACTCTGGTCGTCCGCTATCTGATACAGCCACACACTATTGGCAGCACCCATTTGGTTTTTTTGATATGACGCGTTTGGTAGCGCATACAATTGCACACGCACTGCTGAGCTACCAGAAGGGACTTCCTCGCCCTTCTGTTCCCCTCACTTCTTCGCGGGTTTTGCAACCAAAATGTATATGGCATAACACAAGTTACTTGTTAATCCCCAACCACAAGGCGTGACTGGAGGGCTACCTGGTGAAGTATAAATATCCACAAACAAAACCCTTGTGACCTCAAACCTTCTTTTACCCTTTTCTTCTTCTTCTTTTCCTTTTTCTTCTTTCTTTTACCAGAATTAAACATACAACCAAGCCTTACTCGATAACCTTAACCAGATTTTATCATCAATAATCGAGGAAGACTACAATTTAAAAATTAACAATGCCCTTTTTCAATAACTGTTTTCAAAATGTCTTTGCAAAGGATTCCGAACCCGCCAAACCCAAGGTTCGGTTTTTACTTCCAGGGGAGTCATCAGGCTCACCAATCTTAGAACCCAGCTCAGTCTATAGGGACTCCAGGTATCTAAGAAAAGCTGGAACTGAAACTTATGGCGAGATTTTTCAGAATAAGCTGGATTACACAGAGCCATCAACGGGAATACCATTAATTAGAAGGCGCGCTTTAGAAGCTGAGAATGCAAAGCAGCCACCAAAGAACAGCCCTCCGCATTTCTCTCCACCAAAGTCGATCTTTGTACGCATTGCGGAGGATCCACGTGTTTTTCCCGATGATTTTATGGATATGCTGGATGGCACAGAAGTATCAGTTGCGTCAGAATCAGTTGTTTTGCAAAATGCAGAGTCAAGTTTGATCTATGATAAACTTAGAGGTCCAGTAAATATTGGAATTGATTTTTCCTCCGAGAGTCGCCAGACAAGGAGGGAGGATATAATTACGGAATCTGACACAGTAACAATCCTGAGGAGTGCTTCACAAGTAGAGGAGGCATCCAATAACAGCTTCACCTCGCCCTATGACAGTCCAAGCCAACTTCAATTTCATGTTGCTAATGAAACCACAGATGGAAACGCGGATGTACCATGTACATCTGCCTTATCAGAATTTGAGTCTAGCTCGGTGTATGATGATGAAATCATTCCGAGAGAGGCTCCATATCATGTTGCTATTAAAACCACAGATGGAAACGCGGATGTACCATGTACATCTGCCTTATCAGAATTTGAGTCTAGCTCGGTGTATGATGATGAAATCATTCCGAGAGAGGCTCCATATCATGTTGCTATTAAAACCACAGATGGAAACGCGGATGTACCATGTACATCTGCCTTATCAGAATTTGAGTCTAGCTCGGTGTATGATGATGAAATCATTCCGAGAGAGGCTCCATATCATGTTGCTATTGAAACCATAGATGGAAACGCGGATGTACCGTATACATCTGTTATACCAGAATTAGAGTCTAGCTCGCCCTATGACGTTCCAAGCGCATTTCCATTTCATGTTGCTATTGAAACCATAGATGGAAACGCGGATATACCGTATACATCTGTCTTACTGGTATCAGCCCCCTTGTCAGATGCTGTGAGCTCAGTTGAAAGAACCAATTGGAATAACCAAAACTCAGAGGACTGCGATTTTGTTTCTGTGGATATTAGGATTCCAGAGGAAAACGATTCCTGTATGAATCAATTAAAGGAGCCTAAAAAGAGTAGGATACCACTGTTCAAATTGTTTGCACGGCTCAAGAAGAGCAGAAAGACTCTGTTTAAACCGTTTTCATGGTTCAAGAAGAGCAAAACGACTCTGTTCAAACCGTTTGCATGGCTAAAGAAACGGGCAGAAAAGAAGGAGTTAATAGAAAAAGTTGTTTTGGCTGAAAGTGATGATCAACAACAACAACTGCTGCTAAAAGAACAACAACAACAACAACAACAACAACAACAACTGCTGCTAAAAGAAGAACAACAACAACAACAACAACAACAACAACAACAACAACAACAACAACAACAACAACAACAACAACAACAACAACAACAACAACAACAACAACAACAACAACAACAACAACAACAACTACAACAACTACAACAACTATTACAACAACAACAACTATTACAACAACAACAACTATTACAACAACAACAACTATTACAACAACAACAACAACAACAACAACAACAACAACAACTATTACAACAACAACTACTATTACAACAACAACAACTATTACAACAACAACAACAACTATTACAACAACAACTACTATTACAACAACAACTACAACAACAACAACAACTACTATTACAACAACAACAACTACTACAACAACAACAACAACTACAACAACAACAACAACCGTCGTTACCTCAACCATTTGAACTAGTGTGATATCGATATCACAAAAGAAACACAAAACACGAAAAACACAACACAAACTAAAAATAAAAACAATATTAACCAGAAAAACATCAATTTCTTCCACTTTGACAAGTTTAAGACTCCCGTCGATTCATACTGCGGTGAATTGTGCCAATAGATCTGAGCTGCAGTTAACTTTGCAGACATCCATTACATGAATAGCACTAAACTGGGAACTAAGAGCCATTCTGAGGGCGACTTCATTACACTTTATAAGAGGGTCCCCATACTGCAGGTCACAGAAGAAGCCTTCAATAAGGTGATCTCGTCCCGCCCAGAGTTGCTTGATATGGTCCTTAGAAATTCCCTTCTCTGTCTAAAGCTACCACCGATACTGTCACTGATGCTATTTCTGATGTTACCTCTGTTGCTGCTTCACGGATGACTATATCACAAACCCAACCATGATCCCAAAGCAGGGGAGCCCACCGACCTCTGCTACCGTTTCCCATAGCCTACCACAACATTGCACTAGTGTAGCTGCTGACTCACACATTTATTCTGAACTTGGCAGATCCTGCGACAAAATGGCGCCTTTGTCGTATGATCTTGTACGGGGGACGAAAAATGTCGAGGACGCATATGCACTAGGGGTATCAACAAGGCACAGCGGGATCATATAATCACAGGTTGAGTTGTATAAGTCACCGTGCAAGTTGTTTCAGATGGTGCAGAAGAAAAGCTTGTGGAATCTGCTTCCGGGGTCTGTTAATGTTGCATCAAAATCATTGTTTGCTCGTGTTGGAATAGCACCACTAATATTTATCATATTTATCATATTTATTATATCCAACATATTTATTATAGTGTGTGCTATCCGACGTCGACCAAACTCAAACTATGCCATTTAAACTTGTCAAAAATGTTTCTGGTGTTATTCCTGGTTGTGTCACTGGTTGTGTCACTGGTTGTGTTACTGGTTGTGTTACTGGTTGAGTCACTGGTTGAGTTACTGGTTGAGTTACTAGTTGTGTTACTGGTTGAGTTACTAGTTGAGTTACTGGTTGTGTCACTGGTTGTGTCACTGGTTGAGTTACTAGTTGAGTTACTAGTTGTGTCACTGGTTGTGTCACTGGTTGTGTTACTGGTTGTGTCACTGGTTGAGTTACTAGTTGAGTTACTGGTTGTGTCACTGGTTGAGTTACTGGTTGTGTCACTGGTTGAGTTACTAGTTGAGTTACTGGTTGTGTCACTGGTTGAGTTACTAGTTGAGTTACTGGTTGTGTCACTGGTTGAGTTACTGGTTGAGTTACTGGTTGAGTCACTGGTTGTGTTGCTGGTTGTGTTGCTGGTTGTGTTGCTGATGGTGTTGCTGATGGTGTTGCTGTTCCTGCTATTAATCTTTGCACTTTTTTTTTAATATTAACACACCTTTCTGTTTTTGTATGCACTCTGCTATTTGTAATTGAACCATTTTTCTATTTCGCACTCAGCCTACAAATTATTTCTCAAATTGAACGTTCTGTATATTTCGCGCAATCGCTGTCATTGTAAACTGGAGTATCTCGGGTTGGAGTATGTGTATGTGTGCGCGCACGTGAGCTGCTGTGAACGAGTCAACCTTAGATACACGTAGGATACACGTAGGATACACGTAAGAAACACGTAGGATACACGTAGGATACACGTAAGACACATGTAGGAGACAGGTAGGATACAGGTAGGATACAGGTAAGGTACAGGTTAGATACACATAAGATGGACGCGCGGGTGCGTGTATACTTTACAAAAAACTTTACATAAAACTTTACAAAAACCACTACAGTGGGCAGCAGCATTGATAGGAGCACGATTCCCCCTATGTTCTAGAACTGATATAGGATCCAACGTAGGGTTCAACCTGGAACCCGGCCTATATGATGTAAATGTATGGGGCGGGGAGAAGGGGAGGGAGTAGCTGAGCCCACAGTTTTCCTCAAACTTCAGTAGAAAAATGTTTCCCTGTAAATTCGCACCAGACTTGCTGGAATAATCAACACGCAAAAACAATTCTCGACTCATTGCCGTCAAACTTGCAATGAGTCGAGAATTGTTTGTGGAGATAGAATGCATTGCAGGATGTATAAGGTTGTAGATTGTGTTGAGCCAACATGCATCCAAACATACAATTTATCCACTCTGGTCGTCCGCTATCTGATACAGCCACACACTATTGGCAGCACCCATTTGGTTTTTTTGATATGACGCGTTTGGTAGCGCATACAATTGCACACGCACTGCTGAGCTACCAGAAGGGACTTCCTCGCCCTTCTGTTCCCCTCACTTCTTCGCGGGTTTTGCAACCAAAATGTATATGGCATAACACAAGTTACTTGTTAATCCCCAACCACAAGGCGTGACTGGAGGGCTACCTGGTGAAGTATAAATATCCACAAACAAAACCCTTGTGACCTCAAACCTTCTTTTACCCTTTTCTTCTTCTTCTTTTCCTTTTTCTTCTTTCTTTTACCAGAATTAAACATACAACCAAGCCTTACTCGATAACCTTAACCAGATTTTATCATCAATAATCGAGGAAGACTACAATTTAAAAATTAACAATGCCCTTTTTCAATAACTGTTTTCAAAATGTCTTTGCAAAGGATTCCGAACCCGCCAAACCCAAGGTTCGGTTTTTACTTCCAGGGGAGTCATCAGGCTCACCAATCTTAGAACCCAGCTCAGTCTATAGGGACTCCAGGTATCTAAGAAAAGCTGGAACTGAAACTTATGGCGAGATTTTTCAGAATAAGCTGGATTACACAGAGCCATCAACGGGAATACCATTAATTAGAAGGCGCGCTTTAGAAGCTGAGAATGCAAAGCAGCCACCAAAGAACAGCCCTCCGCATTTCTCTCCACCAAAGTCGATCTTTGTACGCATTGCGGAGGATCCACGTGTTTTTCCCGATGATTTTATGGATATGCTGGATGGCACAGAAGTATCAGTTGCGTCAGAATCAGTTGTTTTGCAAAATGCAGAGTCAAGTTTGATCTATGATAAACTTAGAGGTCCAGTAAATATTGGAATTGATTTTTCCTCCGAGAGTCGCCAGACAAGGAGGGAGGATATAATTACGGAATCTGACACAGTAACAATCCTGAGGAGTGCTTCACAAGTAGAGGAGGCATCCAATAACAGCTTCACCTCGCCCTATGACAGTCCAAGCCAACTTCAATTTCATGTTGCTAATGAAACCACAGATGGAAACGCGGATGTACCATGTACATCTGCCTTATCAGAATTTGAGTCTAGCTCGGTGTATGATGATGAAATCATTCCGAGAGAGGCTCCATATCATGTTGCTATTAAAACCACAGATGGAAACGCGGATGTACCATGTACATCTGCCTTATCAGAATTTGAGTCTAGCTCGGTGTATGATGATGAAATCATTCCGAGAGAGGCTCCATATCATGTTGCTATTAAAACCACAGATGGAAACGCGGATGTACCATGTACATCTGCCTTATCAGAATTTGAGTCTAGCTCGGTGTATGATGATGAAATCATTCCGAGAGAGGCTCCATATCATGTTGCTATTGAAACCACAGATGGAAACGCGGATGTACCATGTACATCTGCCTTATCAGAATTTGAGTCTAGCTCGGTGTATGATGATGAAATCATTCCGAGAGAGGCTCCATATCATGTTGCTATTAAAACCACAGATGGAAACGCGGATGTACCATGTACATCTGCCTTATCAGAATTTGAGTCTAGCTCGGTGTATGATGATGAAATCATTCCGAGAGAGGCTCCATATCATGTTGCTATTGAAACCATAGATGGAAACGCGGATGTACCGTATACATCTGTTATACCAGAATTAGAGTCTAGCTCGCCCTATGACGTTCCAAGCGCATTTCCATTTCATGTTGCTATTGAAACCATAGATGGAAACGCGGATATACCGTATACATCTGTCTTACTGGTATCAGCCCCCTTGTCAGATGCTGTGAGCTCAGTTGAAAGAACCAATTGGAATACCCAAAACTCAGAGGACTGCGATTTTGTTTCTGTGGATATTAGGATTCCAGAGGAAAACGATTCCTGTATGAATCAATTAAAGGAGCCTAAAAAGAGTAGGATACCACTGTTCAAATTGTTTGCACGGCTCAAGAAGAGCAGAAAGACTCTGTTTAAACCGTTTTCATGGTTCAAGAAGAGCAAAACGACTCTGTTCAAACCGTTTGCATGGCTAAAGAAACGGGCAGAAAAGAAGGAGTTAATAGAAAAAGTTGTTTTGGCTGAAAGTGATGATCAACAACAACAACTGCTGCTAAAAGAACAACAACAACAACAACAACAACAACAACAACTGCTGCTAAAAGAAGAACAACAACAACAACAACAACAACAACAACAACAACAACAACAACAACAACAACAACAACTACAACAACTACAACAACTATTACAACAACAACAACTATTACAACAACAACAACTATTACAACAACAACAACAACAACAACAACAACAACTATTACAACAACAACTACTATTACAACAACAACAACTATTACAACAACAACAACAACAACAACTATTACAACAACAACTACAACAACAACAACAACTACTATTACAACAACAACAACTACTACAACAACAACTACTACAACAACAACAACAACTACAACAACAACAACAACCGTCGCTACCTCAACCATTTGAACTAGTGTGATATCGATATCACAAAAGAAACACAAAACACGAAAAACACAACACAAACTAAAAATAAAAACAATATTAACCAGAAAAACATCAATTTCTTCCACTTTGACAAGTTTAAGACTCCCGTCGATTCATACTGCGGTGAATTGTGCCAATAGATCTGAGCTGCAGTTAACTTTGCAGACATCCATTACATGAATAGCACTAAACTGGGAACTAAGAGCCATTCTGAGGGCGACTTCATTACACTTTATAAGAGGGTCCCCATACTGCAGGTCACAGAAGAAGCCTTCAATAAGGTGATCTCGTCCCGCCCAGAGTTGCTTGATATGGTCCTTAGAAATTCCCTTCTCTGTCTAAAGCTACCACCGATACTGTCACTGATGCTATTTCTGATGTTACCTCTGTTGCTGCTTCACGGATGACTATATCACAAACCCAACCATGATCCCAAAGCAGGGGAGCCCACTGACCTCTGCTACCGTTTCCCATAGCCTACCACAACATTGCACTAGTGTAGCTGCTGACTCACACATTTATTCTGAACTTGGCAGATCCTGCGACAAAATGGCGCCTTTGTCGTATGATCTTGTACGGGGGACGAAAAATGTCGAGGACGCATATGCACTAGGGGTATCAACAAGGCACAGCGGGATCATATAATCACAGGTTGAGTTGTATAAGTCACCGTGCAAGTTGTTTCAGATGGTGCAGAAGAAAAGCTTGTGGAATCTGCTTCCGGGGTCTGTTAATGTTGCATCAAAATCATTGTTTGCTCGTGTTGGAATAGCACCACTAATATTTATCATATTTATCATATTTATTATATCCAACATATTTATTATAGTGTGTGCTATCCGACGTCGACCAAACTCAAACTATGCCATTTAAACTTGTCAAAAATGTTTCTGGTGTTATTCCTGGTTGTGTCACTGGTTGTGTCACTGGTTGTGTTACTGGTTGTGTTACTGGTTGAGTCACTGGTTGAGTTACTGGTTGAGTTACTAGTTGTGTTACTGGTTGAGTTACTAGTTGAGTTACTGGTTGTGTCACTGGTTGTGTCACTGGTTGAGTTACTAGTTGAGTTACTAGTTGTGTCACTGGTTGTGTCACTGGTTGTGTTACTGGTTGTGTCACTGGTTGAGTTACTAGTTGAGTTACTGGTTGTGTCACTGGTTGAGTTACTGGTTGTGTCACTGGTTGAGTTACTAGTTGAGTTACTGGTTGTGTCACTGGTTGAGTTACTAGTTGAGTTACTGGTTGTGTCACTGGTTGAGTTACTGGTTGAGTTACTGGTTGAGTCACTGGTTGTGTTGCTGGTTGTGTTGCTGGTTGTGTTGCTGATGGTGTTGCTGATGGTGTTGCTGTTCCTGCTATTAATCTTTGCACTTTTTTTTTAATATTAACACACCTTTCTGTTTTTGTATGCACTCTGCTATTTGTAATTGAACCATTTTTCTATTTCGCACTCAGCCTACAAATTATTTCTCAAATTGAACGTTCTGTATATTTCGCGCAATCGCTGTCATTGTAAACTGGAGTATCTCGGGTTGGAGTATGTGTATGTGTGCGCGCACGTGAGCTGCTGTGAACGAGTCAACCTTAGATACACGTAGGATACACGTAGGATACACGTAAGAAACACGTAGGATACACGTAGGATACACGTAAGACACATGTAGGAGACAGGTAGGATACAGGTAGGATACAGGTAAGGTACAGGTTAGATACACATAAGATGGACGCGCGGGTGCGTGTATACTTTACAAAAAACTTTACATAAAACTTTACAAAAACCACTACAGTGGGCAGCAGCATTGATAGGAGCACGATTCCCCCTATGTTCTAGAACTGATATAGGATCCAACGTAGGGTTCAACCTGGAACCCGGCCTATATGATGTAAATGTATGGGGCGGGGAGAAGGGGAGGGAGTAGCTGAGCCCACAGTTTTCCTCAAACTTCAGTAGAAAAATGTTTCCCTGTAAATTCGCACCAGACTTGCTGGAATAATCAACACGCAAAAACAATTCTCGACTCATTGCCGTCAAACTTGCAATGAGTCGAGAATTGTTTGTGGAGATAGAATGCATTGCAGGATGTATAAGGTTGTAGATTGTGTTGAGCCAACATGCATCCAAACATACAATTTATCCACTCTGGTCGTCCGCTATCTGATACAGCCACACACTATTGGCAGCACCCATTTGGTTTTTTTGATATGACGCGTTTGGTAGCGCATACAATTGCACACGCACTGCTGAGCTACCAGAAGGGACTTCCTCGCCCTTCTGTTCCCCTCACTTCTTCGCGGGTTTTGCAACCAAAATGTATATGGCATAACACAAGTTACTTGTTAATCCCCAACCACAAGGCGTGACTGGAGGGCTACCTGGTGAAGTATAAATATCCACAAACAAAACCCTTGTGACCTCAAACCTTCTTTTACCCTTTTCTTCTTCTTCTTTTCCTTTTTCTTCTTTCTTTTACCAGAATTAAACATACAACCAAGCCTTACTCGATAACCTTAACCAGATTTTATCATCAATAATCGAGGAAGACTACAATTTAAAAATTAACAATGCCCTTTTTCAATAACTGTTTTCAAAATGTCTTTGCAAAGGATTCCGAACCCGCCAAACCCAAGGTTCGGTTTTTACTTCCAGGGGAGTCATCAGGCTCACCAATCTTAGAACCCAGCTCAGTCTATAGGGACTCCAGGTATCTAAGAAAAGCTGGAACTGAAACTTATGGCGAGATTTTTCAGAATAAGCTGGATTACACAGAGCCATCAACGGGAATACCATTAATTAGAAGGCGCGCTTTAGAAGCTGAGAATGCAAAGCAGCCACCAAAGAACAGCCCTCCGCATTTCTCTCCACCAAAGTCGATCTTTGTACGCATTGCGGAGGATCCACGTGTTTTTCCCGATGATTTTATGGATATGCTGGATGGCACAGAAGTATCAGTTGCGTCAGAATCAGTTGTTTTGCAAAATGCAGAGTCAAGTTTGATCTATGATAAACTTAGAGGTCCAGTAAATATTGGAATTGATTTTTCCTCCGAGAGTCGCCAGACAAGGAGGGAGGATATAATTACGGAATCTGACACAGTAACAATCCTGAGGAGTGCTTCCCAAGTAGAGGAGGCATCCAATAACAGCTTCACCTCGCCCTATGACAGTCCAAGCCAACTTCAATTTCATGTTGCTAATGAAACCACAGATGGAAACGCGGATGTACCATGTACATCTGCCTTATCAGAATTTGAGTCTAGCTCGGTGTATGATGATGAAATCATTCCGAGAGAGGCTCCATATCATGTTGCTATTGAAACCACAGATGGAAACGCGGATGTACCATGTACATCTGCCTTATCAGAATTTGAGTCTAGCTCGGTGTATGATGATGAAATCATTCCGAGAGAGGCTCCATATCATGTTGCTATTGAAACCACAGATGGAAACGCGGATGTACCATGTACATCTGCCTTATCAGAATTTGAGTCTAGCTCGGTGTATGATGATGAAATCATTCCGAGAGAGGCTCCATATCATGTTGCTATTAAAACCACAGATGGAAACGCGGATGTACCATGTACATCTGCCTTATCAGAATTTGAGTCTAGCTCGGTGTATGATGATGAAATCATTCCGAGAGAGGCTCCATATCATGTTGCTATTGAAACCATAGATGGAAACGCGGATGTACCATGTACATCTGCCTTATCAGAATTTGAGTCTAGCTCGGTGTATGATGATGAAATCATTCCGAGAGAGGCTCCATATCATGTTGCTATTGAAACCATAGATGGAAACGCGGATGTACCGTATACATCTGTTATACCAGAATTAGAGTCTAGCTCGCCCTATGACGTTCCAAGCGCATTTCCATTTCATGTTGCTATTGAAACCATAGATGGAAACGCGGATATACCGTATACATCTGTCTTACTGGTATCAGCCCCCTTGTCAGATGCTGTGAGCTCAGTTGAAAGAACCAATTGGAATAACCAAAACTCAGAGGACTGCGATTTTGTTTCTGTGGATATTAGGATTCCAGAGGAAAACGATTCCTGTATGAATCAATTAAAGGAGCCTAAAAAGAGTAGGATACCACTGTTCAAATTGTTTGCACGGCTCAAGAAGAGCAGAAAGACTCTGTTTAAACCGTTTTCATGGTTCAAGAAGAGCAAAACGACTCTGTTCAAACCGTTTGCATGGCTAAAGAAACGGGCAGAAAAGAAGGAGTTAATAGAAAAAGTTGTTTTGGCTGAAAGTGATGATCAACAACAACAACTGCTGCTAAAAGAACAACAACAACAACAACAACAACAACAACAACTGCTGCTAAAAGAAGAACAACAACAACAACAACAACAACAACAACAACAACAACAACAACAACAACAACAACAACAACAACAACAACAACAACAACAACAACAACAACAACAACAACAACAACAACTACAACAACTACAACAACTATTACAACAACAACAACTATTACAACAACAACAACTATTACAACAACAACAACTATTACAACAACAACAACAACAACAACAACAACAACAACAACTATTACAACAACAACTACTATTACAACAACAACAACTATTACAACAACAACAACAACTATTACAACAACAACTACTATTACAACAACAACTACAACAACAACAACAACTACTATTACAACAACAACAACTACTACAACAACAACAACAACCGTCGTTACCTCAACCATTTGAACTAGTGTGATATCGATATCACAAAAGAAACACAAAACACGAAAAACACAACACAAACTAAAAATAAAAACAATATTAACCAGAAAAACATCAATTTCTTCCACTTTGACAAGTTTAAGACTCCCGTCGATTCATACTGCGGTGAATTGTGCCAATAGATCTGAGCTGCAGTTAACTTTGCAGACATCCATTACATGAATAGCACTAAACTGGGAACTAAGAGCCATTCTGAGGGCGACTTCATTACACTTTATAAGAGGGTCCCCATACTGCAGGTCACAGAAGAAGCCTTCAATAAGGTGATCTCGTCCCGCCCAGAGTTGCTTGATATGGTCCTTAGAAATTCCCTTCTCTGTCTAAAGCTACCACCGATACTGTCACTGATGCTATTTCTGATGTTACCTCTGTTGCTGCTTCACGGATGACTATATCACAAACCCAACCATGATCCCAAAGCAGGGGAGCCCACTGACCTCTGCTACCGTTTCCCATAGCCTACCACAACATTGCACTAGTGTAGCTGCTGACTCACACATTTATTCTGAACTTGGCAGATCCTGCGACAAAATGGCGCCTTTGTCGTATGATCTTGTACGGGGGACGAAAAATGTCGAGGACGCATATGCACTAGGGGTATCAACAAGGCACAGCGGGATCATATAATCACAGGTTGAGTTGTATAAGTCACCGTGCAAGTTGTTTCAGATGGTGCAGAAGAAAAGCTTGTGGAATCTGCTTCCGGGGTCTGTTAATGTTGCATCAAAATCATTGTTTGCTCGTGTTGGAATAGCACCACTAATATTTATCATATTTATCATATTTATTATATCCAACATATTTATTATAGTGTGTGCTATCCGACGTCGACCAAACTCAAACTATGCCATTTAAACTTGTCAAAAATGTTTCTGGTGTTATTCCTGGTTGTGTCACTGGTTGTGTTACTGGTTGTGTCACTGGTTGAGTTACTGGTTGAGTTACTGGTTGAGTTACTAGTTGTGTTACTGGTTGAGTTACTAGTTGAGTTACTGGTTGTGTTACTGGTTGAGTTACTAGTTGAGTTACTGGTTGTGTCACTGGTTGTGTCACTGGTTGAGTTACTAGTTGAGTTACTGGTTGTGTCACTGGTTGAGTTACTAGTTGAGTTACTGGTTGTGTCACTGGTTGAGTTACTGGTTGAGTTACTAGTTGAGTTACTGGTTGTGTCACTGGTTGAGTTACTGGTTGTGTCACTGGTTGAGTTACTGGTTGTGTTACTGGTTGAGTTACTGGTTGTGTTACTAGTTGAGTTACTGGTTGTGTTACTAGTTGAGTTACTGGTTGAGTTACTAGTTGAGTTACTGGTTGTGTCACTGGTTGAGTTACTGGTTGAGTCACTGGTTGTGTTGCTGATGGTGTTGCTGATGGTGTTGCTGATGGTGTTGCTGATGGTGTTGCTGTTCCTGCTATTAATCTTTGCACTTTTTTTTTAATATTAACACACCTTTCTGTTTTTGTATGCACTCTGCTATTTGTAATTGAACCATTTTTCTATTTCGCACTCAGCCTACAAATTATTTCTCAAATTGAACGTTCTGTATATTTCGCGCAATCGCTGTCATTGTAAACTGGAGTATCTCGGGTTGGAGTATGTGTATGTGTGCGCGCACGTGAGCTGCTGTGAACGAGTCAACCTTAGATACACGTAGGATACACGTAGGATACACGTAAGAAACACGTAGGATACACGTAGGATACACGTAAGACACATGTAGGAGACAGGTAGGATACAGGTAAGGTACAGGTTAGATACACATAAGATGGACGCGCGGGTGCGTGTATACTTTACAAAAAACTTTACATAAAACTTTACAAAAACCACTACAGTGGGCAGCAGCATTGATAGGAGCACGATTCCCCCTATGTTCTAGAACTGATATAGGATCCAACGTAGGGTTCAACCTGGAACCCGGCCTATATGATGTAAATGTATGGGGCGGGGAGAAGGGGAGGGAGTAGCTGAGCCCACAGTTTTCCTCAAACTTCAGTAGAAAAATGTTTCCCTGTAAATTCGCACCAGACTTGCTGGAATAATCAACACGCAAAAACAATTCTCGACTCATTGCCGTCAAACTTGCAATGAGTCGAGAATTGTTTGTGGAGATAGAATGCATTGCAGGATGTATAAGGTTGTAGATTGTGTTGAGCCAACATGCATCCAAACATACAATTTATCCACTCTGGTCGTCCGCTATCTGATACAGCCACACACTATTGGCAGCACCCATTTGGTTTTTTTGATATGACGCGTTTGGTAGCGCATACAATTGCACACGCACTGCTGAGCTACCAGAAGGGACTTCCTCGCCCTTCTGTTCCCCTCACTTCTTCGCGGGTTTTGCAACCAAAATGTATATGGCATAACACAAGTTACTTGTTAATCCCCAACCACAAGGCGTGACTGGAGGGCTACCTGGTGAAGTATAAATATCCACAAACAAAACCCTTGTGACCTCAAACCTTCTTTTACCCTTTTCTTCTTCTTCTTTTCCTTTTTCTTCTTTCTTTTACCAGAATTAAACATACAACCAAGCCTTACTCGATAACCTTAACCAGATTTTATCATCAATAATCGAGGAAGACTACAATTTAAAAATTAACAATGCCCTTTTTCAATAACTGTTTTCAAAATGTCTTTGCAAAGGATTCCGAACCCGCCAAACCCAAGGTTCGGTTTTTACTTCCAGGGGAGTCATCAGGCTCACCAATCTTAGAACCCAGCTCAGTCTATAGGGACTCCAGGTATCTAAGAAAAGCTGGAACTGAAACTTATGGCGAGATTTTTCAGAATAAGCTGGATTACACAGAGCCATCAACGGGAATACCATTAATTAGAAGGCGCGCTTTAGAAGCTGAGAATGCAAAGCAGCCACCAAAGAACAGCCCTCCGCATTTCTCTCCACCAAAGTCGATCTTTGTACGCATTGCGGAGGATCCACGTGTTTTTCCCGATGATTTTATGGATATGCTGGATGGCACAGAAGTATCAGTTGCGTCAGAATCAGTTGTTTTGCAAAATGCAGAGTCAAGTTTGATCTATGATAAACTTAGAGGTCCAGTAAATATTGGAATTGATTTTTCCTCCGAGAGTCGCCAGACAAGGAGGGAGGATATAATTACGGAATCTGACACAGTAACAATCCTGAGGAGTGCTTCACAAGTAGAGGAGGCATCCAATAACAGCTTCACCTCGCCCTATGACAGTCCAAGCCAACTTCAATTTCATGTTGCTAATGAAACCATAGATGGAAACGCGGATGTACCATGTACATCTGCCTTATCAGAATTTGAGTCTAGCTCGGTGTATGATGATGAAATCATTCCGAGAGAGGCTCCATATCATGTTGCTATTGAAACCACAGATGGAAACGCGGATGTACCATGTACATCTGCCTTATCAGAATTTGAGTCTAGCTCGGTGTATGATGATGAAATCATTCCGAGAGAGGCTCCATATCATGTTGCTATTAAAACCACAGATGGAAACGCGGATGTACCATGTACATCTGCCTTATCAGAATTTGAGTCTAGCTCGGTGTATGATGATGAAATCATTCCGAGAGAGGCTCCATATCATGTTGCTATTGAAACCATAGATGGAAACGCGGATGTACCGTATACATCTGTTATACCAGAATTAGAGTCTAGCTCGCCCTATGACGTTCCAAGCGCATTTCCATTTCATGTTGCTATTGAAACCATAGATGGAAACGCGGATATACCGTATACATCTGTCTTACTGGTATCAGCCCCCTTGTCAGATGCTGTGAGCTCAGTTGAAAGAACCAATTGGAATACCCAAAACTCAGAGGACTGCGATTTTGTTTCTGTGGATATTAGGATTCCAGAGGAAAACGATTCCTGTATGAATCAATTAAAGGAGCCTAAAAAGAGTAGGATACCACTGTTCAAATTGTTTGCACGGCTCAAGAAGAGCAGAAAGACTCTGTTTAAACCGTTTTCATGGTTCAAGAAGAGCAAAACGACTCTGTTCAAACCGTTTGCATGGCTAAAGAAACGGGCAGAAAAGAAGGAGTTAATAGAAAAAGTTGTTTTGGCTGAAAGTGATGATCAACAACAACAACTGCTGCTAAAAGAACAACAACAACAACAACAACAACAACAACAACTGCTGCTAAAAGAAGAACAACAACAACAACAACAACAACAACAACAACAACAACAACAACAACAACAACAACAACAACAACAACAACAACAACAACAACAACAACAACAACAACTACAACAACTACAACAACTATTACAACAACAACAACTATTACAACAACAACAACTATTACAACAACAACAACAACAACAACAACAACAACTATTACAACAACAACTACTATTACAACAACAACAACTATTACAACAACAACAACAACAACAACTATTACAACAACAACTACAACAACAACAACAACTACTATTACAACAACAACAACTACTACAACAACAACTACTACAACAACAACAACAACTACAACAACAACAACAACCGTCGCTACCTCAACCATTTGAACTAGTGTGATATCGATATCACAAAAGAAACACAAAACACGAAAAACACAACACAAACTAAAAATAAAAACAATATTAACCAGAAAAACATCAATTTCTTCCACTTTGACAAGTTTAAGACTCCCGTCGATTCATACTGCGGTGAATTGTGCCAATAGATCTGAGCTGCAGTTAACTTTGCAGACATCCATTACATGAATAGCACTAAACTGGGAACTAAGAGCCATTCTGAGGGCGACTTCATTACACTTTATAAGAGGGTCCCCATACTGCAGGTCACAGAAGAAGCCTTCAATAAGGTGATCTCGTCCCGCCCAGAGTTGCTTGATATGGTCCTTAGAAATTCCCTTCTCTGTCTAAAGCTACCACCGATACTGTCACTGATGCTATTTCTGATGTTACCTCTGTTGCTGCTTCACGGATGACTATATCACAAACCCAACCATGATCCCAAAGCAGGGGAGCCCACTGACCTCTGCTACCGTTTCCCATAGCCTACCACAACATTGCACTAGTGTAGCTGCTGACTCACACATTTATTCTGAACTTGGCAGATCCTGCGACAAAATGGCGCCTTTGTCGTATGATCTTGTACGGGGGACGAAAAATGTCGAGGACGCATATGCACTAGGGGTATCAACAAGGCACAGCGGGATCATATAATCACAGGTTGAGTTGTATAAGTCACCGTGCAAGTTGTTTCAGATGGTGCAGAAGAAAAGCTTGTGGAATCTGCTTCCGGGGTCTGTTAATGTTGCATCAAAATCATTGTTTGCTCGTGTTGGAATAGCACCACTAATATTTATCATATTTATCATATTTATTATATCCAACATATTTATTATAGTGTGTGCTATCCGACGTCGACCAAACTCAAACTATGCCATTTAAACTTGTCAAAAATGTTTCTGGTGTTATTCCTGGTTGTGTCACTGGTTGTGTTACTGGTTGTGTCACTGGTTGAGTTACTGGTTGAGTTACTGGTTGAGTTACTAGTTGTGTTACTGGTTGAGTTACTAGTTGAGTTACTGGTTGTGTCACTGGTTGAGTTACTAGTTGAGTTACTGGTTGTGTCACTGGTTGTGTCACTGGTTGAGTTACTAGTTGAGTTACTGGTTGTGTCACTGGTTGAGTTACTAGTTGAGTTACTGGTTGTGTCACTGGTTGAGTTACTGGTTGAGTTACTGGTTGTGTCACTGGTTGAGTTACTGGTTGTGTCACTGGTTGAGTTACTGGTTGTGTTACTGGTTGAGTTACTAGTTGAGTTACTGGTTGTGTCACTGGTTGAGTTACTGGTTGAGTCACTGGTTGTGTTGCTGGTTGTGTTGCTGATGGTGTTGCTGATGGTGTTGCTGATGGTGTTGCTGATGGTGTTGCTGATGGTGTTGCTGATGGTGTTGCTGTTCCTGCTATTAATCTTTGCACTTTTTTTTTAATATTAACACACCTTTCTGTTTTTGTATGCACTCTGCTATTTGTAATTGAACCATTTTTCTATTTCGCACTCAGCCTACAAATTATTTCTCAAATTGAACGTTCTGTATATTTCGCGCAATCGCTGTCATTGTAAACTGGAGTATCTCGGGTTGGAGTATGTGTATGTGTGCGCGCACGTGAGCTGCTGTGAACGAGTCAACCTTAGATACACGTAGGATACACGTAGGATACACGTAAGAAACACGTAGGATACACGTAGGATACACGTAAGACACATGTAGGAGACAGGTAGGATACAGGTAGGATACAGGTAAGGTACAGGTTAGATACACATAAGATGGACGCGCGGGTGCGTGTATACTTTACAAAAAACTTTACATAAAACTTTACAAAAACCACTACAGTGGGCAGCAGCATTGATAGGAGCACAATTCCCCCTATGTTCTAGAACTGATATAGGATCCAACGTAGGGTTCAACCTGGAACCCGGCCTATATGATGTAAATGTATGGGGCGGGGAGAAGGGGAGGGAGTAGCTGAGCCCACAGTTTTCCTCAAACTTCAGTAGAAAAATGTTTCCCTGTAAATTCGCACCAGACTTGCTGGAATAATCAACACGCAAAAACAATTCTCGACTCATTGCCGTCAAACTTGCAATGAGTCGAGAATTGTTTGTGGAGATAGAATGCATTGCAGGATGTATAAGGTTGTAGATTGTGTTGAGCCAACATGCATCCAAACATACAATTTATCCACTCTGGTCGTCCGCTATCTGATACAGCCACACACTATTGGCAGCACCCATTTGGTTTTTTTGATATGACGCGTTTGGTAGCGCATACAATTGCACACGCACTGCTGAGCTACCAGAAGGGACTTCCTCGCCCTTCTGTTCCCCTCACTTCTTCGCGGGTTTTGCAACCAAAATGTATATGGCATAACACAAGTTACTTGTTAATCCCCAACCACAAGGCGTGACTGGAGGGCTACCTGGTGAAGTATAAATATCCACAAACAAAACCCTTGTGACCTCAAACCTTCTTTTACCCTTTTCTTCTTCTTCTTTTCCTTTTTCTTCTTTCTTTTACCAGAATTAAACATACAACCAAGCCTTACTCGATAACCTTAACCAGATTTTATCATCAATAATCGAGGAAGACTACAATTTAAAAATTAACAATGCCCTTTTTCAATAACTGTTTTCAAAATGTCTTTGCAAAGGATTCCGAACCCGCCAAACCCAAGGTTCGGTTTTTACTTCCAGGGGAGTCATCAGGCTCACCAATCTTAGAACCCAGCTCAGTCTATAGGGACTCCAGGTATCTAAGAAAAGCTGGAACTGAAACTTATGGCGAGATTTTTCAGAATAAGCTGGATTACACAGAGCCATCAACGGGAATACCATTAATTAGAAGGCGCGCTTTAGAAGCTGAGAATGCAAAGCAGCCACCAAAGAACAGCCCTCCGCATTTCTCTCCACCAAAGTCGATCTTTGTACGCATTGCGGAGGATCCACGTGTTTTTCCCGATGATTTTATGGATATGCTGGATGGCACAGAAGTATCAGTTGCGTCAGAATCAGTTGTTTTGCAAAATGCAGAGTCAAGTTTGATCTATGATAAACTTAGAGGTCCAGTAAATATTGGAATTGATTTTTCCTCCGAGAGTCGCCAGACAAGGAGGGAGGATATAATTACGGAATCTGACACAGTAACAATCCTGAGGAGTGCTTCACAAGTAGAGGAGGCATCCAATAACAGCTTCACCTCGCCCTATGACAGTCCAAGCCAACTTCAATTTCATGTTGCTAATGAAACCATAGATGGAAACGCGGATGTACCATGTACATCTGCCTTATCAGAATTTGAGTCTAGCTCGGTGTATGATGATGAAATCATTCCGAGAGAGGCTCCATATCATGTTGCTATTGAAACCACAGATGGAAACGCGGATGTACCATGTACATCTGCCTTATCAGAATTTGAGTCTAGCTCGGTGTATGATGATGAAATCATTCCGAGAGAGGCTCCATATCATGTTGCTATTAAAACCACAGATGGAAACGCGGATGTACCATGTACATCTGCCTTATCAGAATTTGAGTCTAGCTCGGTGTATGATGATGAAATCATTCCGAGAGAGGCTCCATATCATGTTGCTATTGAAACCATAGATGGAAACGCGGATGTACCGTATACATCTGTTATACCAGAATTAGAGTCTAGCTCGCCCTATGACGTTCCAAGCGCATTTCCATTTCATGTTGCTATTGAAACCATAGATGGAAACGCGGATATACCGTATACATCTGTCTTACTGGTATCAGCCCCCTTGTCAGATGCTGTGAGCTCAGTTGAAAGAACCAATTGGAATACCCAAAACTCAGAGGACTGCGATTTTGTTTCTGTGGATATTAGGATTCCAGAGGAAAACGATTCCTGTATGAATCAATTAAAGGAGCCTAAAAAGAGTAGGATACCACTGTTCAAATTGTTTGCACGGCTCAAGAAGAGCAGAAAGACTCTGTTTAAACCGTTTTCATGGTTCAAGAAGAGCAAAACGACTCTGTTCAAACCGTTTGCATGGCTAAAGAAACGGGCAGAAAAGAAGGAGTTAATAGAAAAAGTTGTTTTGGCTGAAAGTGATGATCAACAACAACAACTGCTGCTAAAAGAACAACAACAACAACAACAACAACAACAACAACTGCTGCTAAAAGAAGAACAACAACAACAACAACAACAACAACAACAACAACAACAACAACAACAACAACAACAACAACAACTACAACAACTACAACAACTATTACAACAACAACAACTATTACAACAACAACAACTATTACAACAACAACAACAACAACAACAACAACAACTATTACAACAACAACTACTATTACAACAACAACAACTATTACAACAACAACAACAACAACAACTATTACAACAACAACTACAACAACAACAACAACTACTATTACAACAACAACAACTACTACAACAACAACTACTACAACAACAACAACAACTACAACAACAACAACAACCGTCGCTACCTCAACCATTTGAACTAGTGTGATATCGATATCACAAAAGAAACACAAAACACGAAAAACACAACACAAACTAAAAATAAAAACAATATTAACCAGAAAAACATCAATTTCTTCCACTTTGACAAGTTTAAGACTCCCGTCGATTCATACTGCGGTGAATTGTGCCAATAGATCTGAGCTGCAGTTAACTTTGCAGACATCCATTACATGAATAGCACTAAACTGGGAACTAAGAGCCATTCTGAGGGCGACTTCATTACACTTTATAAGAGGGTCCCCATACTGCAGGTCACAGAAGAAGCCTTCAATAAGGTGATCTCGTCCCGCCCAGAGTTGCTTGATATGGTCCTTAGAAATTCCCTTCTCTGTCTAAAGCTACCACCGATACTGTCACTGATGCTATTTCTGATGTTACCTCTGTTGCTGCTTCACGGATGACTATATCACAAACCCAACCATGATCCCAAAGCAGGGGAGCCCACTGACCTCTGCTACCGTTTCCCATAGCCTACCACAACATTGCACTAGTGTAGCTGCTGACTCACACATTTATTCTGAACTTGGCAGATCCTGCGACAAAATGGCGCCTTTGTCGTATGATCTTGTACGGGGGACGAAAAATGTCGAGGACGCATATGCACTAGGGGTATCAACAAGGCACAGCGGGATCATATAATCACAGGTTGAGTTGTATAAGTCACCGTGCAAGTTGTTTCAGATGGTGCAGAAGAAAAGCTTGTGGAATCTGCTTCCGGGGTCTGTTAATGTTGCATCAAAATCATTGTTTGCTCGTGTTGGAATAGCACCACTAATATTTATCATATTTATCATATTTATTATATCCAACATATTTATTATAGTGTGTGCTATCCGACGTCGACCAAACTCAAACTATGCCATTTAAACTTGTCAAAAATGTTTCTGGTGTTATTCCTGGTTGTGTCACTGGTTGTGTTACTGGTTGTGTCACTGGTTGAGTTACTGGTTGAGTTACTGGTTGAGTTACTAGTTGTGTTACTGGTTGAGTTACTAGTTGAGTTACTGGTTGTGTCACTGGTTGAGTTACTAGTTGAGTTACTGGTTGTGTCACTGGTTGTGTCACTGGTTGAGTTACTAGTTGAGTTACTGGTTGTGTCACTGGTTGAGTTACTAGTTGAGTTACTGGTTGTGTCACTGGTTGAGTTACTGGTTGAGTTACTGGTTGTGTCACTGGTTGAGTTACTGGTTGTGTCACTGGTTGAGTTACTGGTTGTGTTACTGGTTGAGTTACTAGTTGAGTTACTGGTTGTGTCACTGGTTGAGTTACTGGTTGAGTCACTGGTTGTGTTGCTGGTTGTGTTGCTGATGGTGTTGCTGATGGTGTTGCTGATGGTGTTGCTGATGGTGTTGCTGATGGTGTTGCTGATGGTGTTGCTGTTCCTGCTATTAATCTTTGCACTTTTTTTTTAATATTAACACACCTTTCTGTTTTTGTATGCACTCTGCTATTTGTAATTGAACCATTTTTCTATTTCGCACTCAGCCTACAAATTATTTCTCAAATTGAACGTTCTGTATATTTCGCGCAATCGCTGTCATTGTAAACTGGAGTATCTCGGGTTGGAGTATGTGTATGTGTGCGCGCACGTGAGCTGCTGTGAACGAGTCAACCTTAGATACACGTAGGATACACGTAGGATACACGTAAGAAACACGTAGGATACACGTAGGATACACGTAAGACACATGTAGGAGACAGGTAGGATACAGGTAGGATACAGGTAAGGTACAGGTTAGATACACATAAGATGGACGCGCGGGTGCGTGTATACTTTACAAAAAACTTTACATAAAACTTTACAAAAACCACTACAGTGGGCAGCAGCATTGATAGGAGCACAATTCCCCCTATGTTCTAGAACTGATATAGGATCCAACGTAGGGTTCAACCTGGAACCCGGCCTATATGATGTAAATGTATGGGGCGGGGAGAAGGGGAGGGAGTAGCTGAGCCCACAGTTTTCCTCAAACTTCAGTAGAAAAATGTTTCCCTGTAAATTCGCACCAGACTTGCTGGAATAATCAACACGCAAAAACAATTCTCGACTCATTGCCGTCAAACTTGCAATGAGTCGAGAATTGTTTGTGGAGATAGAATGCATTGCAGGATGTATAAGGTTGTAGATTGTGTTGAGCCAACATGCATCCAAACATACAATTTATCCACTCTGGTCGTCCGCTATCTGATACAGCCACACACTATTGGCAGCACCCATTTGGTTTTTTTGATATGACGCGTTTGGTAGCGCATACAATTGCACACGCACTGCTGAGCTACCAGAAGGGACTTCCTCGCCCTTCTGTTCCCCTCACTTCTTCGCGGGTTTTGCAACCAAAATGTATATGGCATAACACAAGTTACTTGTTAATCCCCAACCACAAGGCGTGACTGGAGGGCTACCTGGTGAAGTATAAATATCCACAAACAAAACCCTTGTGACCTCAAACCTTCTTTTACCCTTTTCTTCTTCTTCTTTTCCTTTTTCTTCTTTCTTTTACCAGAATTAAACATACAACCAAGCCTTACTCGATAACCTTAACCAGATTTTATCATCAATAATCGAGGAAGACTACAATTTAAAAATTAACAATGCCCTTTTTCAATAACTGTTTTCAAAATGTCTTTGCAAAGGATTCCGAACCCGCCAAACCCAAGGTTCGGTTTTTACTTCCAGGGGAGTCATCAGGCTCACCAATCTTAGAACCCAGCTCAGTCTATAGGGACTCCAGGTATCTAAGAAAAGCTGGAACTGAAACTTATGGCGAGATTTTTCAGAATAAGCTGGATTACACAGAGCCATCAACGGGAATACCATTAATTAGAAGGCGCGCTTTAGAAGCTGAGAATGCAAAGCAGCCACCAAAGAACAGCCCTCCGCATTTCTCTCCACCAAAGTCGATCTTTGTACGCATTGCGGAGGATCCACGTGTTTTTCCCGATGATTTTATGGATATGCTGGATGGCACAGAAGTATCAGTTGCGTCAGAATCAGTTGTTTTGCAAAATGCAGAGTCAAGTTTGATCTATGATAAACTTAGAGGTCCAGTAAATATTGGAATTGATTTTTCCTCCGAGAGTCGCCAGACAAGGAGGGAGGATATAATTACGGAATCTGACACAGTAACAATCCTGAGGAGTGCTTCCCAAGTAGAGGAGGCATCCAATAACAGCTTCACCTCGCCCTATGACAGTCCAAGCCAACTTCAATTTCATGTTGCTAATGAAACCACAGATGGAAACGCGGATGTACCATGTACATCTGTTTTATCAGAATTTGAGTCTAGCTCGGTGTATGATGATGAAATCATTCCGAGAGAGGCTCCATATCATGTTGCTATTAAAACCACAGATGGAAACGCGGATGTACCATGTACATCTGCCTTATCAGAATTTGAGTCTAGCTCGGTGTATGATGATGAAATCATTCCGAGAGAGGCTCCATATCATGTTGCTATTAAAACCACAGATGGAAACGCGGATGTACCATGTACATCTGCCTTATCAGAATTTGAGTCTAGCTCGGTGTATGATGATGAAATCATTCCGAGAGAGGCTCCATATCATGTTGCTATTGAAACCACAGATGGAAACGCGGATGTACCATGTACATCTGCCTTATCAGAATTTGAGTCTAGCTCGGTGTATGATGATGAAATCATTCCGAGAGAGGCTCCATATCATGTTGCTATTGAAACCATAGATGGAAACGCGGATGTACCGTATACATCTGTTATACCAGAATTAGAGTCTAGCTCGCCCTATGACGTTCCAAGCGCATTTCCATTTCATGTTGCTATTGAAACCATAGATGGAAACGCGGATATACCGTATACATCTGTCTTACTGGTATCAGCCCCCTTGTCAGATGCTGTGAGCTCAGTTGAAAGAACCAATTGGAATAACCAAAACTCAGAGGACTGCGATTTTGTTTCTGTGGATATTAGGATTCCAGAGGAAAACGATTCCTGTATGAATCAATTAAAGGAGCCTAAAAAGAGTAGGATACCACTGTTCAAATTGTTTGCACGGCTCAAGAAGAGCAGAAAGACTCTGTTTAAACCGTTTTCATGGTTCAAGAAGAGCAAAACGACTCTGTTCAAACCGTTTGCATGGCTAAAGAAACGGGCAGAAAAGAAGGAGTTAATAGAAAAAGTTGTTTTGGCTGAAAGTGATGATCAACAACAACAACTGCTGCTAAAAGAAGAACAACAACAACAACTACTATTACAACAACAACAACTATTACAACAACAACAACAACAACAACAACAACAACAACAACAACAACAACAACAACAACAACAACAACAACAACAACAACAACAACAACAACAACAACAACAACAACAACAACAACAACAACAACAACAACAACAACAACAACAACTACAACAACTACAACAACTATTACAACAACAACAACTATTACAACAACAACAACTATTACAACAACAACAACTATTACAACAACAACAACAACAACAACAACAACAACAACAACTATTACAACAACAACTACTATTACAACAACAACAACTATTACAACAACAACAACAACTATTACAACAACAACTACTATTACAACAACAACTACAACAACAACAACAACTACTATTACAACAACAACAACTACTACAACAACAACTACTACAACAACAACAACAACTACAACAACAACAACAACCGTCGTTACCTCAACCATTTGAACTAGTGTGATATCGATATCACAAAAGAAACACAAAACACGAAAAACACAACACAAACTAAAAATAAAAACAATATTAACCAGAAAAACATCAATTTCTTCCACTTTGACAAGTTTAAGACTCCCGTCGATTCATACTGCGGTGAATTGTGCCAATAGATCTGAGCTGCAGTTAACTTTGCAGACATCCATTACATGAATAGCACTAAACTGGGAACTAAGAGCCATTCTGAGGGCGACTTCATTACACTTTATAAGAGGGTCCCCATACTGCAGGTCACAGAAGAAGCCTTCAATAAGGTGATCTCGTCCCGCCCAGAGTTGCTTGATATGGTCCTTAGAAATTCCCTTCTCTGTCTAAAGCTACCACCGATACTGTCACTGATGCTATTTCTGATGTTACCTCTGTTGCTGCTTCACGGATGACTATATCACAAACCCAACCATGATCCCAAAGCAGGGGAGCCCACTGACCTCTGCTACCGTTTCCCATAGCCTACCACAACATTGCACTAGTGTAGCTGCTGACTCACACATTTATTCTGAACTTGGCAGATCCTGCGACAAAATGGCGCCTTTGTCGTATGATCTTGTACGGGGGACGAAAAATGTCGAGGACGCATATGCACTAGGGGTATCAACAAGGCACAGCGGGATCATATAATCACAGGTTGAGTTGTATAAGTCACCGTGCAAGTTGTTTCAGATGGTGCAGAAGAAAAGCTTGTGGAATCTGCTTCCGGGGTCTGTTAATGTTGCATCAAAATCATTGTTTGCTCGTGTTGGAATAGCACCACTAATATTTATCATATTTATCATATTTATTATATCCAACATATTTATTATAGTGTGTGCTATCCGACGTCGACCAAACTCAAACTATGCCATTTAAACTTGTCAAAAATGTTTCTGGTGTTATTCCTGGTTGTGTCACTGGTTGTGTTACTGGTTGTGTCACTGGTTGAGTTACTGGTTGAGTTACTGGTTGAGTTACTAGTTGTGTTACTGGTTGAGTTACTAGTTGAGTTACTGGTTGTGTTACTGGTTGAGTTACTAGTTGAGTTACTGGTTGTGTCACTGGTTGTGTCACTGGTTGAGTTACTAGTTGAGTTACTGGTTGTGTCACTGGTTGAGTTACTAGTTGAGTTACTGGTTGTGTCACTGGTTGAGTTACTGGTTGTGTTACTGGTTGAGTTACTGGTTGTGTTACTAGTTGAGTTACTGGTTGTGTTACTAGTTGAGTTACTGGTTGAGTTACTAGTTGAGTTACTGGTTGTGTCACTGGTTGAGTTACTGGTTGAGTCACTGGTTGTGTTGCTGGTTGTGTTGCTGATGGTGTTGCTGATGGTGTTGCTGATGGTGTTGCTGATGGTGTTGCTGATGGTGTTGCTGATGGTGTTGCTGATGGTGTTGCTGTTCCTGCTATTAATCTTTGCACTTTTTTTTTAATATTAACACACCTTTCTGTTTTTGTATGCACTCTGCTATTTGTAATTGAACCATTTTTCTATTTCGCACTCAGCCTACAAATTATTTCTCAAATTGAACGTTCTGTATATTTCGCGCAATCGCTGTCATTGTAAACTGGAGTATCTCGGGTTGGAGTATGTGTATGTGTGCGCGCACGTGAGCTGCTGTGAACGAGTCAACCTTAGATACACGTAGGATACACGTAGGATACACGTAAGAAACACGTAGGATACACGTAGGATACACGTAAGACACATGTAGGAGACAGGTAGGATACAGGTAGGATACAGGTAAGGTACAGGTTAGATACACATAAGATGGACGCGCGGGTGCGTGTATACTTTACAAAAAACTTTACATAAAACTTTACAAAAACCACTACAGTGGGCAGCAGCATTGATAGGAGCACGATTCCCCCTATGTTCTAGAACTGATATAGGATCCAACGTAGGGTTCAACCTGGAACCCGGCCTATATGATGTAAATGTATGGGGCGGGGAGAAGGGGAGGGAGTAGCTGAGCCCACAGTTTTCCTCAAACTTCAGTAGAAAAATGTTTCCCTGTAAATTCGCACCAGACTTGCTGGAATAATCAACACGCAAAAACAATTCTCGACTCATTGCCGTCAAACTTGCAATGAGTCGAGAATTGTTTGTGGAGATAGAATGCATTGCAGGATGTATAAGGTTGTAGATTGTGTTGAGCCAACATGCATCCAAACATACAATTTATCCACTCTGGTCGTCCGCTATCTGATACAGCCACACACTATTGGCAGCACCCATTTGGTTTTTTTGATATGACGCGTTTGGTAGCGCATACAATTGCACACGCACTGCTGAGCTACCAGAAGGGACTTCCTCGCCCTTCTGTTCCCCTCACTTCTTCGCGGGTTTTGCAACCAAAATGTATATGGCATAACACAAGTTACTTGTTAATCCCCAACCACAAGGCGTGACTGGAGGGCTACCTGGTGAAGTATAAATATCCACAAACAAAACCCTTGTGACCTCAAACCTTCTTTTACCCTTTTCTTCTTCTTCTTTTCCTTTTTCTTCTTTCTTTTACCAGAATTAAACATACAACCAAGCCTTACTCGATAACCTTAACCAGATTTTATCATCAATAATCGAGGAAGACTACAATTTAAAAATTAACAATGCCCTTTTTCAATAACTGTTTTCAAAATGTCTTTGCAAAGGATTCCGAACCCGCCAAACCCAAGGTTCGGTTTTTACTTCCAGGGGAGTCATCAGGCTCACCAATCTTAGAACCCAGCTCAGTCTATAGGGACTCCAGGTATCTAAGAAAAGCTGGAACTGAAACTTATGGCGAGATTTTTCAGAATAAGCTGGATTACACAGAGCCATCAACGGGAATACCATTAATTAGAAGGCGCGCTTTAGAAGCTGAGAATGCAAAGCAGCCACCAAAGAACAGCCCTCCGCATTTCTCTCCACCAAAGTCGATCTTTGTACGCATTGCGGAGGATCCACGTGTTTTTCCCGATGATTTTATGGATATGCTGGATGGCACAGAAGTATCAGTTGCGTCAGAATCAGTTGTTTTGCAAAATGCAGAGTCAAGTTTGATCTATGATAAACTTAGAGGTCCAGTAAATATTGGAATTGATTTTTCCTCCGAGAGTCGCCAGACAAGGAGGGAGGATATAATTACGGAATCTGACACAGTAACAATCCTGAGGAGTGCTTCCCAAGTAGAGGAGGCATCCAATAACAGCTTCACCTCGCCCTATGACAGTCCAAGCCAACTTCAATTTCATGTTGCTAATGAAACCACAGATGGAAACGCGGATGTACCATGTACATCTGCCTTATCAGAATTTGAGTCTAGCTCGGTGTATGATGATGAAATCATTCCGAGAGAGGCTCCATATCATGTTGCTATTAAAACCACAGATGGAAACGCGGATGTACCATGTACATCTGCCTTATCAGAATTTGAGTCTAGCTCGGTGTATGATGATGAAATCATTCCGAGAGAGGCTCCATATCATGTTGCTATTAAAACCACAGATGGAAACGCGGATGTACCATGTACATCTGCCTTATCAGAATTTGAGTCTAGCTCGGTGTATGATGATGAAATCATTCCGAGAGAGGCTCCATATCATGTTGCTATTGAAACCATAGATGGAAACGCGGATGTACCATGTACATCTGCCTTATCAGAATTTGAGTCTAGCTCGGTGTATGATGATGAAATCATTCCGAGAGAGGCTCCATATCATGTTGCTATTGAAACCATAGATGGAAACGCGGATGTACCGTATACATCTGTTATACCAGAATTAGAGTCTAGCTCGCCCTATGACGTTCCAAGCGCATTTCCATTTCATGTTGCTATTGAAACCATAGATGGAAACGCGGATATACCGTATACATCTGTCTTACTGGTATCAGCCCCCTTGTCAGATGCTGTGAGCTCAGTTGAAAGAACCAATTGGAATAACCAAAACTCAGAGGACTGCGATTTTGTTTCTGTGGATATTAGGATTCCAGAGGAAAACGATTCCTGTATGAATCAATTAAAGGAGCCTAAAAAGAGTAGGATACCACTGTTCAAATTGTTTGCACGGCTCAAGAAGAGCAGAAAGACTCTGTTTAAACCGTTTTCATGGTTCAAGAAGAGCAAAACGACTCTGTTCAAACCGTTTGCATGGCTAAAGAAACGGGCAGAAAAGAAGGAGTTAATAGAAAAAGTTGTTTTGGCTGAAAGTGATGATCAACAACAACAACTGCTGCTAAAAGAACAACAACAACAACAACAACAACAACAACAACTGCTGCTAAAAGAAGAACAACAACAACAACAACAACAACAACAACAACAACAACAACAACAACAACAACAACAACAACAACAACAACAACAACAACAACAACAACAACAACAACAACAACAACTACAACAACTACAACAACTATTACAACAACAACAACTATTACAACAACAACAACTATTACAACAACAACAACTATTACAACAACAACAACAACAACAACTATTACAACAACAACTACTATTACAACAACAACAACTATTACAACAACAACAACTATTACAACAACAACAACAACTATTACAACAACAACTACTATTACAACAACTACTACAACAACAACAACAACTACTATTACAACAACAACAACTACTACAACAACAACAACAACTACAACAACAACAACAACCGTCGTTACCTCAACCATTTGAACTAGTGTGATATCGATATCACAAAAGAAACACAAAACACGAAAAACACAACACAAACTAAAAATAAAAACAATATTAACCAGAAAAACATCAATTTCTTCCACTTTGACAAGTTTAAGACTCCCGTCGATTCATACTGCGGTGAATTGTGCCAATAGATCTGAGCTGCAGTTAACTTTGCAGACATCCATTACATGAATAGCACTAAACTGGGAACTAAGAGCCATTCTGAGGGCGACTTCATTACACTTTATAAGAGGGTCCCCATACTGCAGGTCACAGAAGAAGCCTTCAATAAGGTGATCTCGTCCCGCCCAGAGTTGCTTGATATGGTCCTTAGAAATTCCCTTCTCTGTCTAAAGCTACCACCGATACTGTCACTGATGCTATTTCTGATGTTACCTCTGTTGCTGCTTCACGGATGACTATATCACAAACCCAACCATGATCCCAAAGCAGGGGAGCCCACTGACCTCTGCTACCGTTTCCCATAGCCTACCACAACATTGCACTAGTGTAGCTGCTGACTCACACATTTATTCTGAACTTGGCAGATCCTGCGACAAAATGGCGCCTTTGTCGTATGATCTTGTACGGGGGACGAAAAATGTCGAGGACGCATATGCACTAGGGGTATCAACAAGGCACAGCGGGATCATATAATCACAGGTTGAGTTGTATAAGTCACCGTGCAAGTTGTTTCAGATGGTGCAGAAGAAAAGCTTGTGGAATCTGCTTCCGGGGTCTGTTAATGTTGCATCAAAATCATTGTTTGCTCGTGTTGGAATAGCACCACTAATATTTATCATATTTATCATATTTATTATATCCAACATATTTATTATAGTGTGTGCTATCCGACGTCGACCAAACTCAAACTATGCCATTTAAACTTGTCAAAAATGTTTCTGGTGTTATTCCTGGTTGTGTCACTGGTTGTGTCACTGGTTGTGTTACTGGTTGTGTTACTGGTTGAGTCACTGGTTGAGTTACTGGTTGAGTTACTAGTTGTGTTACTGGTTGAGTTACTAGTTGAGTTACTGGTTGTGTCACTGGTTGTGTCACTGGTTGAGTTACTAGTTGAGTTACTAGTTGTGTCACTGGTTGTGTCACTGGTTGTGTTACTGGTTGTGTCACTGGTTGAGTTACTAGTTGAGTTACTGGTTGTGTCACTGGTTGAGTTACTGGTTGTGTCACTGGTTGAGTTACTAGTTGAGTTACTGGTTGTGTCACTGGTTGAGTTACTAGTTGAGTTACTGGTTGTGTCACTGGTTGAGTTACTGGTTGAGTTACTGGTTGAGTCACTGGTTGTGTTGCTGGTTGTGTTGCTGGTTGTGTTGCTGATGGTGTTGCTGATGGTGTTGCTGTTCCTGCTATTAATCTTTGCACTTTTTTTTTAATATTAACACACCTTTCTGTTTTTGTATGCACTCTGCTATTTGTAATTGAACCATTTTTCTATTTCGCACTCAGCCTACAAATTATTTCTCAAATTGAACGTTCTGTATATTTCGCGCAATCGCTGTCATTGTAAACTGGAGTATCTCGGGTTGGAGTATGTGTATGTGTGCGCGCACGTGAGCTGCTGTGAACGAGTCGAGAATTGTTTGTGGAGATAGGATGCATTGCAGGATGTATAAGGCTGTAGGCAATGTTGAGCCAACTTGCATCCAAACATACAATGATATTCAAGTGATAATGTGTTGTTTAGAATGGAATGCGTGAGCAACGTTTTACTTGTTGTATAATTTTTATGAAATAGAATTATAAACAGAAAATACGAAATTAAAAAAATTTAACACTTGCGTGCTTTTATATATGTACTGATTCACACTAGACAAAACTTCATTACTTGAACATAGATAATATTACAATTGAAATTCAGCAAACAAATAACCACTAACTCTTCACTGTTGTTGTTGGTGTTGTTGTTGGTGTTGTTTATGGTGTTGTGGAAGATGATGTTCTCATTCTGACCTTGGCACCATCCATCAACCTCATTGTAGCAGACGACGAGGTTCTTGGTGGATATGGTTCATCTCCTACTTTTTCAATGATATCAAATGTCTGCAACAACCTGATTGTAATATAGCTGGCCTCGGTTAATGCCAATTGTTGACCAAGGCATAATCTTGGACCAGTACTGAATGGCATGAAAGCAGGTCCTCCACTCTTTGGTAGATCAGCAAACCTTTCAGGTCTATAGACTTCAGTATCTGATCCAAAAAATTTCGAATTTCTGTTGGCCGTGTAGAGTGGATATACAACCCTTCGGCCCTTAGGTACAAATACTGGAGACTCGTTGTCCAAGCCACCACCTTTTGGTAAAATTGTATCAACTGCGGCAGTCTTGGAAGCAAGTGGCACCGATGGATGGAAACGGAGTGTTTCATACAAGCACCAGCGCAAGTAATCGCAGTTATGAATTTTTTCATAAGTAATTGACTCAATGGAGTCAAAGTTGGACCTCACTGCATCAACAAGTTTTTTAAGAATCTCCTTATTTGCGTCTCTCGAGAGTTCAAAAAACAAAAACGACAAAAGCGAACTTGTTGTATTTCGCCCAGCAAGGATTATGCTCATAACTTCATCTTGCAAAATTTTTGGGTCCTTCGTTTGTTTAGCAATCTCATAAAGAAAACAGTTTCCATTATCTGAATGCTTGTTCAACTCTTCCTCATTCATAGCTAATGCTTTATTTATATAGTACCTAACAAAATCATGCTGGATCTTGTTTGCCTCTCTCAACTCCTTTGGGTTTACAAGCCACATTAACGGCTTTCCTAATGAAACTCTCAACATCAAGTATTTCAGTGAAATATCAAACGCTTTTGCAAATCGAGATTTCAATTCTGGGTCAATAGTGACAGAAGTGGGCTCGTCAAGTGCATCCTTCAACGTATCACAGCTTTCACCTAAAAGAAACTTTGTGGCATAGTCGATTGTAAAGTATTGGAAAATGTCTTGCATATCAACCACTACACCATCCCTTTGGTATATGTTAATGAGCCTTACAACATCTTTCACGTACGGCTCCATATATTCAATTTGCTTTATATGGTCTTTACTAAAAAAAGGTCTGAGCATAATTCTACTGTGTTTCCAGCTCTCCCCGGAGCTTGAAAAAATGCCGTCTCCAAGTAGGGGGTCAAACGCATCTGGTCTGTCACCAATCGTCCAATTGTTAAAATTGGCCGAGCTGGACATGTATCTATAATTTTCTGGATCTGTAGTAAATACCACCTTCAGGAAGAGCATCGTTTGTGCCAATGTGGAAGTCTTTAAATCTTTGAACTGCTTATACATATTCTGGTGGATTCGGCCTTCTTCTTGAATCTTGTTATAGTTCACTATAAACTCAAGACCAAGATAAGACAAGAATGTTGATGTTTGAGCATTAGGTATTTTCTGACATTTGTACTTTCTTTTAATTACCTGCTTACGGTAAAAGCGTATAATGTTGTAAAGTACCAACAGTAATGTCAATACTATAAAAAGTGGTAAATGAATCATCATTGGCTTTGGAGCTATTGATATATAAGATTGTCAATGTTGTATATTATATGTAAAAACCTGGTCAGACAAGAAGGAATGATGGGCTTTTATACAATAGCCCGTTTCGAATGTGGAGTAAAACTTTTTGTATATGTGTCTACTGAAATTTGGCTTATCTTTCCGAATTGGGAAGAAAAAAAAAATTATTTTATTTCTTTGCCTATATGTTTTGGGTGTAAGTTCAAAAGTTTAATGCTATTGGTGGTGGTGGTAGTGGTGGTGATGGTGGTGGTTTTAATGAAGATTTGTTGTTGCTGTTGTTGTTGATATTGCTGTAATTCTCCACAAACCTATGTACGGTGGGGTAGAAGAAGATGGAGAAAACGACAACTCTTTATATTTCCGTCATGGAAAAATATTGTGGAATCATGCACCATAGACATATTACAGTCTCACTTTTATCCGTATCGATTCTCCTTTTCCTTTTGTGTTAGCATAAAATATTCCAGTATTGCAACAACACCTTTTCCGATTACATTAAAGATGACACATTAACAAAATAAAAGGGGTAGGAGATAAGAGACGGGCAGCAAAAAAAGCGTGAAATAGAAAAAAGAGAAATAAGCAAAGAAAGCAGAGGTAAGTACTTCGGTCTTAATCCCATTTCCTTTTTTCGACCTCCCCCCCTCCTCAATTTCTTTCCTTCCTTCCCATCCCACACATCTTAACTCCGAAGGTTTTCACTGAAAAATGCAGAGCAAAAAAAAAAAAAAAGAAGCTCAGTTGGACATAGATGCTACCAAACGACAAGGCACAAGTTGTGAACTTGGAGGAAAAGGAGGAGGTTTGGTAGAAGTTATAAGAGGTAGCCAAAAAAAGGTAGAGTAATTGCTTGCAGACTTAAACCTTCCTACTAAAGGATTATAGAATATCTCATACCAAAGCAATTCTATAAATTCACAAACTATTTCCATTCTCTTGCCACTTTTTTCAAATATTTCTCTAATTCTTTATTTCTCTACTGCTCTATTATATTCTTCATTTTTGAACAAAAAGACAAAAAGACAAAAAAGACAAAAAAGACAAAAAAAGACAAAAAAAAAGTTCAACTACCAGTTCGCTAAAGTAACTAGTAGTATTTATTTATTTCCGGGTATGTGAACTGTATCGGATAATAATGTCCAATTTTTTTCTTGATTCCAAACAAGCGATGGCAGCATCTAACAAAATACGAAAGCTGACTTCAACTATTACCAAAGAGCCACAATAAAACACTTTTTTTGTGTGTGAGTGTTTTTTTTTTCTTTTTCAATTACACTTTATGTAACTTCATTTAGCCTCACTAGCAACCATCTGATTTCTTAAAGTGTACATACTTGAATCTTTCATTCTAATTTTACGGATACTCGAATTGCGCTCTTTATCGGATCAATAAAAATCAATCACGTGTCTGCTTTTGTAGAATAAAGTTCAACCAAATTTTCCGAATTCAAGTCAAAACAGAATTATGCTGTTCGTTTAATTGGGGGAGGAGGAGGAAGGGGGGGGGGGAGAAAAAGAGGGAAAACCCCCCTCCCCTTTCTCTTATCTTGTAGAGGTATCGTGTGAATTACAATTAGGGAGAAGGATAGATGTATTCTCTTGCACAGAATTTATTTACATTTTAATACACAAGCTTCATATGCACTATATGCGGACCTTACATGAGCTAGATCTATTGCTGTCTTCTCCTAATAAAACCATCGTTGGCAGAATTTTGTCTCTGCTTGGTGACTTTCATCTTTTTTTCAACTTCTCTAGCTTTTTTCACACTCTTTTTCTTGGTATCCTCAAGATAATTGGTAAACATATCCTTAACAGTTGTCTGTGGCGCATTCTTGTTAGCTTGTTGTAACTCTGCGGCTGTTGATTTTGGTGGCATACCCAACATCTTTCTCAACATTGGCATCTTGAACAATAGAGCTTGTGCCAAAGATAGTAAGGAGTTGATTGCAAAGTATAATACTACCGCTGCGGAAAAGGATTTGGTAATGAGAATCGAAGCTAATGGCACAATCGTCATGATCTTTTTCATATTGGCAGCCAACGCATGTTGACCCGTTTCACCACCCATTCTCACCACAACAATCACAGCCACTGCTGCAATTGCTTGTAATCCAACATATGGGTCAACAGCACTCAAGTTCTCAAACCACCAGATACCTTGATCTTCAAAACCCTCAACAGGGTGGTTGGCCATTTTTCTCAACGCTTGGAAAAACCCGTAAGCAAATGGCAATTGCACAATTGGGGCCAAGGAAGCCATGGTTGAAATACCGTTTTCTTTAAGCAATCTCTTCCTCTTTTCCAACAATTTCATTTTGTTCTGCACAGAGTCAGAGTCGTCTTCTTTGATCTCCTTCATAATTTGGTCTAATTGAGGCTTCACTTTAGACATCTTGGTAGCATTGGCACTGGCTCTGACATATAATGGAAACAACACCACTCTTATACCGACTGTAACCACAGCAATCGTACCCCACCATGGCAAGCCAGTATATACATGACAAATCTCGAGCAAGTTTTCTATGATGGCTGTCGGTCCCCATCCTTGTCCCATACCTATCGACTTCAAGTATCCAAGCTGATCAGAATGTAAAGATGTAACTGGCACTTTATCAGCCAAGTCGCTGAAAGAAACTAATTTATCGGAAATTTCGGAAGATGACGCTGCATCGGTTGGTAAAATGGCGGTCGACGGGTTAGAAGTGTTGGCAGTGGAGTTGAAACGAAGAGATGTCATGAATGCTGTCGCCTTCAAGCCCATCGATGGTTTATTGAGTCTGCTGATTCGACTTGCATGTATCGTATTTCGATATTGAATGGCCAGCACAGCCTTTGCTGAACGTGGGAGTCCTAGCCTAAGCATTGTGATGTGAATATATTGTGAACTGGATAAAGTTTGAACTTGTAAAATGTACAATTTATTTCCTTTATTTTCTTTTTTTCTTTCTTTCTTTCTTTCTTTCTTTTTTTTTTTTTTTTTTTTTTTTTTGGATTTGTTTCTTTTCTGTATTATCGACAAGCTCTTTGAAATTTTTCAGCACACATACACACACACAAAATTTTTTATTTTTTGCGTTTTCTCACACAAAAGTTCGCAACAATCGAACCGTCAAAATATACGCGACATATAATCCTGGCATGATTTCTAATGGTTTTCGACAGAAGAGACCTTAGCTGAAGCTTAAATCGAAACCGAAATCGAGATTAAAGCAAGCAAAAAAAGGGTTAGTTCCTTCAACTTGACTACAACATATCCTTGCAAAAAAAAAAAAAGAACATCCCCCAAAATGTACCCTCGACCGAGTATACTCACACGACTGGCACTACGACGAGTCCAAAATTATCGTAGCGGCATTAATAATGGCAGATGTAAATGCTGCAGCTCACAGGCTCTTGTTATACCTCCAAAATTATTGCAAAAGCGATTTTACTCAAAACCACCCAATCATGTATCCTTTTGTTTCTCGGACCTCGCAAACCAGAACAAAACTCATGTACTTGATGCTGACCCTAAAAAGTACCTCAATTTTGCGCTACGATGGATGTTAAAGTCGCAGCCTCAACTGCAAACACTAGAATTTATTTTATCCAATTATCACGAGTTAGAGACCAGTCTCCTCACAACATTCAGTTATGACTTACTTCAATCGGGAAATATCAAAGCCGCTATATCTTTACAGCATTTTTTATTAGACAAGTGCCCCAAGTATCAGATTCCGAACCAGCTTTGGTCATACTTAATAGATCAAGTTTGCGCTAAATCTGACCATGTTGGTGCCATGTTTATTTATCACGAGCTTATTGATAACCACAAGTTCTACGCGGAGTTGAATTTTGGAGTACAGGAGAATGATTTTATTCCTTTTCTAGTTTGCGACTCCGTGCTTGTTCGACTCGCTACAATTTTTGCAAATAATGAAGACCATTTGCGAATACTGGGATTATTACGATATTTCAGACGTTTCTACTCATATTTGCACCATAGGGACAATTACCGGGCTATGTTACTGCTTCTAATTGAATCACACGCGAAACTGGGTAATTTGAAACCCGCATTGGATTCATTTAGAAGGCTAGCACTCATAACCAAAGATTACCAACCGTACAACGAAGCTTTGCTCAATAACAGCCAACCAGTGGAGAAAGTCCAAGAGGAAGAAATTCGGTGGCGAGATGCAAATATTGAAGCCAATGAATACAAATATGAGTTTGAACCAAAGGAAAACTTTGATATTCACCAGAATTTGCTTTGTCAATTATGTCAAACAGAAAAATATACACCGTTAATTCATCGAAATGTTTACTCTTTTGCAAAAACACAATCCGGAGGCATTGCTCATAATCCAATATTGTCATCGGCGATTGCTATTACAGATTTACCCGAATTCATAAACTTGCTTGCCAGTCATTTTCTGAGTAGTAATGATACATTGCAAAACATTAGTACAAGGGCCGTCCTTGAATTTATAATGCAATGTCATATTGGAGTGAGTGCATTTGTCATTTCAGCATTGTGCAAAGTCGGAAATACAAAGCAAGCTTTCTTGGTCATGCAAGCCTTGATGAACAAGACATCAAAAAGGAATGCTTCGAGAAACCAAAATTTTGTGACGATCCTCGACTCCATAAGCGCGAGGTCTGCAACAGATCATCAATTTGCTAATGAAGTATACAATTATCATACATTGATAAAACGCGGATATGTTAATAAACGCGTTTTGCAACTGTTTGTCCGATTTCTATTAACATCTCCATTTACTTCATCTTCGGATTTGTTGTCCAAATTGGAAAAACTTAGAACATGGAAGGAGGCTCGGATATTTGTTTCAAAAGACATGTTTGCAGCTTACGAAAATTTGGATCCGTCGGGTAAATTTCATGACTTGATCATTTGTAATGAGCAGATCTAGATAAATGCAAAAATCCTGTAAATAAATAGTTAAATACATATGTATACAAGAGTAGAAATAAAAAAGACATATAAGCTACTTTGGCCAAAAAAGACTCAGAAAACAGGGGAAAAAAAATTAGAACCCCCCCCCCCCCCCCCAAAAAAAAAGAGCCAAAAGATTGCCCACACAAACCAGAAAAGCAAATGTGGTAACCTTACTCACTTTTAGACTTACCATTGTATACATATCTCTTCTTTGCTTCTTATTACTTTCGTTTACTTTCTTTTGTTTTAGTTCATTCAGTCCTTTCGAGGATCAGACATCTTGTGGATCTTGACGCAAGGATTGTCCAAGTCACCTACTACTGCAATATCTTGCGGGGTAATAAAGATATTCTGTGACTTTGGGTATCTCATCAAGTTGCTCAACAAGAGTCTAATACTAATGGAACGATTAACAGAGTCCATGTATACATCAAACTCGTCCAATCCTCGGATCTTGGAACTCATGGTTTGCCAAATAGCCAAAAGCAATGCAATTTGCGTGTACGATTTCTCACCTCCCGACAAAGATTCAACCGTCCGACCAGCGGTGGCTATCCCATTCCTCTCGATGTCCTGTTTCGTTTTTACTAAAACTTCTAGCGATCTTTCGCTAAAATTTATATTCATTGAGCCTTTAAAACCCCTCAATTCCATTGAGCTCTCAAATGATCGCCGAGCAATACTAACTTGGTGGTTTATAGTGGTTGTCAAAAAATTGTACCTGATGGCGAGTTCTCGGCATAGTCGCTCAAAAGTCTCCTTCAAATCACGTTCATTGGCTTCTGCTGCTTTCAAGTTCAGGCTCGTAAGTTCTACTTGTTTTAAAATATCCTCCAAATTCGACCCCATTCTTCTCTCGGCTTCTTGTATTTGTTCCTGTACCACGCGAAAATCTTTTTCCATAGACTCTGGAGTATCTCGATCGGTAAGATGCGCCTCTTCTCGAGTGCATAATTTCTCAGCAGCTACACGTTCTTCGACTAGTTTTGGCTCGGCAATTTCCGAAATACGTTTACTTGATTCAATCTCGTGCTCCAATTTGGTAATCTCCAAAAGGCATTCTTTGCGTTTGTCTTCATATGTCTGGATGTATAAAAGATTCTTGGTCTTGGCCTCATGACAAGCATTCCTCTTTTGCTGATACACACGAAGTTTATCCTTGGCAACCTGGGTTTGTCTCTTGAGGCTATTTCCTTTTTCTTTATTAGACTCATTTCTCTCTTCAAGCCCTTTGTTTAGCTGCTCGAGACGTTCTATTTGAATCCCAAGGTCTTCAATCCTCAACTCTAAATTATTGATGTTTCTCAAATCAACCTCAGCTTCAATCTTATCTTCAAGAACACTTCGCTGCAGCTTCAACTTGGAGTGTTTTTGTTTTAATTGTTGCAATTCGCGTTTAACAATCTCTTTTTCTGAATCCCTTTCGGAATTTAACGTACGGGTGTCACGTTCTACTTCATTAAGTTTCAATTGCTCGAGACGAATCCCAGACATGATCTCTTCCATCAAATCGTTTTTATTGGCAGATCCAAATTTGGCTGCTTTGGTCAGATAATAAACAGGATCAATGCTCAAATTCCCATTATATGTGACTCGCTTACCAGAGTCAGGTCCAAATTGGATCAAAACACTGTATACATTCGGCATTCTGCACAATCTTCTTCCTTCCTCTTGGGAACTGGCTATGGTCAATTTTTCAATCGAGTTTGTGTCGATCAATGCATAAAGAATATCTTCGTCCTCAACATCAATCATATCAACAACCGTGGTGCCTGCAGCTTTCCCACTACTATATTGAAAGCGCTCGTTTTTTCTGACAATAATATTGTGGTTAAACAAATGATTTGCTCTTAAAATGTGTGCAAGCTTGGGTCTATCCCGCTCGTCAGATACGATAAAAGAGTCTAAAGTCTTTGTGAGAATCGCATCAAGCATCCCGACCCATGATTTGAATTCTTTCTTCACCAGCACATAACTCCCCACTGGTCCAATAGGCTTCTTTATCCAAGTAGCTCTATCAATATCACGCATGACTTTTTGCATTCTATTAGCTCCCCAAGCTAGGTACCGCAAGTTCTGTTCACGGTCTAACTGTACTTGCTGCTGTCGAAGATCCTGCAATTTTGACCCAACCATTTGCTTAGTTGCTCTAAGCTCCTCGACACGAGACTCATACGCCTTATCTATTTCCTTGTACTTGATTTTAGTGTTTTCAATTTTTTCTTCACATTGTTGAACGTCTAAGCGAATCTTCTCCAACTGTTCCTTCATCTGTTCTTTTGATCCACCTTGTTGTTCTTCAATCTTTGCTCTTTCTCTTTCAATCGCTTGTCTTGCTTTTACTATATCTCTTTCAAGCTCCCCAATCTTTGCTCTTTCTCTTTCAATCGCTTGTCTTGCTTTTACTATATCTCTTTCAAGCTCCCCAATCTTGTCAATATTGCTTCTCATATCCTCCAGTAATGTATCAATTTCTGTCTTTATTTTGGCTCGCACATCACGCAAGCTTTCAACTTCGCTTGCTCCGGCAATCACTTCGTTCTCAGCCTTGGCTTCTTCCTCCTCCAATCGACTTTGCTCGGGTCGTTTAAGTTCAAGCTCTTCGTCAAACATTTTTATCTCTTCATTTCTTTGCAAAATCTGCAGTTCGAATGCTACAATCTTAGCTTCCAATTGCCCGATCTTGTCTTCAAGCGTCTTGACATTGTACCAGCGTATTTTACCTCCCAAAGTTTTTAACTTGTCTCTCAAATGATTGTGTTGCATGTGCGAGTTGTGTATGATTGCTGCCTTTCTGTACTCTTCCTTGCATGTATCTTTATAAGCTTTTGCTTGGTTCATCTTGGTTTTGATCTCTTTCAAGTTATGTTGCGTAAGGTCAAGATTGTGGTATATATCGGTAATGAAAGCCCCATCCATAAAATATTCAAATTTTGTTCTTGCAGTGGCCGATGTCAAAAATTCTCTGGCTTTGTCTTGTGATAAAAAGGCCAATGGGTTATCAACAGTTATGTTAAACTGATAAAGAATTTCATCCAAAGTAGCTTTCTTTGTTGATACCGTTTTCCCACGCTCATCCTTGATGCTATATGAATTGGTTCCAACTCTTTGAAGCTTCCTTTCAATAATGATTTTTCTACCATATTCTTCGGGCCTATAAGCCCAGCTGCCATCGTTTTTCAACACAATAGTGATACGAGACATCGATTTCCCATCTTTAATCAAATCTCGTATCGAGCTTCCTCTATTGGTATCATTGGCCTTTGCACCTAGCCCCACTGAAATACCGGTCAAGATAGCACTTTTCCCGGATCCATTTCTTCCGATGATAAAGTTAATTTGCGGCCCCAACTCTAACTCAAAAAAATCATGACACATAAAGTTTTTCAATGTCAATTTCTCAATAACACCAGCCTCTGCTGGAAGGTTCTCAGGTTCGTCAAATTCTTCTTCTTCTTCCTCTTCCTCTTCTCCTTCCCCTTCCCCTTCTTCTTCTTCCTCTCTCTCTCCAACTTCGTCATACACTTTATCCCCCATCTCTTCATTATCGTCATATTCATTGAAACCATCTGGTGGCCCTTGTGTCATTGGATCGAGACCACTACTTTCATCATAAGAGTCTTGCTTTCGCAAGTCTTCCAATTGACGTAGAATTATTTGATGAGACAGAGAATCATCAAAGTCCTTGATAAGCTTTATGTTAGTATGCGATATCATAGAATATTATATTTAATCTATTTCTCCTTTTACTCTGCATTTTGTTTTATTCTTCCTCTTAGGTTTGTATCTGCTTGTATCTAAACATACTGAATCCTCGAAATCGTGTTTTCGTTTTCGCATGGTCAACACTGACATGGTTCAGGTTGTTATGCAAGTTGACTTTTCCGACTGATGTGACATTCAAATCAGAAAAGAAAAGAAAAGAAAAGAAACGAAAAGAAAAGAAAAGAAAAGAAAAGAAAAGAACGTAATCTCATTAGTAAAGCGAAAGTTTTGATCTCATAATAAACAAGTCGCGTTGCCACAATTATAAACAAGCAAAGCGCACGCGCGAGTGAATACATGTAAGTAAGTAAGTAAGTGGGATAGAAAGAGAAGAACTGATTTACGAGCAAACACCTTCAGAATTGTTAGTGTTGTCTCCAACCAGTACGTATATATTATTGTATCGAGAACAATGCTCAGCAACGTTGATTTCTTTTGTTGCTGTTGAGATTGCACGAACATACTACATTCTATAATAATCATTTCCTACTTCTAGAATCGGCTTGCTATCAAACTTTAAAGTCAATGAGAATATATATTAAATCATCCTTGTCACTTAAAAGACAAAACAATTTTACGTTCTACAAAACTAAACCAACTGAACCAAATGTAAATAAAAAAAATGTAGAAGCTACCACTCCCCTCCCCATTTTGAGATGCTAAAGAGAAGCATTTTGTAATCTGTAACTATTGTCATCAACCATAACTATAACTACAACTACAACTATAATTACAACATCCATTAAAACTCAAGCGGTAGCGCACACACATAGGTCGAAGAGAAACCAAAATATTGCACTCTGTAATTCACAGCGAAAACTCGCACACAGACATACTCAGACACACACACCCACACAACTATTCTTAACTATTCTTGACTATTCTTAACTATACACAGCTAGACTAATCAACGTATCTACAACTACTATCATAGCTGTTGTCATAAACGCCCTTTACTGAAAGAGATCTTACCAACATATCGTCCTCGCGCCTTGCCAGAAAAGAAAATGAGTTCCAATTCGCGAAGAATTAAGTTTGTATCGATATCGTTACCGGTACTTTATGGAAACCATGCATATAAATTGACACCAGAGACTCGGAAAGCCACTACACCTCAAGATCATACACATATCTGGACAGTTTTCTTTAAGCCGGTGCTCGGTGATGTTGACTTGACACCACTTATCAAAAAAGTCACATTTAAATTACATGAGACATATGAAAACCCTATAAGATCCATTGAGCGACCACCATACCAAGTCACTGAAACCGGATGGGGTGAGTTTGAAATCATCATCAAGCTACATTTTCATTCTGGAGTAGATTTAGGGATCAACGAGAAAAATTTTCAAATTTTTCATGCTTTAAAGCTTCATCCTTATAACCCGCAACACCCAAAACGAGAAAATGGCGAGGTGCATCTGATACTTTATGACGAACTTGTGTTTAATGAGCCAACAGATAAAGTATTTGAGATACTCACGAAAAAGCCAATAAACTTAATTCCATATACGCTATCGAGTCACGATAAGAGGGACCAGGAATATTTACGAACAGATGAGAGCGATGAGTTAGGTCGCTTGGACGCTTATTTAGGAAAAGTCAAAGAGGAGATTGCTAGACAAGCAGAAGAGTTTAAGAAATTAGAGGAGGAAAAACTTTCCATTACGGAATGAAGAGGAGTAAGGAAATAAATTGGGTAAAATCCTTTTCTTATTTCTATTTCTATTTCTATTTCGATTTTTATTTCTATTTTTTTTTTTTTCATTTTATGTATAGTTACATCTACATCGTAGATGACCAAATTTGTCTATGCAGGTATTGTAATAGAGCTATTGAAATATCATTGTGGTATCTTGATAGACATATCAACCACAAATTACTGTTCTCTCTAAGATACAAGGTGGCTCTATAAAAGAAGGGTCAACAAATTAAACAATGAAGAGGAAAGCTAACTGTGACAACAATGATGGCTAGAAGAGGCTCAGCGACTGAAAAGCGGAACGAGAAAAGAGGGATTGGGGGGGGGGGGAAGGTGGTAAGGAAGGGAAAGGGGGGAAGAGAGAGAGAAAGATGAAGTAAAGGAAAGCAGTGAGTGTTAGCGCAGTAAGCTCCTAATTTAAATGGTCTTGTCAAATATTATAATTTTTTCTTTTTTTTTTTCAAAATGTCTTCAACTTCTTTTCTGTATCGCGCAGAAATGATTTACTCTTGAAATGTTTTCCAAGCAAGAGAGAAAAAAAAAAATGGGGGAAAAAAAAAAAGAAAGAACAGGTAAATAACTCTTGAACATTGAAGCTTCACAGCATATTTGTGTACCTGCTTCCTAAAAAGAAAGAAAGTGATCCCAGAGGCCAATGCCAGAACTTACACTTCAGATTCCGTTTGAAACCCTGAAACAGGCAATTATAGCCCAGAGAACCCTTGATCCGGACCCTGTGTTGAAGCTGAATGAATTGAGTGTTTTGTTTAGTACAAAAGACAATACCTTGATTTGCAAATTTTCTGGTATCAGTGATCGAGTCATTAGAGTATCGATTAGTAATGTTATTGACAACTTGAAAACCATTATTGAAACCATGGACGAGTTTGACGGTAAAAAAGATCAGTTTTGGGAATTGGAGAACATCAAAACAAATGGTTAATTTGAAAAAGATGCGTTTCTGTGAGATTATACGATTGAGTCCTCAAGCTTTACAAAATAGGGGAAAGACATGCAAGGAAAAGATAGAGATACGAGAATATGAGATGGAAAAAGAGAGCATCCAAAGATTAAGATTGTTTTCTTTTCTTTTTTTTTTTTTTTTGAGTAAACTTGAAATAAAGGCATCTCAGTGTAATTGAGGAAGGAGTAACCCAAGAGAATACCAAAAGGGCAAGTTATTCTGGGATTCTGGTCATTGTTTGTTGGAAACAACAAAGAGAGTCTTTATTGCAAAGAGCAGTCTGTCTGTTCCCGTATGTCACTTTTACAATGCTATTACATTTTACAAAGAAGCCTTTTTTCCTAATCTTTTGAAACTTAAGTGTTCCAGGACAAAAACGAAATAAAGAGTCAATTCAAAGATTGGCAAATTTTTTTGCCAATTATTTTCGTGTAATACAGGTGGGTTTTAATGTGAAAGTTGTAATCTTATTCATCGTATTTAGTTTTTTTTTTCCCCATAAGAACAAATTTTAGCCATTTTCTATAAGCTAATTTGGACCCCCAACATTACTAATTTGCATTCAATTGTAATTGATGTCTCTATTGCGGCAACCTAAACTCACATTGTTGTTTTCATTCTAATTATCATTATAAATAGTAATTTTTAGTTTTTTTTTTAGTATTTTTTGTTTGAAAATGTACTGGATATCGGATGTTTTCGGAGTTTACAAGACCTTTATTTGTTTTTCAAAAAACAAAGTGTTATAGTCAAGGGAGATACTCACAGCTTGAAAGTACACCTGTTTTCACTAGTATTCAATAGCAAGTGAAATCAATATGTAATAGACGAGCATGGTGTTACATTTTTCTACGTTTGTAATGGGAACCGCAAAGATTGAAAAGAAGAAAGAAGGAAAGAGAAAAAGAAAGAGAAAAAGAAAAAGAAATAATAAAGCAAATCATAAAATTGTCAAACATCATAACTTGTGTTCTTATATGGTGTAACTGGGCAAAAGCAAAAAAAAAAAAAAAAAATCAAGATCAAATACAAATATTTGAGTACTGCGTTGAGGACGTATTTGCATATTTGTGTAATAGAACCGCGCAATATTGCAAACTTTTTTCTTTTAAGCTCGACATCCTTGTATCACGTGATTGATATGGTGTATATATGAAGAAGATAGAAACCACGAGATAGAGAAGAAAAGTTTCCTCTCCACATTGCTTAAAGTTTACTTTTCTGTGTATATTGTGGGCTTTGCGATGTACTGAAATAGCCCCAGATGAGATGTAAGCTCATTACAATCCAGTCGTCGTCGACTTATGGATCGATCGATCGATTGATCGAAAGCATGACCAACACAAGAGACAAACTATAACTTGATAAAGGTCTATGGGGGAGATTGTTCCAAAAAGAGCCTATTTCTAAGTCATGGTATTTGAATGACTCCAGTTAGCATAACAAAAAAGAAATAAAAAAAGATATAAAATCTAAAATGCACTCTACTATTAATGTCTTGTTATTGATTTATAAATAATTGTCTATACCCGCGCAACACAGAGCTCTCATTAACAAAACCATGGCACTATAAACAATCGGCTACTGCTACGCATGCTCCGAAAACCAATTAAGGAAATGAAACGATGGTGTTTCTCATAGTTCTTTTTTACTTTACTTTTCTTTTCTTTTCTTTTTTTCATTTTTTCTTTTCCTCCTTGCTGTCGATGGTTTTTGTTTCCAGGTTTTCGGATGGCGATATATGCAATACCATTGATCCATTTTGTTACAACGGAACCTGACTAAATGTCGTATTAAGTCCGTCTATTGGCATTGGAGACCTCCCCCCCCCCCCCCCCCCCCCCGAAGAAAATAAAAAAAAGAAAAGTTAAATATTCTTCAGGGGAACTAGAACGACATTTATGTTTACCGAATTCATATGTATATGCATCCATTAGATAAAGCAGCATTATGACTATACAAAACAACTAGGCGACTTTGTACAATCGCTACAATGCGAGATAGCGAGAAAGAGAGATAGCGAGATAGCGACATAGCGACATTTACTCTGTAATCAATTAGCTTTTGTAACAGTTATTACCGTACAAACTCCGTACATACGACATTCTCCCAATAAAGATGCGACATTTATAGCCACTAAAACGGGGATAAGACGACATTTAACAAATTATGTCGTTTTTCGGTTACCGGTGCGATAGTGGTTGTTTATTCGTTTTTTTTTTTTCTTAACTTTGTTTTCCCGCATACACCGGCAAACCAAGAACACGCAAAGGCTTGTTGTACAAGAGGAAAAGAGAGCAAAGAGTTCTGTTTTACTTAAAAAAACAATGGTCTCCTTACTAAGTATAGTTAAATTTGTTAAAGTGGGGCTAAGAACACTTTTCTACAAAGGCTGCTAACAGTGCCTGTACTGATGGTAGTGCAGTCAAGAATGTTGTTGATAAAGCCATTCATAGTTAATGAAGGAAACATGGAAAGAAGAAGATGATGATGAAGAAGAAAAAGAAGAAGAATAACGAACAAGGTACATTTGACCAGTTGCCGTGTCGTGGAACTGAAAGTTATTTGCAGTGTACACTTTTACGAGATGACATATATGTCAAGATGCCAAATGCTTATTAATTCGCACTGGGAAGATTAGTAAAGTTACCAAATAAAAAAAAAAGTCTTAATAAAGGCTTACGACATTCTGGATCGGTTATGACTGTTCCATCCATGCTCGGGGGAAAAAAAGAATATATGAGGTTCCTATATTACTATGTTTTCTTTGTTGGTTTTTTTTTTTGACGCATCTGCAGCCGACGACATGACGAAACGTACAAGGAAAAGGGGAAAAGAAGGAAAGAAAGAAAGAAGCAAATGACAGAAATGACAGAAAATGTTTGATAGGCAAACGGTTGCACACACACAGAGAGAGAGATGGAAGGAGGAGATAAAGAGAGACGACATCCTATTTTTGTGTTTGTGTTTGTGTTTGTTTTCAATTTCAATTCTAAGTTTTTCTTCTTTCCTTCATCACTTCTTACGACATTCTGTTGATATTGTTGCATCTTTATATCGCTGTGCAATTTGCAACTTGCTTTTGTGTCAAATGCCCTTCCCACACTCATCACAAATGATCATAACCTCGATTTCACACAGATGCAGACATGTAAAATATACATATATATATATATATATATATATATATAAACTTATATAAGACGACCCATTTCTCGGTTTTCAAATGGAATTATTTGTTTGCTTATTTATTTAGTCAAAGCAATATCATCATTCATAATTATCACTATTATCGAGTACATTTTCATCAACAAAGAAACCAACCTGAAGAAAGATCCAAATTAAACAAAAACTGTAACTCTATTTGAAAGAAAGTTGTGGTAGTTATTCAATCTTTGATTAAAACCGTGTTAAAGCTTTCGCCAACCCTAACTTCTATATTACAAAAAGAAAAAAAAAAAGGAAAAAGACCAATAGAACCACTCATTAATATTATTTCCCATGGCAGACACTAGTTCTACCTCATCTTCCATACAAGATTTTACAGGACACAATCACAAACAAAGTTTTGACAATGGTGAGCCTAAACTCACTTCTTACGAATCGAAGATGAACTACGATGCAGAGTACGACGATAACGATGAAGAGAGTAGGAGACTCAACCTTGTAAAGACCATTACAGCGTTATCGCAAAAGGGCAACACCGAAAAATTGGATGACATTTCGAGGGAAATCTCAAGACAGGTCACCAATAAGGAGGGTCAATTCGAATTGAGAATGGATGAGTTCAATTTGATGAGAATATTGTCCAACTTTGTTTACTTTGCCAAGAAACAAGGCATTGCCTTGAGAAGCAGTGGTATCACATTTAAAGATTTGTGCACATATGGTACTGATGAATCATTTGCAGTTGTCCCAACATGTCTTGATTTGTTAAAAGGTCCCATTGGAGGTATACAACAGATGGTTTCTAGTCTCAAAGCTCCACATAAGAGCATCTTGCACAAGTTGAATGGCATTGCTAAGCCAGGTGAAATGGTTTTGGTTTTGGGTAGACCGGGTGCTGGTTGCACAACCTTTTTGAAAAGCATCAGTGGAACCGATCATGACCTCTACAAAGGTGTCGAAGGTGATATTAGATACGACGGCTTGTCACAAAAGGAGATGATCAAACATTTCAAAAATGATTTGGTTTATAACCCGGAGTTGGATGTCCATTTTCCTCACTTGACTGTTGACCAAACCTTGTCGTTTGCTATTGGATGTAAAACACCAAACGTAAGAATTGATGGTGTGTCTAGAGAACAGTTTGTGCAAGCAAAAAAGGAAATCTTGGCCACTGTATTTGGATTAAGGCATACGTATCACACAAAAGTTGGTAATGAGTTTGTTAGGGGTGTTTCTGGTGGTGAGAGGAAAAGAGTTTCCATTGCCGAGGCATTGGCCTGTAATGGTACCATTTATTGCTGGGATAATGCAACTAGAGGGTTGGATGCCTCAACCGCATTGGAGTTTGCTCAAGCTATCAAGACATCAACAAAAGTGTTAAAGACAACGTCTTTTGTGTCTATCTATCAAGCTGGTGAAAACATTTACGAGTGTTTTGATAAAGTGACAGTGCTTTACCACGGTCGCCAAATCTACTTTGGTCCAGCAAACAGAGCCAAGAAATATTTCGAGGAAATGGGTTGGGCGTGTCCAGCAAGACAAACTACCCCTGAGTTTTTAACAGCATTGACTGACCCTATAGGGAGATTTGCCAAAAAAGGATGGGAAAACAAAGTTCCCCAAACAGCCGAGGAGTTTGAAAGCTACTGGTTGAAATCCAAGGAGTATCAAGCATTGCTTGATGAGATTGACGAGTTTAACAACTCAATCGACGTTGACGAAGTTAGAGCAGAGTACTACAAGTCAGTTCATCAGGAAAAGATGAAAGGTGCCAGAAAAACAAGTCCATTCACTATTTCATATTTTGAGCAACTCAGATTATGCGGAAAGAGAAGTATTCAGAAAATATGGGGTGATAAGGCGTATACAGTAACACTTATGGGAGCCGGTGTTTCTCAAGCATTTGTTGCTGGTTCGCTTTACTACAATACTCCAGATGATGTCTCGGGTGCTTTTTCGAGAGGTGGTGTCATTTTCTTTGCTGTGTTATTCATGTCCTTGATGGGGTTGGCAGAAATCTCTGCGTCTTTTGCTAGTAGACCCATTTTGATGAAACAAAAAAACTATTCAATGTACCATCCTTCGGCAGATTCGCTTTCCAACTTTGTCACCTCGATTCCAATTAGTATCCTTGTCAATGTCTTCTTTGTCATTATTTTGTACTTTTTGTCGAACTTGGCTAGAGAAGCAGGCAAGTTTTTTATTTGCTTTTTGTTTGTTGTGTTGCTACACCTCACAATGGGATCAATGTTCCAAGCCATTGCCGCTATAAACAAATCGGTTGCTGGAGCAAATGCCTTGGGCGGTGTTTTCATGTTGGCTTCATTGATGTATTCATCATATATGATTCAAAGACCATCTATGCATCCATGGTTCAAATGGATTTCATACATCAACCCAGTATTGTATGCATTTGAAGCAATTATCGCATCCGAATTTCATGGCCGTAAAATGGAATGTACGGGTAGCTATCTTACACCCTCTGGTCCTGGATATGAGAATTTGTCAGCTGGAGAACAAGTGTGTACTTTTATCGGTTCAGTTGCGGGGCAAAACTGGGTATTGGGAGATGACTACTTGAGAATAGCGTACACGTATAGATTCACACATGTTTGGAGAAACTTGGGCATTCTTATTGGGTTTTTGGCATTTTTTTTGGCAATTACATCGTTGGGAACTGAGTACATCAAGCCAATCACCGGTGGCGGTGACAAGCTTTTGTACTTGAAGGGAAAAGTGCCTCGTCACGTTATTGAAGCTAAAAAGGAAGTGGAAGAAGACCTTGAGTATGGTCCTGCAATTGAGGATATCGAGGATCGCGAACCAAATGTTGAAAAAAATGATGAGGATTTGAAAGTTCAAGATATTTTCATTTGGAAGGATGTTGACTATGTGATCCCATATGATGGTAAACAGCGTAAATTATTGGACAATGTGAGTGGCTACTGTATTCCGGGTACATTGACTGCATTGATGGGTGAGTCTGGTGCTGGTAAGACCACCTTGTTGAATACTTTGGCACAAAGAATCGATTTCGGTACTATTACTGGTGATATGTTGGTTAACGGAAAACCATTGGACTTGTCTTTCAGTAGACGTACAGGATATGTGCAGCAACAAGATATTCACGTATCTGAAGTCACAGTGAGAGAATCATTGCAATTTGCAGCTAGGTTAAGACGTTCCAAAAATGTTCCCGATAAGGAGAAAATGGATTACGTTGAAAAGATCATTGATGTTTTGGACATGAGTGCTTATGCGGATGCCATTGTTGGAAGATCCGGTAACGGGTTGAATGTTGAGCAAAGAAAGAAATTGTCAATCGGTGTCGAATTGGTAGCTAAACCATCATTGTTGCTTTTCCTTGATGAGCCAACCTCAGGGTTGGACTCTCAATCAGCATGGGCCATTGTTAAGTTATTGCGTGAATTGGCCAATGCCGGACAATCTATTTTGTGTACTATCCACCAACCTTCAGCAACATTATTTGAAGAATTTGATAGATTATTATTGTTGAGAAAGGGGGGTCAGACTGTTTACTTTGGCGACATTGGAGAGAGGTCTAGAACCATTTTGGACTATTTTGAAAGAAACGGAGCAAGAAAGTGCCAAGATAGTGAAAATCCAGCGGAATATATACTTGAAGCGATTGGGGCTGGTGCGACTGCTGCTACTACATCTGATTGGTTCCAAGTTTGGTCCAACTCGCCGGAAAAGATAGAGACTGATAGGAAAAGAGATGAATTGATTGAATCATTAAGAAGCAAACCATCTGACCTTAGTAAAGAACAGGAGAAAGAGTTGAGTCACACATATGCAGCGCCATACCTTTACCAATTCCGTTGGGTTTTACATAGAAACGCCTTGACATTCTACCGTGATCCCAACTATATCATGGCCAAGATTTTCCTTATGGGAATTTCAGGTTTGTTTATTGGCTTTACCTTCTTTGGGTTGAAACATACAAAGACAGGTTCCCAGAATGGTATGTTCTGCGCCTTTTTATCAGTTGTTGTGTCAGCGCCAGTGATTAATCAAATTCAAGAAAAGGCAATTGGAGGTCGTGATTTGTTTGAAGTTCGAGAGAAATTGTCAAACACATACCATTGGTCTTTATTGATCTTGACCCAGATTTTGAACGAGATGCCTTACTTAATGATAGGTGCAGCCATTATGTTTGTTTCGCTTTACTTCCCAACTCAAGTCGATACAGTTGCACTGCACTCGGGTATGTTTTACTTTACACAAGGAATTTTTTTGCAAGGGTTTGCTGTCTCATTTGGTTTGATGGTGTTGTACATTGCCCCAGATTTGGAGAGTGCAGCCGTCCTCGTCTCCTTCCTTTATACGTTCATTGTTGCATTCAGTGGCGTTGTTCAACCCGTCCAGTTGATGCCTGGATTTTGGACTTTTATGTACAAAGTCTCGCCATACACCTATTTTATTCAAAACTTGGTGTCGTCGTTCTTGCACGGTAGGAAGATTCATTGTAACAATAAGGAGCTTTCATTTTTTGACCCACCATCAGGACAAACATGTGCAGAGTTTGCGGGAGATTTCTTGAAGCGTGCTGGTGGGTATCTTCAAGACCCCAATGCTACATCCGATTGCGGCTACTGTTCGTACACCAACGCAGATGAGTACTTGTTGACTATTGGAGCCAAGTTCTCATACAGATGGAGAAACGTGGGGTTCTTCTTTGCATACATTTTCTTCAATATCATCTTTTGCATGGTGCTTTACTACTTGTTCCGTTTCAGTAAGATTTCAAATAAGATGAAGGGTGCATTTTCCAAATTAATCCCAAAGAAGAAGTAGATTGAAAAAAGATTTTTTTTAAAAAAAAAAAGGAAATTGAAAGGTAATGAGCGGAAGTTGGTGTTGATATAATTTTATAGACTTTAATAGAGAATTTTAAGAATGTTATTTTAGTATTTTCTTTTGTGTTTTTTTTACTTGGTTGCATTCTTTTGTCTTTAATAATAATGGATATGAACCAATTGAAATGCTGTACATTATATAAGGAATGAAATGGTACTGGTGGTGGTATGGGCGTGTTAGAGTATTAGTGTGTTGGTGTGCTTGAGGGTGAGGAGGGGAGTGGTGGAAGGAAAATGAAGACAAGAATGGGAAACATCAAAGTATTCTAGCTGCGTTTGGTAATCTGGTTCAACGATACAAAGTTTGATCGATTTTACGTAAGTCTTTACGATTCGTTTATCAATTATTTATAGATTCCACAAGAAGCACGGTCAACATGGATATCCAAAACTAGCGAAGAATATGACTCTAGGATGCTTATACACAGACGTATTATACGAAGAAAAAAATTATCAATATATATTTAAGCACACTTTTAAATCTATTTAAAAATTCCCCTTTCATTCTTTTATTCTTTATTTTTCTTCCTCTTTATATATATATATATATATATATATTTTTCCCTTTCTCATTTTAAAAAGAACGGTCTTTTATTGCTAGCTAGCTAGCAGTGAGGCAAGAGGCAATATATTTGGTAGTGCGCAAATGAGAATCTAAATTTTCTTCCTCCCTTTTTGAACGAAAGCATTCTGCTAAATTTTGGAAATCCAAAAAAAGTGAATTGAGAAGAAACAAAGATTGCAACAGCATTGATAATAGTACATACACACACACACACACATACATACATACATACATAGATATCTACAAGAAATCAAGCTTAGAATAGGCTGCAGTATTTAAAAAACAACAAATAAGAAAAGTTTGCACATTTGCCGCAGTCACAGCCACATTCAATTGCAATTTTTTTTTCAGGAATTACAAGTGATTGATCGTTTACAGGATACTAAAAATCTTCAAAATCTTCAAAATCTTTAAAAACATCAAAACCTTTCATTTTTGATTGTGAGAATTGCGTCCTTTTTAAGGGTTTGATCAATTTAGTCATTCCAGATACAAACATAAATATTGAGTGGCCAGGATAATGTCATTCAATTACTCAAACCCGTTGTTGGAGGACCCCTCGATTGTTAGTATATCAGACAAGGACGCGGGGTCTAACTCCACGCATAAACAACATTATGAAGATAGTGATGATAATCCAGCGGACCTTTTATCTAAAAAGTCCATCTCATTAAGTAATCTTGACCCTGGTAACGCATTGAGTAAACTATTGGACAGTGCGATGGCCCATGCAGCGAAGGAGTCGACGCCAGTACCAGAATTTAGCTCTGATGCCGATGCTGGAGCTGATGCTAAAACTGGAGGTGAAGGTGATGGTGGAGCGGGTGCTAATGAACAACCATCCCGCACTTCATCTCACCTGCACCGCCGCGAGAACTCGTTTAAAGGTAAACCAAACAAAGAACCAAGTGCTGAGTTACTATACATGTTGGAAAATATTCCAGAGAAGAAAAAGGGAATTGAACGCATCTACACCGTAAATCAGTTGCTAAAAGTGCGAGATGACGGTGATATCGCGGACGTGCTGAAAGATCTACCAGGTGTGGCATTTTGGAGGTTAAAACCTCAAAGAGAGGTCAATTCAAGGTATTCCATAAACAATGGTGAACACAGCGGAAGCGGTGGTGGTGCTGGTGGTGGCAATGGTAGTAGTACGTATAAAAATAACAAGGGCAAGTTTAAGAGACACCTGCACGAAACATGGGAGAGGGGTAAGACGAGCAACGAAAACAGAGGTTCTCATTCACATCACAATCGTCATGGATTTAATAAAGCCAACGATTTAGATTCCTTGAGTAGCGAGAAAATCTCAGAGCTTCTAGGTGAAGGCAATGAGGAGCCTACACCAGAGTGGGGTATAGGAGATGATGTGTTTGATGGTAAAGATGGCGCGGATAATATGTCAATGCTCAATATGGGTCACACAGTTGAAGACTTTGAGAAATGGAAGTCTCAGATGAAGTTAGAGGAGAGAAGAAGAAATGGTGATATTATTGATATGGAATTGGAGCAGCAGAAGTTGGAAAAGGATGAAAATGACGCAGCAGCCAACGCAGGTAATGAAGTGGACAACTTTTTTTCATTCATCAAACCCCCCACCCAGAAGAATAATGTTGATGAATTGGAGTCCGGTGAACAAGAGCAAGTATCTTCTCAAAATCAAGGTGCTACCAATGCAAGTAGGTCCTCGAGATTTTCTTCGTTTTTCCAGCAACCGGGCGGAAGAGCACAACCGCCACAGCAAACACAAGAACAAGGGCAATCACCAGTTCAGGCTACTTATCTGCCAGCTTCAGTGCAGCCACATACTGCAACTGGTAGAACGATAGCACCACCCCCGGGTCTCTCCAAGTTTTTTGGTGGCGCACCGCAACCGTCACAGCCATCACAACCATCACAGCCATCACAACCATCACAGCCATCACAACCATCACAACCATCACAACCATCACAACCATCACAACCATCACAAACTCAATCATCATCTAGTGTTCCGACATTGTCCAGCGTCCAAGAAAGACCGTCCCTTGTACCTCAAGGATCGTTGGATACCTCTAATGACAATTTCTTTCTTTCCTTGTTGAAGAAGAAGGAAAGCGGACAACAAACGTCCTCTCCTGCTGTTGGCCACTTGACTCCAGACAGTGTTAAAAATACGCCCACATTGGTTGTCGACCAGTTGAAACAGGGTGGTCTGGAAGTAAGGGTTAAAGAAGCGGCGAAAACTAGTGATCAATCTCAAAGTTCATTGTCTAAAAATTTCAACAAGGAGGAAGAGTCAGAACAAAGCACAGCTCAGCCTCAAAATCAGTTACCTCAATTATATGGGCAAGGCAGGCCATCGCATCAACAGCCTCCGCCACCTTGGATGAATCCTCAACAGCAGCAGCAACAACAACAACAACAGTTAAGGAGTTTTCCTCCGGGTTTTGATCCATCAATGCTCCAACATAGGCAATTTGCTCAACAAGCTTTTAGTCCGGCTTCACAGCAGCAACAAAGTCAATCAAATCGACAACTGCAACACGGGTCTCCTAACAATCAAAGAAAACCAAGTGGAAGTTTGCAAGCTGCTCCCGATGGTGTTGTTCCTCCTCTGTTCCCGAACATTCAACGAAACCAACAGATGCCAATGCCTCCCCCACCGCCTCCAGGTATGTTTCCAAATGGGTTTCCACCTCCACCTTCGCAGTTCCAACCCCACCAAAGTCCAAACTTTCCACAACCAGGTCACCCAATGATGCCACCAGGGTTTATGCCAGGAATGATGAGGATGGGAGGTCCACCGCCTCCGCCTCACCACCCTGGCCAATTTGGAAACCACCCAAATGCTATGATTCCTCCAATGAGAGATGGACAGTTGCCACCTGGGTTTCAACTGCGACAACCACCTTTTCACCCAGGGCAATTACCGCAACAGTCGCCTCATCAACAACAACAACAACAACAACAGCTGCAACAGCCACCGCAACCGCAACCTCAATCTCAATCTCAACCTCAACAGCTGAAATAAAAGTCACAACAGCCGCTAGTACCCGAAAACCAATTGTAACTTACATTAATCTACTCTACAGTTTTTTTTTTTTGGTTTTCAATTACCTGATGGCGTGTTTAATTGTATCTATAATAATATTAAATAGTTGGCTTGGTATATCTAGAATTTTCGTCACAGCTATCATGTAGTTGGAAGAGGCACTTTAAGTATTTTTTGACTGAAAAACCTCATTAAGAAGATTTATGCAATTACTGTCATACAACTCAACTTTCCAATTCACTCTGTTTTCTTTGCTTTTAATTTCTGTTTTCTTTTCTTTCGTTTCCTTTTTATTTTTCTTTTATTTTTATTTTTACTTTTCTAGTTTACTGGAGAAACAAAACATTACCTTCCAACTTATTGTTTCTATACAATACCTGACACCTGGAGAACCAAATTGAGCAATTGTATATGCTCATCGGTACCAAGATTGAGTTTTTTATCCGTGTCAAACAACGTCAAAGCAATTTGATTCTTTTTCAATGAATCTATAGTGTCGTCCCAGACCAATTGGTCATGTAGCTGATCAATCAACTGCTGTACACTCCAGCCACTTGAAATGATATCATTAACCAAATTAATTAAAATCCCTTCATTTTTTTGTTTTATTGACTCAACCATTTGCAAGATTAATGTATCCGGTAAAATTCCAGCTGTTTCTCTGATGGACGCTTTTGTGATAAGCCCTTTATCTTTTTCCTCCTCCTCATCATCTTTTTCATCCCCTTTTCTTGATGATGGTGTGCTTTCACCTTTGTTATCTTCGTTCATGTCGTTCTTACAATTTTCTAGTTGCAAACTGCTGCTCAATTTAGAAGCACTTTGTAAATACGTGATTGCTTTTCTCATATCTCCATTGCTGATCCTCAATACTTCGTTCAAAACCTCATCTGGCGCACCATTTTCATCCAAGTGTAAGTTCTCCTCCTTTGCAATATATTTCAACCTATTCAAGCTGTTCTCGTTGTTCAACAACTTGAATCTGAATTTAGAACATCTTGAAGCCAATGGGTCAATGATTCGGGTGATGTAGTTACACACTAATGCAAACCTTGTGATATTCGCATATGTCTCCATCGTTCTTCTCAAAGCACTTTGAGCATCATTAGTCATTGAGTCAGCCTCATCCAATATAATGATCTTGTATGGTGGACAAGGGTAATTTCGCAAATCGTCCTCAGTCGGGTTGCTCACTGTTAACTTGGCAAAATTCTTGATCTTTTGTCGAACTATAGAGATACCACGTTCATCACTCGCGTTTAGTTCCAATACTCGCGACTTGTAAAGGTTCGGTCCATACAACTGTTTAGCAAGCGCTAGGATGGTTGACGTCTTACCAGTCCCCGGAGGACCGTAGAAGAGCATGTGTGGTAAGTTGCCGGTGGAGATTTGTTTTTTGAGCACTTTGACAGCATGGTCTTGTGAGGCAACGTCGTCAAGGTTCTTGGGTCTGTATTTCTCAACCCAAGGCGTGTGGTGGAGCTTATCCTCATCGTACTTCGATCTATCTGTTGTTGTTGCTGCTGTTGCTGTTGCTGTTGCTGCTGCCGCTGTCGTCGCCATTGCCTATGGAAATATAGATATAAACGCCTTTTTCAGTTTGGCTAATGAATTTTAAAAAATTGGCTAATAACTAAGGTATGAGAGATCACTAATCATTCCCAAGGGGACGCGTCGTTAACAATTTTTTTTTTTCCTTTTTTTCTTTTTCATTTCTAATTTCGGCTCTGGCTCTCTGGGTTGTGTTTAGAGTTGCTGGTGTTTTTTTGTGTGTGTATGTGTATGTGTATGTGTATGTGTGTGTGTGCGCGCGCTCACAAATGTTTGTGGAGGGAGACGGGGGGGAAGGGAAGGGGCATTGACAAGTAAATTGCACGGGAGAGCTTTAACGAGGAAATAAAGAAAAGTTCCTTAGCAATTCAATTTCATTCTCAATAATAATTCTCCATTCTAGTTTTTTATTTAAAATTTTCCTAGTCACGGATCGCCTCAATTCAGTAAACATTGTTCAAACCAAAGAATCTACTATATATCAACAGCAGCAATAATGTCGATGGAAGGTTTACTAAATAATTTGCCCAGTCCACAATTCAATAGAGCCAACTTGGGGTTCATACCACGAAGGATAGTAAAATGGAGAGTGACAGACTTGGCCCTTTTAGCGGTGTTGGTTATTTCCTATTTCTTTATTTACCGAATCAAACCATTCCACAGGCAATTTTACATCAATGATATCACTTTGCAGCACCCATTTGCTGAAAGGGAGACAGTCAACAATTTAGAACTATTCATATACTCGACTTGGGTTCCATTGGTGATTGCACTTATAACTTCTTTGATTTTAACCAAACCAAAGTACAAAGTCTACAACACGTATGTCGCTTGTTTGGGACTTTTACTAGCTGTACTTGTAACTTCGAATGTTACAGATATCTTGAAGAACTTAATTGGCCGCCACCGTCCCGACTTTTTATCAAGATGTAAACCAGACCCATCAACCCCAAAAGATGTTCTTGTATCCATAGAAGTTTGTACGTCAAAAGACACAGGGTTGTTAGAAGACGGATATAGGACTACGCCATCGGGTCACTCTTCTATTGGCTTTGCTGGATTGGTGTATCTTGCGTTGTTCTTGATGGGACAATTTCAAGCAAATAGCACAAGAGTTGGAAGTTGGCGCACTTTGCTTTGTGGCTTTACACCACTATTAGTTGCCTCCTTTATTGCTTTGAGCAGAACTGAGGATTATCGACATCACTTTGTGGATGTTTTTATTGGAAGTATGTTGGGATTGGTGATTGGATCGTGGTCGTACTTGAGATTATTTCCATGGATTTCCAACCCACAAAGCTATAGCAATTTGATTATGATTGCAGAAGAGGAAGAAGATGCCGAAAATCGCCATAAAGTAGGCGACGTCGTGATCGATGGCGAAGCTGACACAATGTTAGAGGATGTTTAATTCTAAAATGAGTTGAAACAATTTAAAATTACAATTCTTTTATATTTATTTCTGGTTTTTTTTTTCTTTTGGTTTGTATTCTTTGCTTTTCTAAACTGTACATTATACTGCTATATTGTTATATTGTTATACTGTTATACTTCTACACAGAAATACATTATTCAGCACATACTTATCTTCTTACTTTGTTACAGATTTTACATCAACGTTGTTCTTCCTCCTATTTCATTGCTTGGTGCTCCATCGGGCATCTTTCCATCTCGTCCATCCACGAATTGCGAATAAATTCGGGTCAATTTCGTCTTTTCAGATTGCGAAATCGAAGGCTTTGTCTCCTCTAAGGACTCGGCAAAGTTTCGATGCGTGATCATCACCTTTGGTTGGTCCGCTTTCTTCTTTTTCATCATTGTTGAATTCCCACTGGCCTTACCCTCTTGTTTCTCATTTGTCATAAACTGTTCAATTTGATGCAAAATCTTCAATCTCTCACCAGATTTCATCTTGTTTTTGGTATTGCTGTGGCCATTGGAATCACTCTTTTCACTTCCAACTTTAAAAAACTCAATACTGGAATCATCATCATTTGAACCTTCTTCTTGGCTCTTATTTTCCTCCCTCTCTAATGCTTCTAACCGCACATGCACGGCTTTCAAATAAGCATTATATCCTAATCCTTGCATATCAGCACCACTGAAACCAGCAGTCTTTTTAGCAATCTCTTCCAAGTTTACATCTTCTTCAAGGTCCATTTTTGCTGTGATTGTCCTCAAGATATCTAATCGATCTTCATAATCTGGCATATCGCACAAGACACATTTATCCAATCTTCCTGGACGAAGCAAGGCACTATCGATCAAGTCTGGCCTCGATGTAGCAGCTAAAACATAGACACCATCAAGGCCCTCGGCACCATCCATTTGGGTTAACATTTGATTCACTACACGATCAGTTACACCCGTCGAATCGTGGCCCCTCTTTGGTGCGATAGAATCAAACTCATCAAAAAACAATATACATGGTTTCGCCGCTTGAGCTCTTTCGAACAACTCCCGAACACTTTGCTCCGATGCACCAATGTACTTGTTCAAGATCTCCGGTCCTTTGATTGAAATAAAATTCAAACCACATTGACCAGCAATGGCACTGGCCAATAAAGTTTTTCCACATCCAGGATAGCCATACAACAATATACCTGACCTCAAACGCAAGGGACAGTTTGCAAAGATTGGCGCATACTTAGTAGGCCATTCCAAAGTTTCCAAAAGAACTTTTTTAGCTTCAGATAGACCACCAATATCAGACCATGTGGTTTCCGATGTTTGTAATTTAACTCCACGCAAGCCCGAAGGAGTGTACCCACTTAATGCTTTTGTAGCGTGCTCCAGTCTAATGACATTAATTGACTCCTCTTCATTTCCTTGTCCAGATAACGATGATGATAATAACGATGAAGAAGATAGGCATTGGTGGTATACACGGTGGGCAAGAGTCTTGAGATCATTCGGCAAGTATCCTTCAGTTTCGCTCACTAAATCCATCAAGTCCATATCAATTTTGCAGTGAAAATGATCTACCAATTGCTTTTCTAAAATTGCAAAGCGCATGTGCTTATCAGGAGCTGTGACATGAAAGTAGCTTTCAATCAAGTGTGAGCCCAAAAGTAATTTGTTTACACTTTCCTTGGCCACAGCCGAACAGAGGATAGAAACATTGGAGTTCTTTTGTTGGTGTAATTTGCTCATTTGAGATACAAGATATTCCGTAATCTGATTTGACTTTGATGCATCCATATTCTCCATTTCAACATTGAGGATTTTGTCAATGTTATCAAGAACCAATAACGAGGGTTGGTTCCATGAACATTGCTGGAACCATTTGGACATGTGGTTTTTCGACAAGTTTTGGAAAGTTTCATTCATCAAGGTGTCGCAAGAGACGTATTTGACAAAATATCCATGTTGGTTGCTCAACTTGTGACTTATTTCTTTGAGATATAAAGTTTTCCCACTTCCTGCGTTACCATACACCAATGTTCCTGTGTTTTCAGAAATGACAAATGATTCCACCAAGTCTTCAATTTTATCAGCTACTCCAATGGGTTCTTCTCCCTCAATTTCCTCTTCTCCATTTTCGTCTTTGTCCTCAAAACCTCCTCTTTTTTCTCCTTTTACTCTTCCAATTTGGTATGGTAATTTTACTTCCTCCACAAACGATTGCGGACGCAACAACTCGTCTCCAATTTCGATCTTGACTGGTTTTTTTGTAGTCAAGTTGTATGGTTTTATCCATGCATTGTGATTTTCAATTTTCCGAAATTTTAGTAGCCCACCATATGGTAAAATGCCCGTAATCGCAGGAATTCTCATGTAGTTTGTTACAGGACTGTCGGCAATCAGTGGATACAATGCATCATTGAGCATTTGTGCTGTTTTTGATGTCTTTGTCAAATTAATTTCCTTCTTCTTGTTTGTGTGTATTACGTATGGGTGGACCACAAAGCTTGAAGGGCGCTTTGACAAATTCTTGATTGCTGGTTTAAGAGCAATAATGTTTCCTATTTGACCACGGACACCCAAAGCAGTTGCAAGATCAAAAGATAACCCCACATTCCCATGACCTTCTTTATAATCCACCAACTGCGCAATAACTCTTCTATTCTCTTTTATATCGTTTTCGTTCTCAAGATTATTTCGAATCTCATTTGGACCGGGAACAACACTAACGGCAACAAATGTATCAAAATCATCGGGCAATTGGTCCAAATCAAGATACATTTTGCAGCCTGAAGCATGATTTACGTCCTGGAACATGCCATGTGGAAGACTTATTCCTCTTTTGAGTATTGGTTGAAAATTTGAATAGTCCTCTTTTCTCTTGGCACTGCTTTTTGCACTAGAAACGCTTCTGGTTTCAGTAACTGAATTCCCCAGTGAGTCTTTCTTGCCCCTTAATTTGGGTGCAATGGCAATTTCACAATATGGCGATATCTTGGCATACTTGTGTACCGACGCGGAACCGGTGTTCTTTGCGTCATCATTGGAGCCAATTTCTGTTACTACTAACTTTGCAGAGGTAGTTGCATTCGGATACACAACCAATACCTGGCCAAGGGCAACACATCTGGTCTGATTTAAAAGCTTATCTTCGATAAGTTGCGCATTTAGCTCCACCACCTCCCAATCAGAGCTTGTTAATGGCTCCAAATTTATCTGCGCCGTTTCATAGTTGCCCAACTTAAGGTTCAAAATCACAGATGTTTTATCCTTGATTTGCAAGGATTGTGCAAATATTGGATCAATCTCAATAGTCAGTGGCGCTGACGATGTCATTCCTGACCAACCTGCATAGAATCTTCTTTGAGCTTTCATATTCCTTGAAGCAGACGACGTTGTGGAAAGCAGGGATGAAGCTGAGTCAGTCGGTACAAGCTCAATAATGACATCTTGGACTTGAATGTTTGCAGTGAATAATAAATTGGCCAAGTTCGAAGGAAGATTAATCAAGTTAGACTTTAGCGTTCGATACGTAACTGTCGATTTGTGATTCTCCATAATGTGTAAAAATTGTTTGTTTGTTTCTTTGTTTGTTTTTTTCTGTTTCTTTCTTCTTTTTCTTTATGTAAATAGCGATAAAGAGATAAAAAAAAAGAAAAGATGGCAATATGTTTGAATAAATGGCTATGGTAATTTGTAATATTTGTGATTGATGAATGTATCTGATGGATGACTTTGGATTACTATTTTAAAGAATAAGGATTTTTCACGTCCATTTTTCACGTTTTTCTCTCTTTGTACTACCTAATATACCGAAAAGTGGGGAAGAAATTTGGGGGAGAGTGAAGACAAGAAGCGAGGTATTGGAAAAAACTTTGAAAAGCAGCAAAAAAAAAAAAAAAAACAATAACAAATAGAGACAGAGAAATAGAAATAGAACGGCACGTGAAGACAGCACGTGAAAATCGTCGTCATCATCATCATCATCATCTGATAGAATACATACATGTATATACATACACACCACAACCAAGAGGCATCACAACTATATCTTAAATACTTTATCCCTTTCTTCCCTTGCCAAGTTCACCTTCTATTGTTAAACTCCTCAAATCTTTTTACATCATCCATATCCAGCTGGCTCTCTCTTAACTCTTCCAACTTTTTCCTGTGCCTCTCCTCCTTTTCTCTCTTTGCCTTTTCAACCATCTCAAATGATCTTCTTCTAAGAGACCTACACTGCTCCCAACCAACTAGGTTCCCCAAAAAAAAACCACCAACAGACCAATTCATCGATTTCTTAAAATTGCGATGCACTAAGAACGTAATCACACCCAAAACCCCCATCGCTTGAAACCCCGTAATCATCGCCTCTCGAAAACATGGCATTTGGACAAACCGGTCAAACGTGAAATCCGAAAGCTTGATCATTTTGGCTGCATCGGATAATGTAGCTTGACGTTGCTGTGATGGCGAGAGTGGTTGTGGCTGTACTTGTGTCTGAGACTGTGATTGTGAAGACTGCAGAAGATTATCATCATCATCATCGGCAAATTTTGGTGGTAGATCTTCAAGATACTGCTGATGAGGTTTCGGCTCCTCCTTATATTCTGATACAATCGACACTTTTGCAGGCGGTGCTTGCTGCGAGTTTGAACTTCCACCTCCAAACCAACCCATATTTGATATAGATATAAATGCTTATGTATGATCTTGACTATTTGTTTTGAGTTATTAGGACTATTGTAACCCTGGGTGCAGGTATTGGTGTTTTTCAATTTCAGAATCGTGACTTTTGCAAGAATAGCGCGCACGCAGTTTCCACGCAATCTCCAAGCACAATAGCTACAAAACACATACAAACGGACTACCTCAGAGCCAAGAGAGTAGTACCATAAATTTATGCTGAACAGCATGATTAAAAACAAAACAAGGAAAAGAAAATGGAAGAGAAGAATTCAATTATAAAAAGAAACAAAGAGTAGAGAATAAAACAAAAAAAAAAAGTGAACTAAAACAAAATTAAATTAAAGAGTATAATCTACCTTTCTAGTCAATTTATTGTAAATTCTCATCGACAGTGATAGAGAACAAAATAATCTATTGAATTTATCTAGTAACATTATCGAAAAACAATTACAAATATAGCCACAGCATGAAATAGATTGTGTTGATAATAATAAAGATAATGATGGTAGCAGTGGTTGGAACAGTGGTTGGAACAGTGAAAAGATAGAGAAGAAGAAGAAGAAAACGATGATGATGATGAAGGTGATGATTATGATGATCATGGTGGTGGTGGTGGTAGTGGTGGTGAACGAATAAAATGATAGCAATCATAATTCATACTTCTGTAAACGTTGGCAAACAAAATTCAATCAAGATTTAGCATGTCACATTCATTAACAGTTCACGTATGGCAGGTTTAGTTTCATAATCTCCCGACACATAATAAACCAATCGATTTCACGTAGGTAGTAAGTCCCATCGGGATATTTAGGGATGGTATCTGGAAAATTCTCTTTGCTTCTTTCATCTGCAGCCCTGACTTCTTCGTTGAATGTAAGTCTTTTTTGCTTTTCCTTAACAAATTCCTCCCACTTAAATAATTCGTACATGAACCTCAAGTTTGGCTGTATGATAATGTTGAGTCTGCGCACTCTCACATATAAATATGCCATCGGTAAACTCACATTCATCCTTCTCATTATCTCGGAAATCACTACAGTTGCACTGCGACTGACCCCAACACGACAATGCACCAATATCTTTGTGTTTGGATCCTTTCTACATGCATCATCAATAAAGTCAAGAATAGGTGGTAACTGGTGCATCAATTCGTCAATTCCATCGTCTTCCAAGTTGTTGACTTTCATCACAGTGTTGATACTGGTGTTCCAATGCAAAGGACGGTGATGGCAATGGGATTTGCTAGGCGAAATGTTGAAAAACTCGATACTCCCATCATCAGACTCATCAACAGTAACATCATTGTATTTCTGAAATTTGAACCCGTTAAGCCAAGGAAGAGATTCTCCAACTGATATAATTTTCTTAATTCCCAATTTGTTTAATAGCGGTAAGCACAGAGCATGCTTGAGAGATCCAAGGTAGAGGTAGGGTAGTATTTTAGACGGGATAGAGCCTTCCACTTCTTTGACCCAATCAATGGAATATTTTGATTCCAATTCTTCGTCGCTCAGATTGCTTCCCACTGAATCAGAGTCAGAAGAGTCATCGCCATCTTCATCGTTGGCTATAAATCCAAGTTTATTGCTGCGGTTAGCTTTACTACTCAGTACACCGAGTAAAATTTCGTTTATTTCTGATGGTGATATTTGTTCAAGTTCTTCCCATTTCAAATCTTTCTTGACAAGCGGGCTAAACTTCTTCAACAATGGTTCCAATTTGCGAAGAATCACCACATCGCTATTGAAAATGTAAAAAGGGCGGCCATACTCCAAATGGAGCTTTAACATGGCTTCGTCCAATGGAAGATTCATTGAGTACATGATATAGCAAAAAACCAAGAGCGACGATTCCGTATACCCATCAGAACAATATATTAAAGAGCCCAAGCCATCTGCCGAAAGTGTTGATGAATACAAGTATATAAGCTTGCACGTGTTTACGATGGACTGCAAGTTTTCACGCTTGCAATCTCCAAGACCAATTGAGCCCAGTGGTGGGAACTGAAGATGGTGACGCTCGGCGGCTGTATGATTATCGTGTGAAGTGATTGTGTATTGATACAAAAGGTGGGCAAGCTCTTCAAGGTCGGGGAACGAGGCATCGGCGTGGCACTGGATGAATAGCTTGTAATTGGCTTTTGGTTTTGGCAAGAAATTGATAAAGTCTCGCGGCAGTACATTCTTGTGTACTATGAGTGAGTTGAGTGGGTCGTTGTACAAGTTGGGGTTAGTTGGTTGCGTATTTACCGATTTGCCATTCAACAAATAATCAATCATGATTTGATGGTCCCAGAAATTACCAACCCAAACGTTCTGAGTTAATTTAGTGGCTGTAGACATTTTTGTGGTTTCAATCTTCTCACTAATTTGAAAGCAATCATGCAGTAACAAGGTAGAATCCTTAATCTCAAAATGCAAGTGTGATGCATCCAATTTCGAGTAATGGAAAAACGAACGAAGCGGGCTTGTTCTTATTGGAGAGCCAACTTCCTCGTAAAGCTCCTTTAACAGACTTTCTAGTATGAAAATGCGTCTCTTTGTCCCGTCAGAGTTTTCGTGCGACTCAGCTTTTTGAGCAAGCCAAAGCACTCTTGCTATGGAGCGCATATTTTCTGGAGACGTGCCATATACCAAAAAGTCAGAACATGTAGATAACTTGGCAACTTGAATATGGAAGTTACGCAATGATATCCCTCGGTCTGGATCTAAATTAGTGAATCTCGGAAGCACATTTAATTTGGTACAATCGTCAAAAAGCAATTTAAGCATTTCACTTTCATCATCAAACTGTGATCCTTGTTCCTTTTTGTATATTGATCGCACGATTTCCTTTACTTCTGATCTCGACACATCGATTTTTTGCAAGATTTCATTTAGTTGAACTGTGTTGTGTAGCTGAACAGGTATAGTGCCGTCATTGATGCACATTAGAAATGAGATATTCTCCGGTTTCAATAGCTTAAAATCATTGAAGATACTACTGTTTTGGCCAGCTTTCTCGCGCATCTGTTGTTGTTGCATAAGGAAAAACGACCGTTGGGCAAAGTTGTCCACGTGCAATCCATGCAACCAGGGAAACATAATATTGGTATTAGGAAGACCTTTGTTAAAATACTGATCAAAAAGGTTTCTCAATTGATCTATCGTAATATTCTGAAATTGGAAATCGTCGATTTCATCAGCCTCCTTCTTGTCTAGATCTATATTAAGCTTAGCAGTTTTGCACCCAATCCCATCACAAACATCACAATTGGTCTCGTCTTCAACAACATCTAGTTTTGTTTCTGTGACTAGCGAATTGGTATCGTTAAAGCTTTTCAACCTTGCTCTAAACCTATCTCGCTCGTATATCAAATCGTTGGAAGAGGACGACGACCTTTTGTATGCCTTATGTGGCGTATGTACAGTGTCCGATACGCTAGAAAGAGTGGATGCTAATGATACATGTGACACAACTGAAGAAGATTTGTTCATATGAGTGCCACCGTTGGGCGGTACAAGGTGAGAACTTGAGCTTAGTTCAAACTGGTCTAAAGTTTCCAATTCATCTTCCAGTAAATCTTGATGATGCTGTAGATCTGACTCCAATTGGTTACTCTCCACGTGAAGAGAGTTTGGTATCTGAACAATGGGTGTTTTATAACTGAAATTTTGCGAAGGCGATGGTGATTTTGTTTCTGTACCAGCACCAGCACCAGAGGGTGTGTCAGAGCATGCACCAGAGCTGGCACCAGAGCTGGCACTTGTGGAAGTTGTCCGCAAATCTACTTCGCCGATATGTGAATTATGAGTAGCAGTTGAAGCAAATGTCATAATTTAATCTGGATATAGTATATGCTAATGAATAGATTCTTTTTAGTATAGGCAGTGGTGCTGTTGCAACTTAGCATAAGTTTTGATATACGTGAATTGTGTTGAACTGGCAAAATAAAAAAATAAAAAAAAAAGAAAAGAATGAAAAGAAAAAGAAGGGGTGTAGTGTTCTAATTCAATCAAACTTTCAACTAGTTTTTCATTTGTTTGCCTAGAGGCTTTTTTCAATAATGATTGTTATGGATTGATAAGGTCCCTGCTATGATCCTTGCTGCGTGACCTTTGTAGTAGACTTTCCAAAGAAAATTAAGAATACTCTCAAGGTCTCTAAATTGTGTTGATATGAGATGCTTTCTATTCAACTAAACCAAATTGTATCGGTCCAGAATAGAACACAGACATATACACACACCAAGCCAAACAAAAAAAAAAAAGGATAGCCTCGTCTTGAAACCAGCTTATATGAATAAAACCAATGGGAAATAATAGGGAAGAAAGTTAACCCTGTACTGGTTTGCTAATGTGCTGGTTTTGTTTTATCTCCTCTATTTTTAAAATAAAAACTGTTTTGTATCTTTTACCAAATAAATACCTCGTTTTGTTTTGATGAGAATACCTCCGTAACTCACAAATGTATGAGTTAGATGATACCTAAAAGATGGTTGGCGGAAGATGGTATTATGAAAAGCTCAAGGTTGAAGTCGCTTATTGCCTAAATTGTTTGAGCTGTTCTAGGCTAGCGGGGAGAGTAAAAAGGGAGGTGGGTAGGGGGAGAGGTGAAGCAAGAGTATTATAATCGGTCTTGTTCCTTTATTCCTTTGGAGAAGGATGATCTCTCCAATTTTTGATACTGTAATATTTTATTTTATTTTATTTTTTCTTCTTCTTCTTTGGTAGTACAAAAACGGCCACTAGCACTTATTTAAATATACAACTCCCAGCCTTGCAACTAGTGGAGATGAATGTTGGTTCAATCTTGGTTTTAAGCTGACTTGATTTGTATGTGGATGTATATATATATATATATGTATTAAAAGAAAACATATAACTACGGGAAACTAGCACAGGAAGCTATTGTTGACATATAATTGTTACAAACGATGGTAAGGTAAAAAACATCTATTGAACTTGTACAATAAAACACAACAATCAAGGTTTCGCTACTTTTCCCTTAGTCGACCACCTTACCCCCTTTTTCCCCTCTTTTCCACCCTTTCTTCTTCTCCTTCTCTCATTTTTTGTCTTTTCCTCATATACTTCCAAGTTGGAGAACTTGTAACATAAGTGAGAGATATTCCTATTAAGATTAGATAACAAGGTCGTGTGCGACTGTTAAAATGATGGAGAGAACAAATATATATATATATATATATATATATATGAATATATATATACGGAACGCGCCAGCCACATATTCTCTACTAACAAAGGCTTCTCGGTCCACACTTTTTTGTCTTTCTGTTTTGTTTATTATTTTTTATTTGGTAAGATTTTATTATTCGATTTGAAAACAACATGGTTTCTGGAAAACTCATAAATACAAGAGAGGCACATATGTTTGAGTATATTGGCCTGGTCTACAGTGCAATGCATGTTTTACAAATTAATAATTATAATGCAATTGATAAATAGAATAGAAACTTTGCGACCCTAGCCGGCTTTGATCAATAACTATCATTCTTTCTTTTTCTTTGCCCCTGCACCATGAATACCAAAAGCCACAAAACGCAACTTTGATCTTGACTCTATGCCCCTTCTTTCTTTACTTTGCCTTCCTTATCCTTTATCCTTTTTTCTTTTTTCTTTTTTCTTTATTCTTTATTCTTTATACTAGACCAAATACCCCCACCTATTCATTGTACACCGATAACACTCAATTCCAAAGTCCACACTCTTCTCACATGGACTTTCACTTTGATTTTGCCATTAGAATCAGCGTGTCCTTCTTTCATGTTTAATAGCTTATCCACGCGTTTCAAGCTTGGATCATCAACTATAATCTCAATCCACCCATGAGACCACCAACACTTCCTTGCTGGTTTCCTCCAAAATAAAAGTAGCTTAGTTTGGTTTGGATCCACTTTTGACCGGCCTTTGGATAATGATCTTGATGCCGCCCTAGAGGCACTGTTTGCCAACTGCGCTATCCGCGATCTCGACCTGGATCGACTACCATTACCATTAGACGCTTGTGATGCAACTGGGGTTAACGAAGGTGAATCCGGTGGTGTTCCTGTAGGTGTTGGCGTAAGACTAAGTGCTTCCTCTCTTCTCTGTTTAGCAGTTTTCAAACGCACCAATGACAATGATGATATAACACACTTGCCAAGCTCCAAACTTCGCGACCCCCATTTATCCTTCACTTCGAATCCAGAGCTGCACAACATGTCAAAGAGATGCTGTTCTGCTGGCCCTAGCCCGTCTCCCTTGGCATTATCTTGCTTCACGTTTGCATCCTGTAACCGCAGCCCATCTTCACCCAATGTATCCAAATCCCGATCGGCAAATCTATAGCCCAATCCAGAAAATATTAGCTTATTCTTGAGTAGCTCCGCGCTTACTCCTCTTTTCAACACCTTCATTTCTTCCATGTTTAAGCCTGCTACCGGTGGGATGACATAAAAATCCAAATCCTCTCGAAGTACAATAATTGCGGGCTTAGTCTCCAATATATTTTCTTGTTGTGTTCGTGTAGTTCCCGGGTATGACAATGACAAGTTGTTCACCAGAGTTCCAGGCTGCGATTCCAACTCTTGCTGAGCTTTAGAAAACACGTCGATGATGTATTGAAAACATTGCGGATCGAAATTGACGTAAACAACGTCATTCTCAGTCAAATTGGTAATTATTTGTCCATTCATATCCAAAAACACGCCATTGGGGAAAAGACATAATAGAATACTCTCGGGTAAACTCATCAACTCGTCTCTCGTGATGGTGAATTCCTTACCGCGTACATTCAAATGAATTAGTGAGTTGTAATCTGCATCGTCCGTATTGGTGCTGGCGCCGCCGGGTGCGAGTGTTGTATTACCAGTACTGTTCGTGCTGTTTGTAATAGAGGGGCTAGCATACGTCGATTCTGGCGTTACCTGAGTTATGATATCTTGTTGCGACATTGTAAACTCAAAAGGAACAGGATGTTATGGATTGTTTGAAACAAATGACCTGCACTTGCACTCTGTTGTAGAAAAGGAAAAAAAAATTAAAAAAGAATGGGCGGTGTTTATGTGTGTATGTGTTTTCAAAACTAATGATAAAAATATTTTAAGCGTTAATGGAAAAATTGATTGTTAGACGCCAGTTGTTGCTCACTAATTGATCCAATTTATGTTAAATAATTAGCAAGAGTTGTGTTGTTGAACTTTAAAAAACAAAAGAAAAAAACTAAAGGAGCGGGTAGGGGGCGAGAAAACACTGATAATGAACAATTGTAAACTGCTTTGCTTCCACCTGTTAAGAAGTATGGAAGATGATTAAGAGTTATTTATGAATGTTATATGAATTAGATGTAGCCTAATCTTTCTATTAATAATTCTTTTTTTTTTTGTTTTTTGCTTCTTTTTCCATCTATGGAAGTTGAGGTTTTGTTATAGTAATAAACATTTGTTCTGCTGGTGGTGATAATGAAATACTCGCAAAAAAATTTAGACTAGAGAAATATATAGTCAAATTTGCACGACCCATTGAGAGGTGAGGAGGAGAGGAGAGGGTCGGCTCCACCACCAACATGAAAGATTAGCCAGCACTTAAATTTATAACATATACGCTATTATGAATTGCTCTACAAGCTCTCAAAGTAAGCAACCAATGACTCTAAAACGTTACTAGATTAACAGAAATTTGTACAAAAGTATTTACCTATACCCTGGCTAATTTCTTTTTTGCCTCCTCTCTCACATCCTCCTGATCACTCTCACCCAACTCTTTTAATATCTTATGACAAATGGTTTTCACTGGCGGTCTGTACATTATAAGGAAATGCAACGCCAAGAACCCGATGTTTGAACGAGCTGGGTCAAAGCATAACGATTTGATTTTGCCCAACATTTGCTCATTCAATGAGGGTAAATCACTACATAGACGGATGAAATTTTTCTTATCGCTAGGTTCAAGGTAATTAATCATTGCATCCAATACCTTGTTAGCCCATTTGTCGTATATTGGGGTGGAGACATTCATAACTCTGGAAGAAGAGTCCTTATCATCATCTGCTCTTTTTTCGTTTTCTTTTCCAGTTTCTTTTCCAGTTTCATTTCCAGTTTCATTTCCAGTTTCATTTCCAGTTTCATTTCCAGTTTCATTTCCAGTTTCGTCTGGTTTTTCCTTTTTTCCTTTTTCTTCCAGAATACAATTTTGATAAAATACCTGCTCGCTGTACCATTCCTCGTTTAGCCATTCAATAACCACATCTACTCTCGAGTGAATATTCTCAACAAAATAGTTGAACAACGCCTCTCGAATCATGTTGCTCAATTCTTCTTTGCTTTGATCATCAGGTGACTTGTCTTTGACATAAATGCCACGATCCACCAGCACTTCTTTTTCGTTCTCTTCATCTTTTGCTACTGTCCGCATTCCTCGTGTAGCCAACCTCGTGAGTATAATCACCCACGTATTATTGTTGAATGATTTGATGGCCACCTCCTTAAGCTGTTCATTAAATTTGGGGTTTTCATGTGCAGTCGAATCAGTATTCGCATTGTTTTTCAGTTCTTGTGCAATTGAGACCACGCCATTCTTTTCCGGCGGATTCTTAGCCAACTTTAAAAAGTTTTCAATGATTATAGACAAATGCTCTTTCTTCTCTTCAAAAGACAAATTTTGAGGTGGAGGCAAGCTAAATAGTGGCTCGTCTTTAAATTCATTCTCGTCGTAGTCATCATCGTAATCAAAATCATCATCTTCTTCTTCTTCTTCTTTTTCTACTTCTTCTCTTTTTCCCTCATTTTCTGTTTTTCCTTTTACTTTTACTTTTACTCTTTCTTCTCCGTACTTACCCCCGGTATTTCCCACTTCGTTGTTTTGTTTCCCAACATTCCCTTTGCCTTTGTTATCAATTTCGCTTTTGAATGCCTTGTTGTATAAGCCATCGTTTGCAGTTGCGGAAATTGTAAAAGGGTCCATAAAACCAGGCTCAGATTTAATAGTAGTCTGAAGTTGAGCATTGGAAGCAGCCGATTTTGATACAGCATCCTTGAACCGCTCGCATATGATTTCCAAACCTTTAGTGAGTTTCTGTACAGGTACTTTTCTCAACGCATTCATCACCATCAATGCATGAACATTGGGCTGAGTTATTAGACTAAGATCGAATTTGCTCAACTCATCGCTTGCACCTAGTTTATATAGATGTTCGTAGTCCAATACTTTGATTTTTTTGGAGGGGTTATAAAAACCATCGAATTTGCGTTTTCTAATATTTGTATCATCGTTTTGGCTAGCAAGGATATTAATTTTCCTTAAAGCGTTACCTCGATCTGATAGCACATTTAGCTTCATTTCTAGTGCACTCTTTATTGGAGTCGGGATCAATCCATTCCTTTTTGCATATCCAATAAATATTCTTAACGCTCGATCGACGTATTTTTTTGATAGTTTGAATTCCTCGACTGATTGGTAATTGGATTGGAATTTAGAATTTGTTTCATAGCTTTCCACTGCCTTGAGCAATGCAGAGACAAGTTGAGGTTTCTTTTTGATGATTACGACACTGTGATTGATTGTCGCTGTTAAAAGAGCTGGTATAATGATGTCCATTTGGAAAATACGCAACACTAGTGTGAACAAAGTATTGGATTCATACTCCATGTTTTGGTATTTGATCAACGTGTGATCCGGACGCACTCGATCGAGGGAGAACCCGCTATCGTCCACTGGGTCTCCAATAATCTTTGTCTTTGACTGGTAGTCAATTACTGTCATTAAGAAGTTTAGCAAGTCCAATTTCGTGGGAATGTTTCTTACCAAATCGTGTTCTTCGTTATCTGATTTCTCCAATGGGTATGTTGTTTGAAACTTGTTGACTAGTGAGTTTTTCAACTCTGTTAATTTACTCCATATTTGGTTACAATTGTCGTTTTCAGCAACGTATTGAAACACCAACTTATACACTATAGTTGAGATATCAATCAAATGACGAAAAGTCTTTACATCGAGATGTTGGATTTGTATCTTACTGTGAAGCGCACGTTGTTGGTGCTGGTGTGCATGCTGTTGTTGCTGTTGCAAGTTTATTGGCAAATCAATCAAGAAAAGCAAGGTGTCTAGAGATTCAATAGCAAGATCTACTTTTTCATTGAGTTTGAGCTGGATGCTACCACTAGTCCCATTATCGTTGCCGTTGCCGTTGTTGTTGTTGTTGTTGTTGTTCTGGCTGTTGTTGTTGTTGCTATTGTTGTTGTTGTTATTGTTGTTATCGATAAAGGTCTCGTACATAAACTCGACACCCCATTGTCGTACAGGATACGCTTGGGTAGGAGAGTTGATAATGGGCAAGATTCCTTTGAATACATTAAGAAATTGGTCTGGTTGGGATAAAGTAAACTTCTTAGCAGCTTCCAACTGACTGATCACCAAATCAGTATTGGCCGTTGATCCGTCTGCCATTGCTAAAATTGTTTATTCAATTTACAGCCTTTAAAAAGGGTTAAACGTTACTATAATCCTCTGTTCACAGGCGTGGGAATAAAATTTATACTAAAGAATATGAGAAACAAAGAAGAGAGAAAGAGATAAAAAAAAAAAAAAGAAAAAAAAAGAAAAAAGAAAAAATGGAAGTTTAAAAAAAAGCCAGTATGTAAACAGATACATTTTATTGCCAGAGCGAGAGTGATTGATTGCGTGAGTGATTTATTGAGTATTTGAGATACAAGAAAGAGAAGGAGAAAGAGTAAGAGGGCGGGGTGGGGAGGTGTGAGAAGATGGTAGCGAAATGGAAAATGACAGGATCTAACAACAGTTAGATGAATAATGCATGGACAAGAAGTAGAGGAGATCAAAAACATTTCAATGTGTGTGTGTGTGTGTGTTTTTTTTTTTCCCTAAACCAATATGAATTATGAATACTTGAGCTGTATAAATGTTGGCAAGATTTACAATTCTTTGAATTGCAATTTTGAAAGATATATCAACATGTGTTTATATGTTCATGAGCTTTTCTCGTTTTCTCGTTTTCTTTTTTTTTTTTTTAAACAACTTTTTTGGTTTCAACTTCAACGAAAATATTATTATACATTATCAAATGATTTTAGAGTTACTACTGGTCATTTAAATATGTCCATAACTCATTTAAGTATAATGAAGCATCCATAAAACTCTTACTATTCACAGCTAGAACTTTAAAGTCCGACTTTTAAGTCTAAATTTATGATAAGCAACTCACAGTTCAATTAAAAACTGACGCTTATAAATATCAACATTCACGTAAATCACGTGATATATATATATATATGTATATACATTATCTAAAAAAAGTCTTTATCGATATTCTTTTAGTGTGCAAGTTATAGCAAACAAATTAGAATATTTATAGAGCTGAAAAAAAAACAACAATTTGTTCCATACACATGCAATTGTCTTTTATAAAGTTCCAACATCAAAGTGTGACATCAAGTGTGACATCAAATGCGACACCAAATGCGACATTGTTTAGCATTCAATTCTAATTATTCACAAATTTTTTTTTTTTTTTTTTTTTTTTGTCTTTCGTTTCTTTTTTTCGAGATTATACATTAACAACTACCCCTTTCGCATCTAAACTGTAAATCGATATATGCCTGCTGCTAACGAGGATTCGCAGACGATGCTAGGTTGGTATGTTGCAGTGGATTGAGAAGAAAACGGGCAGAGAAACTGTAGACTCTTTACGACCCCTTGTAAGTCTAGAACATATTCTTTATACTAGTACAAATAGATATAGATAATTGCAAAATGACAATTTACTTATTTACTTATTTACTTATTCGTTTATTCGTTTGTTTGTTTGTTTGTTTATTCGTTTGTTTGTTTGTTTGTTTGTTTGCTTGTTGCACTTGTTTTGCACAATGTGTTTCAATAATTCAACATATATCTCTTTCTGTTTCTATTTCTATTTCTGATTCTATTTCTATTTCTGTTTCTGTTTCATTTTTTTTTTTTTTCAAATTCTGAAACTGAAAGGAACTTTGGAAAGCGGAGTTGTTTCTCTATGATGCAATACACCTTTTCTTTTTTTCTTTTTTGAGTCACGTGAATAATTACACGACGCGTAGATACAAATAATCTAGACTATTTTGTATTGTGAGTATTGAGAACAAATGCACTATAGAATATGGTGCTCGAAAAGCAAAGCAAAAATGGAACCAAATACAGAAAAGATAGAGGAGAAGCGTTGATTGTACATGCAGCAAATGAGGAAATATGACTTTTTAAAAGATGATCAGCCGTGTACTCTTTCTTTTCTTATTCTTCTTCTTCTTCTGATAAGGTTGGTATATGGCTCGTAGTTGCTGTTGAAGATGGTATTGCTGCTGATCTCCAGTTCTTAATAGTGGTGCAATATTTATCCTCAATCAATTTTATTTTTTTTATTTTTATTTTTTTTTATTTTTATTTGTTTTATTTATTTTTATTTATTTTTAGAAATTATGAAACGGCGCAGACACGAGGGACAGAGAAAACAGAGAGATCAGAGAGATCAGAAGAGGAAATAATTGAATGCATACTTTGTAGAACTAATAGCTCACCAATATTACCAACTACCTCTAGTACAATCTAGTCAATCTTTCTCGTATCAACTAGAGAGAAGGAATACAAGTGATATGGACTAAACACCAGCCATCATCTAATGCACACTACTAAGTCACTCCTTTTAAAAGAACATTCTACGCAACACACAATACATACACATACACATACACACACACACACCTTTGTATATATACATTCCTATATATATATATATATATGGACCTGCTTATTCAACACGCTCCTTTGACAACCCTAAAGACACACATTCGCTAATTAAACGCGTTGCCAAATCATTATTACCCATTCAGTCACGAGTTATTGGATCAAAATAACACGTTGATATAAGTTATCTTTTATTTTTCTTTCTTTTCTTTTCTTTTTTTTTTTTGGTATTGTCATTTTAAATAACCTTCAATCTACTTCAGCCTCGTCTCCCTTAGTCTCACGATATTTTCACATCATGGTCAGGGATAATGGAGGGGGCCATTTGGATGCCGAGAGAGCCATCAAAAAATACGATTTGAATGTCTCGACATTCGACGTGGTGAAAGTGGAGAACTTTATAAACTACAAATGCACAACGCTATTCTGGTACTTTTACATGTGGATCCTCGTGCTTTTGTCATTTATCTTGATTGCAGCAGATATCTACTCATGTCTTAATATCCTAGTATTTAAAAAATGGGGCACCGAAGACTATAAACCATACGCATACTCCATAGCCAAATGGATCTTCACTGGATGTATCATTTTCCAATTTGTATTGGTGATCTACCATTGGATATGGGCACTACACATTTACAGAACAAGAAACATTGCACTAGTATACTTGAATTCAATCTGCAAGAAGATATACTCAATCAAGTCATATTCCTGTTTCTGTTTGCTCAATAGTATAGACGAAGGCAATTTCCATGACTTTTGTTGCTTCCTCACATATTATGAGTTGGACAATGCACCACAGATTTTGATTGCAGACACACCAAGACAAGTGATCAATATACTCACTTTGCGGTACTACGCCACCGGCGGAGAGTTGAACAACGATATATTGCGCAATATCAAGAGTATAGCTCAAACAAATTTGAACTTGTCAATTATCCTAAGTTTCATGTGCTTGTCAGTAGTGATTTATGCACTTTTCTTTTTCCGGTTCCTTTTTGGAATGATCATGTACGTACCGTTGAAATGTTATTTAAGAGACAAAGAGGCAAACACGTTCAAGAGCTATTGCTGCATACTAATCAACAAGTCAGTATCGCATGCAGTTAGACTCCACCACAAGTCCAAACAGGAATTGCTCGATAACGGAATCTTGTCGAGAGAAGGAATCGCACAACTCCCAGAATTGGACCAAGAACTACCAGACTATACAGATTATACCAGGGTCTTTTATCCCAACAAAAACGACTCTGAAGATGAAATACCAATGAGACAATTTTATGGAAGAAGCGAGAGCTCCAAATCACAGCAGCTGAACATAAACGTTTCCAGACCACTCTTGGAAGAACAACCATCGTTTGAACAGCTACAAACACAACAGCAAGAAGAACAAGTCTATTCAACATTAAACAACGAAAAGGGCCCTTTAATGAATAGACGATTGAGCACATTACAAGATAAGAATAGAAATAGAAAAGAGTATAACCTCGCAAACACAACATCACTACCATTATCATCATCATTATCATCATCATCACCACTTCCACTTCCACCACCACCACCAAGAACAATATCAACAGCAACAACGACACCACGAAATGATCAAACAGACTTATACAATACTGCATACACAGGCGTAGCACCAGAACTAACATCTCACAAGACAGGACAGCTTTTGGAAACACAAAATATGTTTGGTAATCAATTTCATGACACACATAAACATAAACATGAACATAAACATAAACATCAACATCAACAACTTCAGCAAGAAAGTTTCATGCCATCGATACCTAAACGATCCTTCACATTGCAATCCGATTGGGATAAAGATACAGATCTAAACGCATCAACGGCAATATTGACGTATATGCCACCTCAAACTCAACAACATTTCCAACGGTCATTCACAGACCCAACATTGTACTCGTCGCAGATGAATAGTACCGACTTGCTCTCAAACCACCAAATGGATCAAATACCAGAGAATCCGTTTAGTAGCTCTTCCATCATTCCACCACTTCACCCAACACCCCGATCTACGCAAACGGGGACTTTTACCGAGACCTTTTCCAAAGCTAACCGCTCACAGGGCTCATTATATAAAGTGACAAGCCCAAGTGGTAAATACAAGAGAAAAAAACCAGACTTAGAAGATCAAATAACCTACTTTAAAGAAGAAAGAGAAAAAGAAGAAGAGAAAGACAACGATGAAGTGGAATTTGAACATGGGTTGGGGTTTGACAACAATGCAATGATACTACCAATTGCAAATGAAGCAGATCAACCTGTGGGCTACCCTACACATAGCATTACTAAGGAAAGTTTGGATATAGTTGATGCATATCGTCAAGAGCAGACAAAGGCGCGGTTGAATTTAGAGGATGTAGATATAGTGGGCTGCCAAGATCATCAAGGTAGGGGCAACGATAAAAACAACGAGAACGACCCCCTGTCTGTGCCATACCCTGTTCGAGGCGTATCGCGTTTCTTTGAACAATAAACATATATATATATATATATATATATATATATATTTATCTAAAGAGAGTAAGCAGGATCTAAAAGATAAACTAAACATTCCATGAATACAATTTGGCTACTTCTTTTCGCTCTATTCTTTTGTTAATTTCAAAATAATTTCTTTGTATTTTTTTTTTTCTTTTCCTTTCACTTCAACTCATTAGATACTATAAATTCCCTATGTACAAGCATCGATCTCGGTTATGTTTCCCTTTCATTTCTCTCCACTCAACTTCCCATGTCTTACTGCTTTCCAGCCTCATACTCCTTCTTTAATTTCGTCAACTCTTCATCACTAATAGGTGGGATAGGAATATCACTAAACTCATCCTCAGTCATTTTCGTGAATGTGTACCAATATGCCGCAAGTGGGATCGAGCCAATGACAAATAAAGATATGGTATTCCTCCAAAAAAAAGGTTGACGGACTCTATAAAGAGCTGGCGTCATTTGATGGGTCTTTGGGTCACGGTATTGTGAATGTGCTTTTCTAAATTGGCCCAAGGTTAGTATACTAAGGACAAGTATAAGTTAAATAGCGTAGTATTTACATACGGTGCGATACCCATTTTGTTTTGCTTATGTTATCTCTCGTGTCGGTGCTGATAGTGCAGGTGGTGGTGGTGAATGGTTACTATCTCAAGAGGAGTTTGTGGTGAGAGATTCAATTTTACTTGAATTTGATTTTTCTTGATTTAGTCGTAACTGAGAGTGGTTCACTGGTAGCGTTCATCACTAGCATCAACCCCGTTTTTACCATACCAAGTGCACAAATTTTTTGGCAACCAGATATCACCACCATTAATGAGTTAGATTGTTTGTTTGCTTCTTTGCTTCTTTGCTTGTTTGCTTGTTTTTTTGTTTGCTTGTTCTTTTCTTTTTTTCAATAGAAATTAAGAACATCAAAAAAAAAAATACAACAAACAAACCCAAACAATATACGTATTGACACTTAAAGGCTTGAAAAAAATTTGACTACATTAAAAATACATCGTTGTAAAAAAAAAACAACTACCAAAGATCATTATTTTCTATTCCTCTATATTATCACTGGCAAAAAAAAACAGAGCAACACTAATAGTGGTTTAATCTCCATAACGTTACTTTACCAGCTTCATTGCCCACGGCCAACATCTCATTATTTGGAGAAAACACAATTGAAGTGACTTTTCCCAAGGGGGTACCACTCGTTGGCCAGTTACTGTATACTGAACCCGAGGGCATGTGAACCAATTTAAATGCATCTCTTTTGGCCCTCGACGCAATTGCTAGCAACTGCCCATCTGGGTTGAACAATAGTGACGATATGGACGTGACCAAATTCTCAACCGTCTTGAATGGCTTTGGATTCAAAGTGGATTCTGCTGTATCTTTGAATGTGGAACGGTCGTACAAGTTTACAATACCATTGTTTGACCCAATAGCCATCCATCTAGAATTTCTTCCCCCCAATTTAACTCTAGTTATTCCAACACCACCATCGTCTGCCCATTTGCGCAAGACTTTGTTTTCCAGCTTGGATGTTAATTTACCAGTGAGTTCGAATTCCCAAACTTCACCGGCGGAATTTATAACAACAACAAACGATTCGTCTTGAGCAAAGTCGAAATCAACAACGGTACCCTCAATCTTGAATCCCTTAATCCATTGTCCCGTTGTCCCATTTACGAGATTGAACCATCCAGAGTTACCAATCATCCCAATAAATTTTCCACCGGGACTCAATTTCATCGACTCAAACGACTTTTGCACTTGCTCGTGTCCATACATTCGACTAATTTTTTCCACTTCACCAGTATTCAAATTAATCTTATTCATATACTTTCTACGACCGGCAGCATAAACTAGATTCTGTTCGGGTTGTGGAGAAAACTGACATGCCATAATCGGACAGTTTTTGAGAAAGTATGAAGTCATGTAATTATTTGTCTTGCCATCAATTTGATAAAGACGAATGGTTTTATCAAAACCTGCAGTGAGCAAGATAGAGTGTGTTGGATGGAAAGATAACGCTTGTATTGCCGACTTGGAGATTTTCTGATAGTTGGCATCTTTCAAACGCGTGATGGAGATCCTTGTTGGCGATATAAGCTTGAGCTGTTTCGAAGCGAGGAATTGGTGCGTCGTCGAAAGAAATTTCGATAGTGTTGCAGGAGTCATTTGCTTTTTCAAACTCTCATCGTCTTGATCCATATCCACATCATTGTCATCATCTCTATCTTCATCATCAGAGTCACCTGCCTCTTTCAACTGCTGTTCAAATTTGTTTACCCATTCAGGACGTGGGTAGATCTTTTCAAATTGGGAGCGTAGTCTGGTAGTATATGCCTTACCTGATATACATACATCATCGGGGTGTCTTCTTAATTTCTTTAGCCTGTCCGATGCTATCAATGATATGTTTAATTTCTCATCATCACTATCAACCCATGCCATTTCGTCGTCGTCTTCGTCGTCGTCGTAATCGTCATGGTCACCTTCATCTTCAGAGTCTCCACCCTCTCCCGATGTTTCTCCATCTTCCATATCCTCATCTCCATCGTCCTCGACATCCTTTTCTTCTCCATCGTCAATATAAAACAAGTCTTCATCCTGTACCAAATCATCATCTCCACTGTCGCTGTCCTCTTCATCTTCAATCACTTCCTCTCCCCCTTCTGCATCATCGTCATCGAAATCAAATATATTGTCAACCCTTTTCAAGCTATTTTGCAATCCTTCGATGTCTCCAAATACTAGTTTTTCCAACATGAGTTCCTCCTCGTCCTTTGGCGGTACTTCCACCATTTCCCCTTTTCTATTTTTTATCAATATCGAAGTCATTCTTGTAAAGACAGAAAACAAGGGTGTTTTTTTTATGTGCAGTTGCTTTTTGGCACTAGACGTCGATGATGTTTTGGTAATTAAGTTACTCTACTCTTGGGTTCAAGTATCTTCTCTGTAAGCATCGAAGATGAGATTTGCAAAATTCGAATATGAGTGTGTGAGCGTGCGCATGCGCGCGAGATGAGGAAAATGTGCGGCTTTGATGTAAATTTTCAAAATATGGGTGCTACCATTTCATCAATCTTATACAAGCTATACTTTACATATTTATATCCTTCTACGCCATTTCTCTCTTTTTTTTTTCTCTCACCTCCCCCATATCACCATTTCTTTCCTTTCTCAAGATTGTGTTCATTATGATCATTCAATCTACTTGTCTATAAACTTTTACTTTCAATTTTCTTTATATTTTTATTTTCCAGTTTGTATAAAATAAAGTAAAGTAGCATGCCATCAAGCGTTCACTTGTTCTTTTCATCATCATCATCATCTTCTTCTTCTTCTTCTTTCTATTTTTCTTTTAATTTTTGTTATCCTTTTTTGTTTTATATTGGCTGTCAATTCTATTTTTCACCTTTCATTTGACTGACAAATGTGACAAAATACTTTTTGTAATCCTTTAAGTCTAAATTGATCAAGTTGCTGCAGAAATCATTGGTCATGTCCTGGCCAAGTCCCATATTAGTTAAATAAACCGAAAGGTATTCAACAAATTGCTCTCCCTTCTTTTGTTGAAAAGTTTTAAGCAAAAGAGCGATATCTTGTGCAATGAGTCTATACTGAGCATCGCCAAGAACAAACTCTTGTTTGCGAAATGGCAATTCAAAGGAGAGGTTGACTACTTTTTCCATCAAGAAATTATCAATTCCTTCCACTGGAGGAAGACTCTGACCATATTTATCTTGCTCATCTGAGATTTTGCCTTCTTGGCCAAAAACATTGACTAGATTGATCAATTGAACAATCGCCAACTTGGACACCGCTGTGTCCGATATGTCATATGCGTATTCAAATAACTTGGACACAACCGTGGCAAGCTCATTCTTATTGCTCTCTGTGACCAACAAACTAGGCAAGTGGTTGATGATAATGGCATTGATGAAATTCAAGATAGCTTTCTTGAGGAAATTCTTATCTCGACTAATATCTGGTCTCAAGCTCTCATCTTCTGTAACTGGCAGGTCCAATACTTCAAAAACTTTCTTGAAGAGAGGAGAGAGAAAATTGTTTAGCAACTGATAAATGTTCTCATCGGTCCTATAGGTATGCGCAATTTGGCCAAGGAAACTTAAAAAGTCGCTGATCTCACTAATCTTCAAATTAGGCGCTGACCAGATGATGGTGATCAATTTGGTCAAGTGGCCACTAATGATTGTGCTATTCAAAATTGGAATGAAGCGAGCAAACGCAAATCTAGATGCATCCCTAACGCTCTCCGATTTCGAAAAGTTTTCCAAGGTAATCAAAACAACTTGTGCAGCATTATCAACCTTTTCAACCACTTCGGGTGGAAACTTCAAGTTTGTTTCGTAATCATAGCCACGAACAATTGTGCCCAATGCCATAAGTGAATGGTGGGCCTGGAGTACAATGATGGGTTCTTTGTTGGCAATGGAAATACATTTTTCCAAGTCGTTAAAGATTGGCTGGAACATGGCTTGCACAAGTTTGACCTTGAGCGAGACATATTCGTTGGGGATCAAGGAAATGAGAAGACCCATGGTTTCAAACAAGTACTGTTGGTTGTTAAAATTACCATTTTCCACCACGTCATCGTCCTCATCGCGCGTGGGCAATTCCGCTTTAATTACCAACAAAGGTTGCATTTTCAATACTATATCCTCAATCAAAGCCTCATTGTCCATTTTGGGCTTTGTAAGCTTCATGAAGCGGAAAAAACAAGTACCAGCTTCTAAGCCTAACTTTATCGTTGCTGTTGAGTAATCCCAATGGACTGGTGAAAATCTCAATAATCTTGAAAACAAGTTCCTTTCTATTCTCGTGCGAGTTTAAAAAGCTGTAATGTTTGACAACTAGCTCAAAAAAGCTAGATTGGATCAAAGGGTGGTTCACTTTGATGATGAAAGGAGAGTTGATGAGTTTCACCAAAAACTCTTGAAACATCAAGTATGGCTTGCTTTCGCTAATCTTGGCTTTTGGCGCATTGATAACATTATTCTTCAAGCTTTCCGAGAAATTGCTAAGCTCAAACATACCCAACTCCAATTTGTTCCAAGGCTTGTCACCTTCAAATAAAGACTGGTTTATAATAATAGGGACTGCTTCTATGTACAAGTCTGGTACTAATGATGCAATACCATCTTGGAAGAGCTTTAGCCGTGCTCTAAACTCGGCAAATTGGCGTTCTGTTTCCTCATCAGAGTCATCGTCTTCTTCATCATACTCCATCTTGCTAATAGTCTTGTTCAATAAAGTTGATAAAAGCTCAACCGAATACAATTGCGAGTGTTTTTTACAAGCGCCCAAGAATTGTTGAATAAATGGGAATACGCTTTGTGAGACGTCGTCGTACTCGTGACCAAGGAATGTTAGCACGATTGGCCACAACTTGAGTAACTGTTCATTTACCTGATCCAATAAGCTTGGCTGGTTTCCCAACACAATCAAAAGTTCCTCTCCAATTTGATTTGCCAATTTTGCAATGCGCTCAACAAACTCGAGGTCATCTGACAAATCAATAGACGATATCACATTGGTCAAATTTAGTAGACTCACAAGCTCCAATTTATTTTGAGCTGGCATCTTTTTCAACAATATATGGATCAAAGTTTCGCATGTCGAATTACGCTCATTTTCTCGACTAAGGTATCCAATGATCGTATTGATGGACTGTGGAGAAACAAATAGGCCAATTTCCATCCAGTCGACATATTGTGCAATGATATTTAATGTATTGTCAAGAACCTCGTCCAAGTTATTGGTGTTTTCTAAAATGTTGAACCAGCTTGTGACCAAAGCTGACATATCCCTGCTTCTAATGGCATCTTTCAATGTCATGTTGCGTTCAGAGAGAGCTGGTGAACGTGCAATATACTTGTCTCCAATCTCCATATGGATACTCATCAAAATTCTAGTATAATAATCCAAAGCCAACTGGGAGTTCGTTTGTGTGGTCGCTAGTAAGTTTGTCAAGAAATCAGGAACAGTTGATATATACACTTGTGTAAAAACCTTGGCAAATACCTGGGCTAGCTTATTTCTCAAGAATGCCTCGTCCTTGAGATCGTTTACAATAAACTCCGAAAGCATCTTGAAAAGCGTTTGGCATAGCTGAAGACAGTCCTCAGGGTCAAGATTTTCTGCATTTTCTTCAAGCACTTGGTATAGAAAGAACTTGAGCTGGCTGATCAACGTATTTGATGGCGACGAGGAAAGAAGCTTGAGCGCTGTGTCATAACCACTTTTCGATCCTTTAACTTCGTTGAGAAACTCATACGCTTGCACTTGTAACTTTTGGTCCGCAGACCCATCTAATGCTATTTCGATAGCATTTAGTATTTGGCTTTCCATGAATGAACTGCTATCTGAACGCTACTTGTAAGAAACTAATGGCTCTTTCTTTCTTTTTTTCTTTTTTATTTTTATTCTTTTCTTTTCGACTTTTTTTGAAAACCTAATAATTTTTCTTTGTTATTCAATGTGAATAAGTGGGCGGTTTTTCAAGATGAAGATTTCAAAACACTCAATAGGCTTGCTTCATATAAAGGTACAAACTTTTCGCGATGTAGTCGTACTAGCTCTTTGCTATTTGAGCAAATATGTATAAATTAGATTCTAAGAAAAAAAAAAATTTTGGAAAACAGGGAAGTAAAGTCACTGAGGTGAAGGGAGGTGGGAGTTGAGAAACTATATATATATAGGCACAAATATAAATAGATTTCTAGATGCTATGAAAATGCAGGATGTTAAGGTAAGATGTTGGATGTCAAATGAGTGAAGTGAATCCAAAGTCTTGATGGTTGTTTGTTACAATATTTCCCTCTCTTTTGGCTGTAAAAGAAAAAAGAAAAAACAAAATAGAAAACTTTCTCTGTTAGATCAAAGTGTTAGCGTTGTTGTTCGTGGTGGTAGTAAATTTGTATGTTTGTGTGAGTGTGTGAGTGTGTGAGTGTGTGTCAGTGTGTGCATTTGTCGCTTTGGTTTCCCGTCTACAGCAGAAGATCTGGAAAAAAAAAAAAAAACCAAAAAAGAAAAAAAAAACAGAAAATCTTTTTTGTCACCATGCACACGACAATGGAGGAAACAGTAGAAAATGCATTCATAAATGATTCATAAATGATCCATAAATGATCCATAATTGATCTATTGACATTTTATTGATAATCTATAAAGTATTTATAAAGATCAGTATATATAGAATAAAGCTGATTTATAAAACAGTGCAGTTTTAGTTTCTTGGTCACTCATTCTCTTTAGTCCAACACAGCGTACTTCTTCAAATGGTCTGGGATACAGTCGTATAATCCCTTGTTTTTCAACCATGTTTTGGAAAAGATTCTGTCACTGTATTTGTGTGCAGAGTCTGCCAAAATGGTGACGACGTTGCTTCCTTCCGGTAAAGTCTTGGCCACTTCCACGGCAGCCACAACGTTCAATGCACCAGTTCCTCCCAAGTACAATCCTTCTTCGTCCAATAATCTATATATCATGGTGATGGAGTCCTCGTCAGGGATCTTCACTGCATCGTCAATCAACTCGATATCGGGTTTCAAGTTATCGGTGACTCTTCCCTGGCCGATACCTTCGGTGAATGAGGAGCCGCCTCTCTCCATCTCTTTTCCGTTAGACTTGATGTAGGAGTAAAGAACGGACCCTGGTGGGTCTGCGAGCACAGCTTTGGTTTTGCCGTTGCTGATGTCTTTCAAGTAGCGTGTTATTCCGGCAAATGTACCACCAGTACCCGTAGAGCAGGTAAACGCATCCACTTTACCGTCCAACTGTGCCCAGATTTCAGGACCAGTGGTTTCAATATGTGCTTGACGGTTGGCGGTATTATCGAATTGGTTGGTCCATACTGCATTGTCTAGACTCTCTGCGTGTCTCTTTGCTTGGTGATTATAGTTTTGAGGATCAGTAAATGCAACTGCGGGCACGGGGTAGACCTCAGCACCCAACAATCTAAGTGTTTCGATCTTTGTCTTTGATTGTGTGTTGGGCATATAAATGACACATTTGTATCCTTTTGCACGGCAAACGTGGGCCAAGCCAATACCCGTGTTGCCTGCTGTTCCTTCGACAACCGTTCCACCTGGTTTGATCAAGCCCTTTTCTTCGGCATCCTTAATGACGTAAAGAGCTGCACGGTCCTTGATAGAACCTCCAGGGTTCATAAACTCGGCCTTGGCATAGATGTTTCTGCCAACAGAATCTGAGATTCTTGGTAATCGAAGCAAAGGTGTGTTTCCAATTGCGCCTGGAAACCCAGTCTCACTGACTAGCGGAACAAATGGTAGTTTGACCTCGCTGTTTAATGAAATGGAAATGCACCTCTTGGAAATCCTAGAAGCTCTCGAAATCATAATTATGTGAATTAAATAATTGAGAAACAAACCAAAAAAAACAAAAAAAAGAAAGAAAAAACGTAGTTTGAGCAATAAAGGTTAGGACAAGTTTCCAAATCTGTAAGAAAGTGAATAGGCAATTGAGTGGGGCGGGGAGGGGGGGGGGGGGGGGTCAGGGGGACGTATGGTTGCTGAAACTAGTTAGTTAGATGTTTTCGAGCGCAATAAGTTTTCCACGGGTGCTTAGGTAATCAGCTCATAACACGTGACTTTTCTTTCCCTTTTTTTCTTTTTTTTGTTTTTTTTTTGCTTTGGGAGTTGTCTCGAGCAATTAGTAGGCAAAAAAACTCCAGGATAAGGACAGATAAGTCACATGACATGAGGAGAGACGCAAGAGTTTGGATTTTTGTCTACAGAAATATATATGTACATATATATATATATACATATATATATATGTACTTGTGTGTCTACAGTTAAAGTACAAGATATCGTGAGTATTAGCACTGAATGCTTTTGGAGTTTGTAGAAGAAGGAGAAAGTAGGCAAGAATGAAAAAATAGAAAAATCTAAGAAATCTATTGACAGATTGTTTTCCAAATCAATATTATTTTTATTCCACCCTTTCATTTACCATTTTTTTCCGTTGTATATGTTTGAGTTAATATTTGAAAGGGGAAGGGGTCAGGAAAGAGCAGGATAACCAAAAAAAGTAAAGAAAGTTAAACCTCTCTTTTCAGGAATGTCATAAAATTTTATAACGAATCAAATTTCATCGAGCTGCGACGATGGTGACGGCATCGTGGTGGCAACACAAAAGAGGGTCCCTCTCAGCGAGAGTAATGTATTGAAAGTTCCTATAAAAAGGGGAACATTTGATATGTGTATTATTTCTTACCTTTTTATTTTCTTCTTCTTCTTCTTCTTCTTCTCAACTGAAATAGCAATCTTTCTCAAGTTTACGAAATATTCCAAGAATCTGGAAAATGCTAGGTTTGGAGCAGTTTGTGTGGAAAGCACGGTGGTAACTTTGCAGATGCAGCTTTAAAAAAAAAAAAAATGGAGAGGCATGGGGAGACAGAGGGGGGCAGAGGGAAGAGGGGTCTTCAATATTTGTTACCAAGGCTTTTACAAGGTACTTCTTTTAATTTTCTTTTTCATCTCTTTTAAAATATACATAGTGGAGTTCTGCAACAATTGAAAATTGTTTATTCATAAACAAACTTTGGACAAAATTGACATACCCACATATACATACACTTGTACAAACTTTGTTGGGTATTTTTTATTTTAATAGATGGAATTGCATGATAAGGTGGTTTCGCAACTTGTGTGGTTTACTACTTTAGTTTTGGAATTTGGAATTTGGTCGAGAAAGATATAGAGGTTGGGTATGTAGAGTGACACAAAAATGGGTGATGCCGAGGTAATTTTTTTTTATTTTTTTATATTTTTATTTTAATTGAGGCAACATCTGGGAGAAAAAGATTACGAAAGGGTTCTGCACGATACGAAGGTACAATTTTGAATATCTTTTATTTTATTTTCTTCTTCTACTTCTTCTACCACCACGAATTCCACTTTCTTCAATTTCAATTCACATCTCTACTTCATCTCCATCTCCATCTCCATCTCCCTTTCTTTTTACTCTTTAACCGAAACGCGTGGCATAAAAGTTTGGCGGTGTTGTACATCCATAGCCATGTTATCCTACACTGGAGCAAACTTTTCTCTACACCCTATTCCGGTACTCCCCAATGGAATTTCAGCTGCACTGAATAAACTCACCTTCTGGCATTCGTGCTCATCCCCCCCCCCCCCCAAAAAAAAAACAAAATAATGTAGAAAAAACATATACCATTCATATTCAATGTGTTGCTCCTTGTTGAATTTTTATTTTCCAGTTTTCATGTTTTTCTTTTTTTTTTTTTTTTTTTTTTTTTTAATCTTCACTTTTAATTTGTTTTGAAATATTCATATTTGATTTTTTTCTTTCCCCAACACGCTTTCTGGTTAGCAAGAGATTGAAGGAAAAAGAGAAACAGGGATAGTTCTTTACACTCGTAAAGGAACAGGGATTCTGTATAGGCAAACCTTTTGGAGATATATCTAACTTCCAATACTTCAAAGCCAAGATTGTGGGCCATTCTTGGTTTTTCGTTTTTAAAAAAAAAATGGCTTTAGCTATAAACGCAGACAAGTATTTTTTTTATAGAGAATAGAGAGGTTCCTTGCTCCTTACCTCTTTCTTTAAAGATGATAAAAAACTATCAGAAAGAATAAATATACTTTATGTTTGTGCAGGTAGAGTTCGATTAAAGAATTTTGTCACCCACATACGAGATGCGAATAGTCTCATAGACTTTAATAAAAAAAAAGAGGGTTTGGAGAAAGCATTAATGGAACTCTTTTCTCTCTAGAAACAAAGAACGAAATAATAATAAGGTAAAAGAAACGGTTCTTTGTTTGTTTTTTTCTTTTTTCTTTTTTTTTTTTGTTCTTTGTTTCTTTTTCTACCAAGGTTCATGACCATACATATATTCATTTCAATATCGTCCATGCCACTGCTTTTTTATCTGAAGTTTGAAGTAATCTGATTAATCAGGATTAATGATATACAAATACAAAATTCAAATACGAAAAAGCAAATCAAAAAAGAAGTAGAGAAAGCTGGAAAACAAAAAATCACGGAAAACAAAAAATGAAAGCGGAACGTTTTAATTTTTTTTGTTGATCCGACTATTCCGTGAATAAATTCTTTTGCAAATTTTGTTCATGGTTCAATTTATTCTGAGAGCATAGACCAGTACTCTGGGATTTTGCAAAGCCAGCTTTTTTCTTTTTTGGGTGATGAAAAGATTTTAGGCAAATTTCTATATGAGCAAGTACCGACAGACGTGAATAATTGTCCATTGTCCTTTAGGGTTGTAGTTGTACTTGTTGTTATAGTTGTAGTTGTAGTTGAAATGGTTTATCTCTTTTGGGGATACATTTTCTCTCCTTCCCCCCCCCCCCCCCTCTGCAAAAAAAAGGGGTATGAAAAGAAGAATACGAAATGAATCTTGTTGAGTTTGTATTGGCACAAATATTTTGCTCTGGTGCAATGAACAACATTCTCCAAACTACGGATTCTCGGAGAATATGGAGTCCTTTTTTGTCTTTTGTTTTGTGGAAACTGAGTTGGTTAGTGGAAAGAATACAATGCTCTATAACCAGTTCAGTTCCAGAAGTATTGTTTCCTTCCTTTTTTTTTTATTTTTTTATTTATTAGTTCCATTTTCTTCTATACATATAATAATAAAGCGTTTAAAGAAATAGCCGAAGTATACTTTGTTCTTGTTTTTTTGTATGGTTATATACATGTACATATATATATAGATATATATATATATTCTCTTTACCTTACTCTATTTCATGAGTCGGTAAACGCTATCTTCCGAGTTAGAGGGGGGGGGGCGGCAGGAAACAGGAATCAAGAAGCAGGAAAAATATTATTCCGAGGTTAGGTCGGAATTGGCGATGAAAAAAAAAATCGCTCAATCATCAATATATATATATATATACCTTGGTGTGACGCGTCTATTAAGCTTCATGTCACCTTCAACTACTTTTAGTAAACTAAAACACCAATGTTAGTCCATCACCTAAATAGCTGGAAATCCATTATAAGTTTCTAAAGTTGAAATTCAGTGCAAAATAAAAAGAGAAGAGAAATGAAATGAAAAACGACCCACTTTTAGATTTTAGCTTGACCATGGGGTTATCGTGCTAGGTCCTATCCTAAAAAAAAAAAACAAAGCACCAACCAAGACTAAAACCAAAGCTAAAGCCAAAAAAAAAGAAAAAGCTCAAGAGCTAAAACTCATCAAAAAACAAGACTAGCAAAGCAAGGGATCGACGTTTTTTAGTGCTGCGACCAAGTGAATTAAGGCATGTTCACATTTAGCTCCAACTCATAACCATATACACACACACTTATATTCAAATATATACAAATACATGTATATCTAATTCCTATTGTCTCTTTCTTTTTATAACCTATATTCTTCTGTCAATATTGTTGATTGTTTTCTTGTTGTGTTTTTAAAGCAGAAACAGTTAAAAATTAATGAAACAAAAAAAAAGAAAGAAAGAAAAAAACAACAACAACAACAAGAGATAGGCTGTAGTTATACGAATTAGAAGCTTCCATGTTAACCCTATTGTTTTTATTTTCTTCTTGTTGTGGTAATGTTATAAATACATGTACATGTACATATATATATATATATATATGAACGAACCAGGATGACTCTGGTTATGAGGTTTAGCAAGAGATGTCTAGAGAACCAAAGTCAATAGAATTACTACAATCTGTTAAGAAACGTTTCCAACAAGTACTATAATATGAATCTTTTCTTCTTCTTCTTCTTGTCGTTGTTATTGTTATTATTGTTATTATTGTTGTTGTTGTTTCTTTCCTTTTCGATGCATCCACCAAATATGTAAAGACTTTGGGCTAACCATCCATGTATCGAACAATCTATATTCTTCTTTGGACGGAAAAAGAAATCAGAAATCAATTTCCGTGAATTTTAAACAAATACAAAACAAAAATCTTTCTTGTAAATTAAAACCAACAAAAGAGAGAGGGAGAGAAAAGAGCTGAACGAGCAACACAAAGGGTCCTTGGCTTCATTTGATACAACATGTTTACTACTACACGTGTAGATGTGTGTGTGTCCAAATGCATATTTGCTTTGAAACCATTGAACATACACAAACATACACAAGCAATTACAAACACATATACACTTATCTCCAAACTTTATTGTTGGAGTGATTTTGAAAATGGTAATTCTAAAAAAAAGTTTCAGGGCTTAAAATACTTCTGAATAAGTCCACAGAACATGTCCCACTTGTTGTTTGTTATAGATATATATATATATATATATTTAAAAGATTTGGCCTTATCAAGAGTTGGAAAAAGGCCAAAAAAACAACAACAACAACAAGAGCAAGAGCAACAACAACTTACAAAAGGAACACGGACTTCATCTTTGTGGCATCTTGCAACTTGCACTTTGCCATCTGCAAAAGGGTTGTTCTTCTATCCAGTTTTCCCATTTCAATTTATATGTACTTTTACATTTGCTTTTGCAGCTTGGGCCTGAGTATTAAGCTCGAATACCGCAATTCTCACAACCAACACCTTACTGGCTCACAATAAACCAACACTATAATGCAAGTGCACCATCGCCAAGTAGCTTATGCTGTCGCAACCAACGATGGCAAGAAAAGAGAAAGAGTTTTGAAGAAAATAAAGAAAACAAAAGTGTATTTTAAGGAAAAAGAAAAGAAAAGAAAAGAAAAGAAAAAAGAGAGGCACAGGGCTTCTTGGAACTGGTTCTATTATATTATATATAGTATGCATTGCTGCAACATATGGAACGTCACCACCCACATATTGTTCGTAACCACCTTACTTTCCTTGGTTTTCTAGTTGCCTCAGGCTATAGGAAAACGGTAAGAAAAAACCCCAAAAAAGAAACAGATAGAAAGAGAAATAGAAGAAAAAGAATAAAGAATAAAGAACCAGAAGAAGAAGAAGAAAAAGAACAAAAACAGGAAGAAGAACAAGAAGTATTAGTGCATACCGTTGGTAATTGGGAATCTTTTTTAAAAGGAAGCATGGAAAGCACCCTTTATAGTTTTTGTGAAAGGAGTGGTGGTTGTGATAGTGCTAGTGGTGGTGGTGTTAATTTTAAAGTAGAAGTATTAAGGTGAAAAGAAGAGTTTTAACGTTTATAATTGGTATAATTAGATATGCAAATAATGACGCGTATTGAGTACATATTGGAGAACCAGAGGAAGCAACTTGTGGATAAAAACACATCCAAGTCAGAATTGTTCTTTCTTTTGCATTTCTTTTACATTTCTTGTCCTTTAAATTAATTGATTATGGTAAATCTTTTCTAAATAGTTGATAAAGGTAAAGGTAAAGGAGAAGATGAAGGTGAGAATAATAAGGTTGTTGTTGTTGTTGTTACTGTTACTGTTATTGTTCTAATTGTTATTGTTGGTGGTGGAGGCGGGCAGTGGTGGGGGACATCCTAGAGGGAAGGTGGGGGCACCATATATTATCCTAACCACAAGATCAGCAAAAGAGTAGAAAGATTTGCAGTGATATGGAAGAGATAGAGAGTACCATGGATTAGTTATTGTTGATGCTGTTGATGATGTTGATGTTGATTCTGATTTTGATGTATTGCTGGTGCTGCACAAAGATCTTTTGGGCATTAGAGGATTTTCAAATTATCCATATATGGTCAAAAGTTTAAAGATGGATAGAGGTTGCTGTACCAAGTCTTTTTTTTTTCTGTTTTCTTCTCAATCATTCGTTTTAAACCTGTGTTTCTACTTCATTTTTGACTGTTGTTTACTTTCTTAGTAGAAAGTATTGAATCAATAAAAATTAGTTGCACAATGTTCGTGACCATTGCAGAGACGACTATCCTAATTTGTTTTTCCCTTCTTTTTTATTATTTTTTTTTTTTGTTAAGGTTAGGGTTATGGTTCTGGAGAGGTATGAAAACGACGACATAAACAAAAGAAAAGATAATCTAGAAAGAACAAAACACTAAAAAAGAAAAAAAAAAATAATGATGGAGAGTTGAGGAAATTGTACTAGGACAATGTTGGGCAGGTGGTTGAGACTAGACAAGACGAATCAATTAGCAAATTACTCTTTTATTGGGAAAGCTTGTTTGCATTGGATTATTTACCTTGAATCAGATGTTTTTTATAAGAACTGGGAAAGACGCGCCAACTATTTAGTTTGCAATTACCCTAAGGTATACTATATTGTACCATGTTGTACCATGTTGTACTTTTCAATGTTGATACATTTGTTTCCAATTCAAACTCTATTATACTTTATTCTGGTCTTCGGCACTGTGCAAAAAAAAAAATACGAAAAGAGGAAAGATAGGGGAAAAGGTTTGAATGTAAATAGAATGTACGGACAATTGATTACCCAGAGTTTGTACGAAATCATATCATCAATGATGAATTTTACACTATCTTTCCTCTCTCTCTCTCCTCACCTCTCTTTCACTTTCACTTTAATTCGTTTACTTTTTCTAATTCTGTACTCCTTTCAAGTTGACCTTCCCTTCAAGGTACTTTTTTTTTTCAAAACAGTTTGCTTTCATCAAGAAAGAATGCACAAATTCTCTTTTATTTACTTTCGTTCCTCGTTTGAATAAAACAAACACTAGTTTTGTCGTACCCGCTGAACTGATCACGTTGTCGAGTAAACAAAAAAAAAAAATTGAAATGAGGTTGGTGGCTTGAGACGCGTTCTACCTCATCTTGAGATCTCACTCTTCTTCTTCTTCTTCTTCTTCTTCTTTTTCTTCGAAATACTATGTGGTTATGATTGTTGCAGTAATCAAAAAGAAAACCAAAACCAATTCTAACCAACTATTGTTCTAGCCAGTATAAAGTAAGTGAAAAAAAAAGTATAATTTCAAATTAAATTTTTAAAAGAAGAAAAAAAAAAACTTCAAGTTACACAAAACTAACGGAGCTGAGAGAAAAGACACAAAACGTAAAATAAATATTTTCCATTTTTTTATTTTTTTTTTTATTTCATGCCCAAAAAAATAACCTCTTCATCTTCAACTTCAACTTCAACAACTATTTCAACACCAATTTCAAACACACACCAGCAACAACAACAACAACAACAACCATAACTAAAGAGAGAGATAAACCCTTTGTGTCATTGGGCCAAGCAGCTTTGCAGCTCAAAAATAGATTGCGGCAATTCTTTCTTTTAATTTTTTTTTTTGTTTAGTTTTATCCATACGCGATACAAATAGATCTCGAAAACCAAAATTATCCCCCAATTGAGTAATAATCATTACACAGTAGTGGTTTAAGCAACATTGTATCCGAACCGTATTTGTTTCAGTATTTTGCAGTGCTAAGCCATATAACAAGGTAAGGCACTTAATTTCACGACAATAAACAGCTTATAGTCCTATTCATTTTCTCACACATACACACACAGAGAGACTTTTCTTTTTATCTTTTATCCTTTGGCTATGCTCCTTTCACAACATCTCCCGGCACTTGTTGGATCTTTTTTTTCTCTATTCTCTCTCTCCTCTCTTCTATTGAGATGACCAACACAAGCTACTCAAAGCATGTGTACTTTCTGTACTGGCTACGAGAATTTCAGCTGTGCTTGGGTCAGGGAGCAACGATGGTCATCGGAGTGCCATGCGGCACTATATTAATCAGTCGTGCTTTGCTTTGGGCAAAAGTATTTCCGCAGTGTGGTTGGCAATGTTGATATGCGTAGTATAAAAAGGAACTGTCTCTTTGCCTCAGGCCATATCCATGTCCTATTTCTACCATTGCCTTATGCCTTATGCTTGATGCTTGATGTTTGATGTTTTATGCCTTTTCTGGTTCTTCTTCTGGTTCTGGTTCTTCTTCTTCTTTTTTATGCGCTAAAGATAATCTTTCTCTAGGGTGAAAATGTTGTGAATTCCGTGTTGACCATGCACCATTGATGCAGAAAAACGCCATTCTCTCGGACTCCAAATTGCTTCACAAGCCACATATGTCAAGATAAAGAAACTGAGAATGAAAGGAATAATAGAGTGAGAAATTTGAGAGAATACATACACACACATTGCAAGTGTTTACTCAATGTTCACATTAGATACAATTTTTGACTAAATTGCTGTTTAACCAAACTGAACTAAGCAAAGGAAACTGAGGGTCTAAGCCCCGAGCACTACAACTATTCAGCATGTTTACCGGTTTGCCCAAAAAAAGTAAAAAAGTAAAAAAGTAAAAAATTGGATCCAAAAACACAAAATATCAGTCGATTTGTCTGTTGAATGGGATTTTCCTCCTAATTTTTTAGTTTATGATTCTCAATTGAGTTTTCTGTTTAAAGCACAAATTGTTCAGTCAACCGCTGGGTGGGGGGAAGGGAGGTTGAAAAACCCCAAAAATAATAAAATTATATAAAAAAAAAAGAAATTTCTTTTTTTTCCCCCCCTCTTTCTTTCCTTTTTTTTTGTCACCATATTTTTTTGTTAGCGTCAATCTCAATCTCAATCTCAAATATCAGCATCTCAGCATCTCAGCATCTCAATCCCTTTCCTTTATTATCATGTATTTGTAACTATGGCAAATAGAGTAATTATGATATGCAGATACAGCAATTGTTTTCTATTACTAGTAGTGTTGGTAGTTTTAGTAGTAGTAGTAGTAGTATTATTAGTAGTAATAGGAGGTCAATTTCTATTATTGTTCCTTCAACCAGAGTATGGAACAAGCCGATCTATTCTGCTCAGTGCTCATATCTGGAAAGTAACAATAAACAAAAGAAATTAAAGTTTTACACAATTGACCAAAAAGAAGAAAAAGGCGTTGAAGAAACAATTGGGCCCTTTCCTTACAATTCTCATTCTCTGTCTCTCGAGAATAATTACTTAAACAAAAGAGAGGCAAAGTGGGAAAACAAATACAAGAAGCCAATTTTTTTTTTTCTTTTTATCTTTACTTTCTCAATGGCGTTCTTTTTTTTTCTTTTGTTTTTAGGAAACTCAAAGGGAAGGAGAACCGAATGGTTGATTACTGATTTAGACGCAAGACGACGTATTTGAGCAGAAATAGCATAGATTACGGAGATGGATGCCCGTGTGCTGGATACATTTTTACAAGGAGTATTTTTTTTTTTGGTTTCTGCTGGTGTGGCTTTGTTTTTTTGTATTTTTTGTACTTTTTTGGTAGTTTTCCCAAAAATGAAAAAAAAGATTAAAAGATAACTGAGCATAAAGATAGAAATAACATGGTGAACAGGAAACAGGACACAAGAATAGTTGGACTAGAGAAATGATAAATTAATACCTTGTACTTGAACGTGATTCAGGTTTTTTTTTTTTTTGGTCTTTATTTTGCTATGAAATATATTGTGACTTTTTTGGTTCAAATAATTTTTTTTTTGGTGGATTCCGGATTTCAAAGACTTGTTGGAAAAGTTACACAATTTATTACTCATTTCAAGGGTTATTTGTATGTCGACACCTTGGCCGCCTTGGCGTACAGGTAAAAGTGCAAGGGCAAGTAAGAAAAGAAAAGGAATATACTTTATGGATGCAGGGTTATAAACAATGTTGTAAACAGTGTTATAAACAATGTTATAAACAATGTTATAAACAATGTTATAAACAGTGTTATAAACAGTGTTGTATGGTCAATAGACTTTTCTTTCGTGCCTCTCGTCCAACACAAGCATTCCTTTTGATATCTCAAATTGGACTTTTTTGGTAAAATTAGTTAATAATAAATGGTTTAAAAATAATATATATACATATATATATACATCTATACATATGTATATGGAAAAAGTGCCGATCAAGAGTATGGAAAAAGTTCTCAGGAGTCAAATACCTAATCTTCAAGTGGCCAGAAGTCAGGAGTCACGGAGTCACAGAATTATGTACTCAAAGTTGCTTCAGTGAGGCGTTTCTAATACAGGTGGAGGTTTAAGGAGGAGGAGTAGGAGGACAAAATACAACATTGTCGGCATTCAATTATTGTGTATACATGCAAGATCGATTTGGCAGGAGAGTAAGATATATATTTTTATTTTTTTTTCTGTATATAATGAATTATATTTACTACTGATGAAGATGATGGGTGATGATGATTTGAAATTTTCTGAATCATGAAAATAATTTCCTTTTACTATTTACCAAAAGACTTTGTATATTGTGTCACCATGCATTTTCCCAAAAGATAAAATGTAGAAAGTAGGATGCATCGTGGTATGTTTGTGAAAAGAAAAGAAGAGGGAAAGGAGGAAGAGGGACTTGCACTATGCCTATACCCAAGGATATTATAAAGTACACTAGCTTATATGCTCTGCTCTGCTCTGCTCTGCTATGCTCTGCTATGCTATGCTATGCTCTTTTACTAAATGTACTTTTGGCTTAGACAAATTATTTGTGATACAATCATTCTCTCTCTTTCTTGCTTTATGTTTTTTCTCCACCCAGTATATTCCCCTTTGTTATCGGGATAAGTTCACTTACTATAGTAGTGGTGGTTCATTTGGTTAATTGCTCTTGCATGTCGTAGTGGTGGTGGTGTTAGTGTTAGTGGTGGTGCCATGGTGGTGATAATGTTAGGTACAGAGTGTAATTAAAGGTATACTCAAAATGAGTAGAGTACGAGCTAAAGATCTCGCTGTACAAATACAAAAGCAGATTATAATACAAAAGCAACCGCTGCCAAAGAGCAGAAAAAGAAAAAGAGGTAGAAATTGCTGCTGCTGCTGCTGTTGTTGTTGTTGTTGGGAAGATACAATATCTCTATCTATTTCTCAAAAAATTTTATATTTTGCAATTTTTAGCAATTTCGTATTCAAACTGTATACCTCTACACAAGGTGAATTCTTTGTAAACAAACAAGAAAATAATTAATAAATAAATAAATAAATATATGGAAATTGACAATTTGGCAGTAATAAAGAGTGATTGGTTAAGGGGCCCTTTTCCAAATCGAACAACAAGAGAAGATCAACAAGGACTTGGAAAAAAAGAAATAGAAAGAAGAAGAAGAACATTCCATACTTGTTGCGTTTTCGAAGCTTTTCTTCCACATTTAAAAAATGACATTTTAGTACTAAAAACCTTATTCAATATTTGTAGAGATAGAGGCACTAGTAGTAGGACCACTTTATTAAAATGTGACTTACAATTCACTTTCTTCGATGACAAGTCAAAAAAAAGATTAAAAAAACAGAAACAAAATCAAAAACAGAAACAAAAACAAAAGCGATATCCAGCAAGATAGTTGGTCTTTTTTTTCTTGAAGTTATTGGATAAGAGAAGTGTATGGGGGATTATAGGCAAATCCTGCCAATCTTTCTACATATTTTTTTTTTCTGCTTTTTTTGTTTCTCCACTTAACTTGTACAAAGCTTTAGCAATGAAGCCTTGCTATTTGATGAGTTACACTGGGTGAAGTTGCATTCAAATATGTCCTTTTTCTTTATGGTTATTGTGTTTTAGATTCCAATTGTGACAGTTGATGATGGTATAATTACAAACGTTTTTTTTTTCTTTTTTTTTTCTGTATACCATCTGTTTTTTTTTTTGTGCTGTTGCTCTCTCCTTTTTCCTTTTTCCTTTTTTCTTTTTTTTTTTTTTCTTTTTTTTTTTTTTTTGGACTTTCAACTTCATCACCAACATCTTTATCACCACCAACAAAAACATTCTTCTTCTTTTTTTATTTATTTCTTATGTATGCATTTCACTCCTTATTGTTTTGTAATTTCTGTTGATGTTCATTACATTTTTGACTTGCATTTTGCTGATCATTGCTCATCTATCTCTCTCTCATTACTACTACTACTACTAGTACAACCACTACAACCTTGCTTTGCCCCAATGCCACCACCACCACCACTACTACTCCTATTTAATTATATTTTTCTCTTTCCAGCAAACAAACTGAATGGCTCTTTGTTTTGAGTTCTTCTTCTTCTTCTTTTAGATGCTGCTGTTTTTTCCGCGGAAATACCAACAATTACTCTGTAGAGTTCAAACGTATGCTCGGACTTTTGTCCCTCTTTTTTTTTGAATCCTTTTTTTTATTCATTTTTTGTTTTTGTTATTGTTGTTCTTTTTTTATTAAACAAAGTAATAAAGGACAGAGAACCCTTTGCACATGGGGCACAGATATTGGTATCTATCCCTTTGCTTCACTTTTGTTTTTTGTTCTTTGTTTTAATTATTGTTTTATTTTATTTTTTTTGTATGTTTGGTTGAAGAAAGCAATTGCGATTAATGGTTGGTATAGACATTCCCCTCTTTTCAAAATAAAATAAAAGAAGAGATGAAAAAAAAAGATTTTGGATTTTTTTTTTGTTTGGAGGTGGGGTGGGGAAGGAGGGGAGTGTAGTTGTGGTGGTGGTGGTGGGAAGTACTTGACAACCCGAGGAATAGGTGATGCATCTACTGCCCCTCTCACTCAACGACCTTCTTTCTGTCTCTGTCAATTTCTGTATTTTCTATTTTTTTTATTTTTTATTCTTTTTATTTTCGCAAAAGGTAATGTTCCAATTATCGCTCATAACTCACAATTCACTTCTAATGGCTAATAGCAACTCCTTTTGTTACGCTTCAAAGTTGTCTCTGACTATAGGTGTTGAAGTTAATTACTGAAACAAAAAAAAAAAAAAAAAGAAAAGAAAAGAATTTTAAGTATTCAACTATTCAAGTGTTCAACTATTCAAGTGCTCAACTATTGTTGTTTTAGTTCTTACTATACAATTTTGTAATAGAGGTATATAGATTGTTAGCAGTAGCTTGCACTAATATCTTTTGTGGAGTATGCCGGTTCTATGGTGATACCTAAAACGAATTCATCAAAGCCCATTACTTATACTCATATATAAATACATATACATACATACATACATACACACATACATACACAACCCACATATCTGGAAATATGTGGGTTGTGTCAAGATGGAATTACATTTATTGCTCTGTACCACGCTGTATAAACTCCAACACCTTTAAAATTACACAGAACAAAAGAAACAAAGAAACAAAGAACCTGCCCTCGCCCTCACCCTCACCCTCACCCTCCAGTATCTGGTCTAATTATAAAGATACTGCTCTGTATTTATGCATATTGCGCACCACAAAATGACAGGTACAAGTACAAGAACCAGTACAAAAAAGAATATATATATATATATATAACAAAAGGGAAATGTAAGATTCCCTAAAAAAAAAAGAGGAAATAGTTGGCTAGAGCCCAAAGTGTAACAAAAGTTGAATGCTTTACTTACTCAAACAACAGGAAAAGAGAATAAAAAAAAATAGAAAGAAAAAGGAAAAAATGGTTGGGTAACAGGGACTAACAATAGCCTCAGCCACCCTGGCATTATCTCTCTAATTATATCTTGTGTAATTGTCTCTCTCTCTCTCTCCCATTTCAGTGTCCATTTCCTCCCTTTTGCAAAAACATTAACCTCCACCATTTCTTAGTCTTTATATTTTTGTAACTTATTGTTTCTCTTCATTTTTGGTTTCTTAAATAGTGTTGGGTCCCGAAGAATCAGCTGACTGTTGACTTTATTGTCCTTGTTTTTTTTTTCTTTTCCTTTTTCTTAAAAAAAACATATCCTTGTTTCAACAGAATAAAAACACAGACACACTATGTTAATCTCTTGCTCTATAGTGGCTTCAAGTGTTATTGTTATTATTGTTATTACTTTTCTTTTAACCATCTGGACAGAAGATGAATAAGAAATTAATAGTTTCACTAGATATTGCTCTTGCTATTGTATGAACCATCGGTAATTAAAGAGAGACAAAGAGAAAGAAGGAAAAAAGAAAAAAAAAGAAATTTTTAAAAAAGGTTTTGACACTTTTTTGTTTCTCTCCTTCTTCCGGGCTAGCAAAATGGACAATTAGGACAAAAAGGACAAAGTATCTCTTCTTCTGTTTCTTCTTCTTCTCATTTTCTACATGTATTATAAGCTTGCTTATGTATCTGTGAAAACGTACTCCTTTGTTTTCAATATCAATTAAATGTTCAATGAATGCTCATTTGGGTAATTTGCTTTTGCTCAAAACCTAAAAGAAACAAAAAAAATGAACAGAGATAAAGAAGGAAAGAGAGGCAAGCAGTTTCACAACCATGGGCTTTGCACAACCGCTGCTCCTTCATCGACTCTTATTGCTTCTTTTTTTTTTTCTTTCCCGTCTGCTTTTAAAAACGTTTCAGGAAATAAAGTGGGATTTTACTCAATATACCACTGATGATGACACTCTGCATCAAAAAGAGAATAATAAAGTAAAATAGAAGCAGAAAAAAGGATATAGAAGAACAGTACCAGAAATAAATGGCAACAACAACAACAACAACATCAACTAAAGATAGGCTCGTGACCAGACTGAAATTCGACGTGCTTTGAACATACTTTGTAAAGAATAAAAAAATTTTGTATTCAATACTCTAAACGATTGGTGGATAACGAGTATACCGGAATACATATTTACAAAATCCTCATAGCATTTGCGCTTTTCAAAAGAACAACTTTTGGCTATCTCTCTCTTTGTTTCTTGTAGGCTCCCCCCCCCTCCACCTTTCAACCTCCACTTCCTTTTCTTGCGTTCCTTTTTCCGTTCATGGTAATGTTCGTGCTAGTGTGAGAGTGTGTGTGTTGAAGTAGGCTGTACCTTACTTTGCATCCACTACTTATTTGAATGAAAAGTAATTTGGTGTCCTGTATATAGTGTATCTCCATAACTCATACACATATATACATATATATAAATACACTTGTTGACAGCAATATAAGCAACAAAGAGAACGAGAAAGAGAAAGGGAAACAGTGAGAGTGAGACAGAGAGTGAGACAGAGAGTGGGGAAAGATTGAGAGGGTGTGAAATGCACTACCATAATTGAAGCAAGATCGTTGAGATGAATGATCTACACTGCTCATCTTCGTTCACCAAACTGTCTTCTTTTTTTTTCTTTTTAATTTCACTTTTTCATATCACGTGACAGTATAATAGAAGCGATTAATTTTTGGTTCAAATTTTTTTTTTTACTATTTTGCGGATAGTTCTAGTATATAGTGATTATGGTGATGAACTTTGTTATGGTTTTTGCTTTTGCTTTTGCTTTTCTCCTATTCTCCTATTCTCACGCGCTTCTGTTTCTGTTTTGTCTGTAATCTAAATTGCTAAGAATAACTTTGACGGTTTCAGATTGGACGTGACAACAGAAATTTCCCGTTTTTTTAATTAAAAGAAAAACGAAACAAGAAACAAGAAAAAAGAATAAAGAATGGCGCAACTTTTTTTCTTTTTTTGCTAGTGATAAGTGAGCTGTACGACGTGTGAAGTTAAAGGGAAGTTAAGAGGATGCTAGAGGGCAGTTCGATGTTTGCAGTAGCAGTAACAACAGCAGTAACAGCAGCAGCCTAGACATTAACAATATTCAGATGCATTGCGCACATGCAACTACTGGGAAGAACAAAAAAAAAAAAAAAGAAAAGTTCAAGCGTTGTGATCCTTTGGAAGCCTTCAATTTTTTTTTTATCCGCGTTTTTTTATTTTGTCTTTTTTTTTCCGGTCTTCTTCTTCATTATTACTACTACTATTATTATTATTTGAGTTTGAATTTGACACACGATAAATGCTGATGCACACAAGTCTTGATGACGCTAGATGATGCTGAGGCACCCACTTGACAGTATATAAGTGTGTTGCAACAACAGTAAATGTTGAAGGCATGGACTTAAGAACAAAAAAAAACAAAAAAAGAGAGAGAAAGAGAGAGAGAGAGAGAGAGAGAGAGAGATGGGTGTAGATGAACCAGGATTATCAGCTATTAGCTTTGGTTGTTCTCTTTTTTCTTTCATAATTGAGAAACTGGGATTGAAATACTCGACCGAGTTCATACACTCTTGTTCTCAGTTCATTGCTTTTATTTTTATGAGATTTTAACGATTGTTTAATCTCCGACAACTTTTTCAACTCTTTTTTTTTTTTTTTTTTGGTATTGTTTTCAACAAAAAAAGAGAACGTATGGTTTGAAGTGCAAATTAACCTGTTTACTACCACTACAAAGTTTGTGACAGTTGCAAACGCCTTTTTTCTATATTTCTCTTTACTTTCCAGATGCTTTTATCAAGGGTTGCCTTCAAGTGTTGGAATTCATGAGACAATAAGAATATTTCTTTGTTTGACTCTGAAATGTAGATGTGTTTGGTGGAAAGGAGGAGTTAATGCAATGTAAGTGGTGACGTAAATGTCAAGTATGCAAATGACAAATTATGATCAAATAAAAAAGATACATATATATAAAACAACGAAACAAAACAAAACAAAACAATAGTAAATACAAGGTTTTGAGAATTTGAGATTTTCATTTCATTTTCTTTTCATTTTCTTTTCATTTTTTCTTTTGGTGCATGAACGTAAAGAAGGTTATCCTCTTGTATCACTTGGGATGAAGAAGAGTGACAGGTGAGAGAAACTACACCAAGTATGAAGTACATAGTATTGTACACTTTTGTGGATTAGAAAAAAAAAGATATAGTTATAAAGGAAATTGGATTTGAGTGTCTAAGAATCACTCAAATCAGTGTTTGTTTTTGCTTCTTCCACCTCTTGTTATTCAAATTTTTCTGATTTTAATTATCTCATTTTAGTTCACTAGTCCAAGAAAACAAAGAGACTGGGAGTTGGATAGTAGAAGTTTTTGTAGAAAATTACAAGACTAGATAAAAAAACTAGACCCTTTTTTGTCGAAAACAGAGGAAACAGTAGATAACAAATCGTAAATAACCAATAAGAAAGATATAAGAATGAAGAAGTCGAGGCAAAACAAAAAGATTGGAAAAAAAAAAAAGGAATTTGAATACACTTGCTCATACAAGTGCCATTTCCCATTTGTAATGAACCGTTTGAAAGGCGACCAGTAATGAGCTATGCACAAATCTTTAACCTTTTCCGTCCACCATGATTGTTTCTCTTTTTAATATTTTTTCTTTTTTTATGTGTGGTTCTTTATTCTTCTATTTGAGGTTGATCTTCATTCATATTCTGTTGTGCTGTTGCAAATGCATAGATCATAGTATGGAGTGAGAGGCTAAGGCGGGCAGGACCAAGATGGTCAAGATCGTAGCCATAATGTAAAGGAGGGAAAATTATTGGTCATTTTACTTGTAAGGGAGAAGAGAACGAGTGCGTACATGTATCGTTTCAGAAACACATTTGATTGCAAGTCGTGGTAATGTTGGTGATGTTCAATTGGTGCACGTTGTGCCTTGGTACTAAAGAAACAACAACAACAAAATACAAAAAAACAAAAGGTCTGATAGTGGCTGTGCCTATACTTTGTGTATTGAAATTGCAATCATTTTCTCTTTTTGGTAATGGCTGCATTACATCACTGGTTGGTTGAGGTAAAAGAATAAAAGAATAAATACAGAAATAATAGAAATAGAAAAAAAGAGTAAGAGAGAATGTACCAAGTGCATGAATGGAATTGAGAGTCATCAACAGGGCATCTCACCTACGCCTGAATTTTTTCAAAATTGTTTGATAAGAGATTTACGGCACGAGTGAGATATTATAATTGTCTTGCATGAAATCCCGCTCGCCGCCAACTTCCGGGATTTGATTCAAGCGTAAATTTCTTTTTTTCTTTCCCCTATGGTCCCCTCTCCATTGCAAAACTAAAAAAAAAAAGATGGAATTTCATCTCTGCATATGCGTTGCTTGAGTTTTTTTTTTTATAGTTCTTCTACAACTTGCTCTTTAGATGTCTTTTACCCATTTTCATATTGTAATGTGCTTAACCGCCATGTCTCAGCAGTAACAGCATAGGTAATAGTGGTAGTGGTCGTGGTTGAGGTTGAGGTGGTGTTGTACGTAAAACACTGATTGTTAATTTTCACAAAGCAGGCAAAAAAAGGCAAAAAGACAAGGAAGACAAGCTACAATAGGTTCTCAACAAAGTCCACTATTTTTTTTGTCTTATTTATTTGGGATGTTACAAAACTACATTTCTTGAAGAGAAGAAGAAGCAATATGGTCAAAAGTAAGATTACAACCAAAACAGCAAAAGTATAGAGAGAGCAATGAGTAGAGTGTATTTGTTTTTTTTATTTTTCTTTGCTTTTAATAAAAGTGGAGACAAAGGATTTCCGCTATTTTTGAGACGAAGAAAGCATCTAGCCAATATATGTAGAAGCAAGCGTTCCTATTCGTCTAGATCGTTATCAAAATGTCTTATACCTTTACCAAGCAGATGTTTTATTATCGCAAGACGAAACGAAAAAGGTAAAGAGAAAGTAAAAAACCAATGGTCGTGTTGCCGTTGCCAAAAAAAAGTAAAGTAAAATAAAAATAAAAGTCCAAAAAATAAATATAAAGTAAAATAGACTATGGAAGTGAGTACTCAGAACAAGAGCTAGAGCTAGTGCTAGAACAAAACTTGTTTCAGATTACAAGGCGGAAGGTTATCTTGGACTGATAACAAGTGTATACTCTGTCCTTGTGTCTGTCTTTGTCTTTGTTCCTTTTCGTTTGCTCTCGCCTTTTAAATTGATTGTTTCTGAATTCTGCTTCATTATTCTTCTTGTAACTAATTGTATTATTCCTTAGTTTGGCTATATTATTGTTATCAAGTTTTTTTTTTCATACTTTAAATTGTCTCTGGATTCATGTATAGGGGGAAAGAGTAAAACAAATATGGAAAAAATTGCAAAAAACTAAAAAAAAAACAACAAAAAACAAAAAAAAAAAACAAAAAAAGTGAAGGCGGGAACAAAGGGAAGGTGGATGAGAGAGGGTTCATATGTGGAGGCAGAGTTAGAGCTGAAGAATGTGGCAGTTGAGTGAATATTGAGTCAATAGTACAATGGTACAGTGGTACTGCAGTACTGTAGTATATAGTGGTAAACGCCCCACTGCGCTCCAGCATTATCAAATTGTGCTCTTAGTTTGCCTCCGTTTTTCAGTTTACTCACACACTTACTGATTCTACATACTCTAAGTATCTCGCCCTTTTATTTTTTTTTTAATTCCAAGTGAGGGCAGGCCAGGCGGGGTGAAGGGGAACATCTGTTCATCAGATTCAGTTGACGATATTTTATTCCTCAAGTAAAGAGACGTGTGAAGTCCGTATCTCCTATCTTTTGTTCTTAGTTTCTCTAAATTTTTAATTTAAGTATTTGTGTTGGGTTTAGTGATTGTCTCAGTTTCTTTGTTAGTTTATGTATTTGTTTGTTTCTTTATTATGGTACTTTGCCAGACCCAACTACTCTATTAGCTTTCATTTGTCAACATTTACAGTGAGTGTCTCTCGACACCTTGAGTATTTCGTCGTCGTCCACCTCCACCTCCATAAGATGGAGTTTCAGCATTAAAAAAACACACAAAAAAAACACTAAAGAAAAAACCAAACAAAGATAGATGAAAAGAATAGGAAACACTTATTATAGTAGTAAATCCTGTTAAGAGAGACTTTATCTTGTGGTTACTGTATACTTATTGTCTATTTACAAAAAAATAAAAAAAGAGAAAAAAATTTACAGTGGATGTATGAGTACTGCATAGTAATATATCGTTTATATACAGTACCAGTACAACGACAAAAAGGAAACTGTATCTTTAGTCGGTGTACAGAAAGTTACACAAAGTGAAAATAAAAAAATAAAATAAAAAGTGCGTAATTACACAAAATGATAATCAACGCTTCATCGCTTAAAAATAAAAAAATAAAAAAAATAAAAAAATAAAAAATTTTAATTTTAATTTTAATTTTAAATTTATATTTTTCATTTAAGCGCCAACTACTGCGAGATAGTAAAGTATAGAAGTAATCAGAAAGAATAATACATAAATATAACCAAAAAAAAAATTTATCAAGAACAAGAACAAGAACAAGAACAAGATTTCGAACAAGAGTACACAACTGGCATCAAGTGTAACAGAAACCAACAAGAAAGACAGGTGCAGGTGCAGCTCCAGCAAAAAAATTTTTTATTTCTTTTATTTCTTTTCTTTATTTTTTTATTCTTTTTTTGTAGTTGTAGTTGTTGTTCCAGTTGCATTGGAACACCATAGTGTATAGACATGCAGATAGAGTTGTTGCGAATATTATGATACTTTCCTTAACCTTACTACCCTCACCCACACACACACACACACAATACACATACAAAAGTAGATGTAGCAGCTACAGCAGCTACAGCTACAGCAGCAGCGGAAGTAGAAGTAGAATCAGAAGTAGAGGAAGAAACAGCAGGAAAGAAAAGAAAAGAAATAGAGTCCCTTTCAACTACTTTACCTTCAGAATTATAAATACTTCCTATATCCCACCCATTTCTATACACCTATCACCCCCTCCTTCCCATTTGATAGCCCTTCCTTTACTGACAAAAGAGTGCTTCTACTACTACTACTACTACTATTACTACTACTACTACTACTAATACTACCAATACTAGTAATTACGAAGGTATAAAACACACCATCTATTTCTTATATTCCTACATACTTAAAAAGGAAAAAGGATCTCACCCAGTCTAATTGTAATTTTGGTTATATCATTGCTACTCTTCTTTCCAGATAGCGTGACACACACACACATATATATATATTACTAGACTCAGTAGTACCCACACATTACATACTTTAGAAGGACTATTCTACACTTAAACACTTTACGGGACCTCACACCCATACCTTCTACTTTGCCCCTCGAGATTCATTCAAAAGGGTTTAAGAAGTATTATTGGAAAAGGCCTTTACAACACCACACATACACACATATACTGCTTCAACTAGCTAAGAGACTAGCGCATAGTTTGTTGAAATCACCATTTTGAAAAAATAAAATAATAAAATAAACACGACACAATGATGACCCAGACACACCTTCACTATACAACAGTAGCTGGCTCTACTGTTCAGAATCAACAATCATCTCCCAAACAGAGCACTTCAACTACCACCACCAAAGCCAAGTATGACGAAACCAAACCAAAGATTACCTCATTGCCTTCATTCAGCGAACTCTTGACTTCGATCCCACTCCCCTCTGAATTCAAGTCAAGAAGTAATAGCAGTTCCAGTGCCTCCTCAGTGCGACAACCACTACCACCACCACAACAACAACAAGCACAAGCACAACCAGTACCGGCACCGGTACCACAGGATAGAAATAGAGTTCCATCCATTACATCGCCGCCTTACCAATACTATTCTCAACCATCAGTACAACATAGATTGCCTACTCCCCCATTATCTCAAACTCAACAACCACAACCACAGCCACAACCACAGCCACAAACAATTCAACAGTATCCATCAACAGCTCCAAATGGTGGTTTTGCTGTGCCGATGACGATGAACCGTGCTCCACATTCGGCTCCACAACAACTACCTCCCTCCCACATGAGTGACAACATCAACATGGCACCTATCACACCAGTCACTATAGCGTTTGACTCAAGAATCAGATCCAACTCTGCAAGCTATAGTTACCCACAACCACCACAGCAAGCACAACCACCACAGCAAGCACAACCACCACAGCAAGCACACTTTCCACACCAATACCAGTCGGTATCGCCGGCTACAACATCTCCCCATGCTCAGCATGCACAACAAGTACAACAGTACCTTCCTGCATCTTCATCAGCTTCGTCGCCACAACACTCTCCCTCAACCAGATCAGCTACATCACCATCTACTGCCAGTGCTAGTGATCCACGCAGGAAACACGTGTGCAAGATTTGCTCTAGATCCTTTACCACCAGTGGCCACTTGGCAAGACACAATAGAATACACACTGGTGAACGGAAACACGAGTGTCCTTGGCCAAGCTGCGATGCTCGTTTTGCCAGACAGGATAACTGTATGCAGCATTACAAAACACACACTAATGGCAAAAACAAGAGGATGAGAAACACATCGGTGTCGCATACAAATGGTAATGCCGGTATGAATAGTAATGTACAGGCTGGCGCACAAGTACACCCACAAGTACACCCACAAGTACACCCACAAGTCCAAGAAGGATACGCGCCACCAATGATTGTACACCACCAACACCAGCAACAGCAGGTCCAAGCCCAGCCCCAATACCAGCAGCAACAACAGCAGCAGCAGCCTCTTGCATACATTAGCCACCACCACCACCACCACCCTCTTCCTCACCAACCACCGCACTTTAACTTTGCTACAAAGCCATCATATGTATAAAGGACAAGGAAAATGATGGATTTTTTTTTTTTGCCAAATGGAAGAAAGAGATATTAGAGGTATATTAATTGTTTATGAGACGAAGGATATAATCGAATGAGTTTTATGACTATAGGGTTGGTTGACACTTGAATTTCTTGATTGCAATTTGCAATTTACAATTTGTTCTTTTTTTTTGTTTAGTTTTCAGTTCTCGATTGATTAATATGTTTTAAATATATATTCTTCTACATTACTACGATATCCAGTATTTTGCTCTGTGTGTGTGTGTTATTCTTAATATTCTCGTCAGAATTGATTTGATATCGAATACAATTAGCCATATATTTACACCATCTTTGACATCTACATTGGCAAATACTTGCTTTGTTATTCAACTTTTTGATTTTTTTCCTTTTCTCAAATGAAAAGTTGGAAAAATATATTGAGACTCCAAAACTAGATTACCGGGATTATACTGATTCACTTTGCTAAAGTTGTGGGCTTCTGCACAATTAATTCTGATGAGAAGAAAAGAACATATACGTTAACCACAGATTTGGCTCTAGAGAGCGATAGAGGGGGAAGAGGAAAGGGAATGGGTATCTATGGTAGACCACTATGTCGCTGGTTGCAAAAGAAGAAAAGATAATTAAAAAAAAACACAACATACAATTATAAAATATACACATTATATAAAAATTTTTGTTAGCCAGTTTCACAGTGGAGGAAAAAAAAAAATAAAAATATTATAAAAAACAAAATAATAAATAGAAAATTAAACAAATCACCATTTCCCCAACGCGTCCTGATAATAAATTTTATTATCAATGTGGCAACCCATTACATCACCTCCATAACCACCACCACTTCCACCACCTACACCACCACCACTTCTACCTTCATCATCGTCATTATTCAACTCTGTGCTTTTTCCTCTCAGGTTTTTTATAAAAAATAAATAAATGAGGGGCGGAGTTCAAAGATAGTGTTTGATACTGATGGAACCTGTTTGATATTTTATTCCACCCGTACCACAAAGTATAGTCGTGGAATTAATAATAACGACAAGAATATTTATGAGTTGAGCCTGCAAAATTATGGTCTTGAGAATTCATAATAATTAGATACTAAATGTGAAGAAACGGGCAGTTTTAGCAAAGAAGAAGAAGAAGAAGAAGAAAACGATTCAAGGACAAGCTTATTTGCGAATGATAATGACGTAAAGCCATAGCTTCTGGAATGGTCTACTTCTTTTTAAAAGAGAACAAAATAGAATAGCTACATTGCATGTATTGAAACTTCCTTGGTTCCAAAGTGGCTTACCAGCTTCACCAGCTTTTTACTCATGAACATGACAGTAGCGAATCGTTATTGAGAGAAAGCGATAACACCCCGCAGCGTCCTGCTTTATCATTTTCAGCATGGAGTACAACTTGGATCTTGCCCTACCTCGACATGCAGTGATAGTATTGATAACCCCTCACCCCTTCACCCCTTACCCCTCACACTTCGCCCATAATACACCTATTTCCACTCCAGAATCCTCCTATAATAACGCTTATCTTGTTTTATTTTTTTTAGCATATTATGTTTTTTATGTTTTTGGGTTATTACAACAACTTTTTATTATTACAAAAGTTTCAACTGCTACTGTTTGACCAAATTACCCGAAGAGAGATGAAAAGAATAATAATAGCAACCACAAGCACAATAATAATGATAATAATAATAATAACCACAATCACAATAATAATAATAATAACAATAATAATAATACCGACATGATTGTGCATCTTTTCAGCATTTATTCTCCAAGTTTCTTATCCTATTTACACCACAAAAAAGGATAAACATTATTCCAGATGGGCAAGGCAGATATATGAGTGGAAAGCTTACGTCTAGCTAGGAATAGTTTGGGATCTTTCAGGAGTTTCATGAAAAAAATAAAAAATAAAGTAAAGGTGGAAGAAAAGGAAGAATATAATGATAATGAATGAGAATGGCGGAGACATGTTTTAAGTAATGCGAGGCATAGTGCACGGTCACACTTTGAGACAAACCTCGTATATGTTTATTATTATTTGAATTTTTCATTCATTCAGTCAGTTATCTATCCATGCATTGTTTTTTCTGTTTTTCTGTTTTTTTTTTTTTTTTTTTTTTGCTTTTTCCAAAAAACTCGGTTTTCCCTTTTGTTGACTATTAATATTGCGGAGATGGTCGAAGGGTTTTGGTGTTGCGACCCTTCGTAACTGAAATGGAGCAACACTTCTTGTTTTTCACTTCACCTCGTATTGTGTCATCCTTGTACAGGATAAAGGGGGAGGGGGGCGGAAAAGAAGGAGACGTGGTCAAGTTAATCTAGTGTGAGCTTGCCAATACTGAACCATGTAACCATATGTTTAATATATATGTATCGACGACGATTGATCTATTAATGAAAAGAAAGAGAGGTGAAGTGAACAGGTAATTGGACTACGATGTACTGTTTAGTGATAACGGTTTCGCTTAGAGTTTGCACAAGTCTAGAATAATTAGTAATCAAAGTGTTTGCTTCTATTCTAGAAATAAGTTGTGTGCTTTTGTTTGCTCAAGGTAACGCTTTGTCGAGACGACTTTTTCAATATCTTGAAACTTTGATCTTAGGTCTTGGAAGGTTACTTCTCATGTTACACACACAGTTTCTCTTTCAGATCTTGGAATTCATGTCTGGAAATTTATAGATCTTGGGTTCAACTTGAACCGGTAAGGCCAGATACGTTTCGGACACCAGCGTTCCGAAACAAACGAACAAAATAAAAAAAAGAAGTTCAGGGTGGCTTCAGCTTTCGTAGTTTTATGCTCAAGTTATTTTAATTCAATTCGATGAGATCTCACCGGTGAACCAAAAGCAAGAAAAAAAAAAATGAACATAAAAAAAAGAAACTGAAATAAAATAAAATACAACAACAAAAAATAAATACTAAACACAGACACAACCGTATCTGACTCAGGAAATTTTAGAAATCCAATTTCGTATCACATTATTTTGTTTCCAAATGGGTAATTAAAAACACAAGGTTGCATTTGCAAGGAAATGTATGATATTATAAAACATCTATTTTTTCTTATTCCTCCTTTTATTAAACGAAATGCAACAAAGTAGATAGAAAAAAGAAAGAAGAAAAAGGAATAGTTAAAGGAAAAAGAAAAATAATAAGGCCAAAAAAAAAGAAGCAAATACACTCAAGGATAGCCTAATGGTCTAGTCAACTAGACCCCTCCTTAGATATACTTCTCTTTGTACAAACGTAATAGTCATTTTCTTCAAGGGCTGAACTCTCGCTTCATTTCCGAGGGAAAACAAGACCAGGGACAAGAGTACAATAGCAAAAACTTGGGCCTTTGTTTTGTAGCTACACTTTCGCTCGTCACCTCCCTAATACGGTGGAAGTGGTGGTAATGGTGATGGTGGTAATAAAATGATGGTGGAGATGACGATGATAATAACGATGATAGCGACAATGAAAATGACAATTAAAGCACCACGGGACTTGTATGCATAATAATGTACTTTATGAAATCTGGATTGTAACTAACGTTTTGCATTATAAAAGGAGGTTTTCTTTGTAATCAAACACCGAACAGAGTGAAGCTGAACCCAGCAATAAAAACTTACATGATAGTGCCGATATGATATTATTGTTGGCTTCATCATTGCAGCAACTACAACTAACATCACCCATCACTATTGCTACTGCCACTACTACTCCCCGCATTTCATAGCTTTCACCCCTCATCTTTCCTTACTTATTTCATGTGTAAACAGCAGAAGACTTTTCAAAAAACCAAGAATCAAAAACCAAAAAACCAAGAATAAACACTCCCTACCTCTCGCTAGTGCCGTAAATTTTCCTGATAAGACAAACTTCTACCCTTTTTTTTTTGATACTTCTTTCCCATTACTTACACACACACACACACACACACACACACACACACACACACAGTTGTTTCAGCTAATGAACACTTCAACTTGTGTGGGATATTTGTGTTGCAGCAAAGTTTGGCAATCCATGTTACATCAAGCAGCCAGTAGACTTGAAACACCTTTATAGACACATGCTGTTTTTTTTTACCGAGAGTTAGTGTGTAGTGGGGAAACAAACGAATGAAAAAAAATAAATAATTAAATAAGAAAGACAAACACTTGCCGAGTTCTTTTAAACATCGAACAAGTTACTACCACTGGCACACAACTGACAACCATTAATGCTCTCCGTGACTGGTTAATCAATAAAGTTTTGATGAATATCTGACGAAGGTCAAAGGAGAGAGGAGAGAGGAGAGAGATAGAGATAGAGATAGAGAGAGAATAATAATAATAATAATAATAAAAACAAAACAAAACAAAGTAAAGTAAAGTAAAGTAAAAAAATGGTGTATACTTTGATTAGGCTTTTAAACTACTGACTTTCAAGACTTTTTGTAATGCATTTTATAGTTTGGCATTCAATTAGATAGTTCGCAAGCGTCCCTGCTTATCTGGAGCGTGTTTTAATATATGCTTTCATCAAGAGCTTTGTATTGACACTGATTGTTGTGAACTCTAGCCCAACACCGCCTTTTGCTCTCCCCAACTAATGCCAAAGCTTCATCCATGTTTCGCATTATTGCTGTAGCCATAAGCCATCACTCCGGCAATTGCACAAACTCTTGTGCTCAATTGAAAAAAGAAAGTAGTGTTTAGATAAATGACTCCAACTGTTGATACCAAACATGAGGCGGAAACGTGAATTTTAATGATGAGCAAAACCAAAAAAAATAAGAAAGAGTGAAAATATATCCCAGGAACGTGCTTGCTGATGATACTTCAAGTACTTGTATAAAACAAGCTTTTCCATTGCCCCTCCCTCCTTTTTTATTTCCCACTTTATCTATCCTTCTCTTTCTTTGTCTTCATATCTTCTTTTTTTCCATTTTTTTTTTAATCTGAAAAGCTATTTTCGTGTTTTAGCACACCACCATGGGGTTTAGCAAAAAATGCAAGAAAAGTGTCACCTTGTTTGGAAAAAATCAGTAGGTTTTAAAAAATAAAGTAACCTAAAAGTAAATGCAAAAATAGAAAACAAGGTTTTATGAAAACTTAAACCCGATTTAAAATAGAACAAACAAAAGCATAGCAATGTAAAGTAAAGAAAAGTAAAGAAAAGTATAGCGAAACATGACAAAGTCTCCATGTTGTATTTAACCAGTCCTTTCCATTCTCTCCCTATTAACATTCATCATTTAGCATTTACCATGTATCCCTTATCCTTTCTCCATTATCCTTTATCCCTTATCCTTTATCCTTTATCCTTTATCCTTTATCCCCTATTCTTTATGACCTATTGTTTATCCTTTTGTCTCTTTGCAGTGTAACATTTCCCAAAAAACAGAGAATTAATGCACAATCGTGCCTCAAAAAATTGAATCAAGGTAGTATTTTTGTGCGAGGGGGAGGGGCGAAGGGGCGGAAGGGGGCAGGGTGATAATTGCTGGACGCATTATCAATTAGCTTCTTTGTATGAGTCCATGGGCAGAGCTAAAATAAAGGTTTCTCTGATTGTGGTTGTGGTTGTGGTTGTGGTTGTACTAGTGGATTTTGGTGGCTATGGTTGTAGTGGTGCAGGTAACAAGAAGTAGATGTGGTTAGTTCAGGTAAAAAGGTCGCCCCTATTATGCGAAAATTTGTTGGCATTGGCCAATACTTCTGGAGGTTGCAGTTTTGTCAATGCGAAACTATACAACAATACATTACCACACAAGTCGAGCTTCCTTCTTCCATCCCAGCCCATTCCGATACCCCCTCTTCTCCCTCTCTTCCCACTTCCCACTTCCCTCGCCCACACCCACACACACACCCACACACCCAGCTACTACCTTTATTGATTTTTTAAAAATATACTTCAGGATACTTCACTTGATAATGTCAATTGTGCATATTCTTTACCAAAGGTTATTGATCAGAAGCCAAACAAAATAAAAAGGACAACGTGTTACTTTTCGAGTAGAGTAGTATCAATTGGGAGGATGGATGCATAGACATTGGAAGAGATATTAAGTTTGAAGTTACAATTCCATAAAAACTGCCTTTAGATGTCCTTCACCTCCAAATAAAAAAAAGAAAAGAAAAAGAAAAGGAAAAGAGAAATATGCTTTGTCAAAAGTAGCAAATGTTGATGTACTTTGTTTAGCTCAATGGTACTACAAGAGACACCCAAAAAGCTATAAGGATGCAAAAGTTGCAAAATAAAAAAGAATAAAAAAAAAAAAAGAAAAAGAAAAAGAAAAATAGATGCCGCAAAAAGGAAACTTTGTTTCTGAGTATCCAGAGTCAACTCATAGACGATGGATGAACACCAATGAAAAGTGGGAGTTTTCTTTTTCTTATACCTTGTGAGTCAGTATCTAAAACCAGTATACTGCTCTAGTATGCCTATTTTCAACCCTGGCAATTCTCTCCTCACTCTTTCCTCTGCACACCCACAACGACATTGACTTGCGGGAAAAAAAGAAAAAAAGAATTTTGTTGAAATTTAGTGGGTCGCAAGTAACACTTGTACTGTGCATATTGCATGCCATGTCACCTACTTTTACCTTTGTTTGACAACTACAATACTACAGAGGAAGATAAACAATAGGTGCAAGAAAAAGGACAAAGAAGAAAAACACACAACAATAAGCACCATTTTTCTTTTCTTCTTCTTCTTCTTTTAAAGAAAAAAAAAATGAAAATGGTTTAATTTTGAGTTTCACCACCATCCCTATGCAAGTTTCAAGACTATGCCCTGCACAGAGTCCACGATACACAGGAAAAAGTGGCAAACGAGGTAGTTGCAAAGAAGCACTTGTACAAATATAGTGATAAAAGCAAAAAATAAACCAGTAGTAGCAATATGTACAGTTTTCGCAATGCATACTGGCTTTGCTTGGAAGTAGTATAGGAGCATCCTGAGGGAAGGTGTTTAGAAAAGCTTTCATGGCTCCCAACTTGTTTCGGGCTTTATGTGTGCATCTAAAATCCGGAACTATTGGAAATATTATAATAATAACGCATGTATTGATCTGACTAATAGCACTACCAGTTTCTCCTGATGTTTGTCTTGTGTAGCCAAGGAAGTGTAGTGGTGGTAGTGGTGGTAGTGCTAGTGGCGGGAAGAAGGCGTGAGTGAAAGTAGAGGTCGAGAGAAACTCTATGGACTCTATCACTACTGACGATGACCATGCGACGTAGGAAAAGCCCCAAAAAACATAAAAAAAAAATACTAGGTGTTACAGTCAATCAACACCAACACGAACTTTCTAACCTTTAATCCTTTGTCTTTTGTATACCCACCTTTTTTCTTTTTTGCCTCTTACATTGTCTTTGCAAATGCAATCAATCTTTGTTTTGACACAAAAACTTTAAAGTTTCGTGAACGGCACCATCGTTTTTGCTAAATTTCCAACTCGATAAAGATCGGCCAACACTCTGTTTCAGCCATTTTTCATGTTCCTGCTCTTGTTTGGATGTTTCAATGTTTCAATTTTTCAATTTTTTTTTTCTCAGTTTCAATTTCAATTTCAATTTTCAATTTTTCACTTTTGGGTTTATTCTGTCTCTACGATTTCATTTATATTTGGTTTTAGACGGTGACGCTAACAAGAAACAGATGTTTGGGGTCGTTCTTGACGGTTACATTTTAGAGGTATTACAAAGTAGTAGTACTGCAGATCACGAAAATATGGGTACCGTGCTGTAAGTTTTTGTTTTTCTTTTTTGTTTTTCTTTTCTTTTGATTTTCTTTTTAACTCTTGAGACTAGAATTTGTGTTCAAAAGCAGGTTTGCAAGAGGAATGTAGTGGAATGGAACCGTCTTTGCTTGGTTTGCTTCCACCCTTCCGCCTGCTCTCAACTCATTTCCCATAAGATGCAAGAACCAAATCTGAAAAATGAAAAGTGAAGAATGAAAAGCAAACTGCAAAAGAGTAGACGTAATACAACTATATAGAAAAGAGATGAAATTTGGGTTGGTGGTCGATTCATACTTTGCTTTTTTTTTTTTTTTTTTTTTCTTTAGTTGAGGTTCAGAGTTTCGTGGCTTTTAGTTTGTGACTCTGTCCAATCACATCTCCCTTTGCACGAAAAGCATTATCGCGGTACACCGGACGCAAGTTGCATCATCATCAACGTGCAAAAGAGTAGGGCATGGGAAACGTTTGTTGGTTTATGCTGAGTGGTGAAAGTTGAGGATGTGCAGTTATAGTAATTTCAAAAAAATTTGTCTATTGAATAAGTGAATGAGAAAAAAAAGTGAAAAAAGAAGTGAAAAAAAAGGAAAATGGGCCCAAAAAAAAAAGGTCAATAGGAATTTCAGGCTAAACAACTAAAAGACGACCCTCATTAATCTCTTTGACAATCTCTTATTTAAGAAATAGGGAATTAGGGGTAAAATTGGAATCAAAAAGAGAAAGAGGGAAAGAGATCTTGTGTGTTTGTGTGTGAAAAGAAATTTTGGATTTGACAAACCTTTTCTTTATAGCTCAACCAACATTTGGTCTTATCTCAGCACCACAACTAGATAGTAATAATATTATATATATATTTTTTTTTATTTTTGTCTTCATCACGCTTTTCTTCCCCGATGCCCCCACGCCCCCACGCCCCCACGACTGCACCTCCACATTTATTTATCTGCCCATTCTTCATTCTACGGATTTTTGTTTTTCTTATTGCAGATTTGTAGACGATGGTAGCATAATCATGGCAGGCCTCCCTCGTAATCACTAATCATTTTTGATATATTCGTATCTTTGACTCGAGAACTACTCTTTGCCCTCTTTTCACTTCCCCCTCCCCCACTCTTTCCCCCTGTAGTCATCACTGTAAATCTTTCCCGTTTGTTCATTCCTCTTTCTTCTTTTCTTTTTTTTTTCCATGTTTCTCACTACTTTTTTTTTCCTGTACCAGGCGCAGTAAAGTGAACGACAACAATAACATCCACAAACCCAATGGTCCGTTGCGTACCCCTGAAATTTCACTTTTGTTAGTGTTGATGCTACCAACTGTACATATAATAATAATAATAATAATTGTAGATAAAAGAACGAGTGAGATGCGTTGCGGGCTAACAGGCGCTTATTTTACCAGACCCAAACCCAAACCCCTCTCGAAATGGGAACTTTCTTCCACAAATATTTATTTCATATTAGCTTTTCATACCTTTTCATACCTTTTCATAGCTTGTTTTTGTATTGTCTTGTTTTTGTATTGTATTGTTCATTCTTTACCTTGCAAACGAGTTGTGGGAACAAACAATACCAATGCAATATGAATTTATGAGTGACCAATTCGTCTAACAATACACAAGGGTATACAAACACAATTGACGAGCAAGTGATGCGCAAATCTCTTGAAATTTTGTCTTTGGCTTTTTGTTTTTTTTGCTGTTTGTTGTTTGCTGTTTGTTGTTTACTGTTTATTGTTTGCTTTAACTCCTTGTTTTGCGCAGTCTTGAAGATGGTCATGAGCTTTGGACCCTGTAGGGTAATAAAGGAGCTTTACAAGGACGCGCTGTGCCAAAAAAAAAAATATTTAAAGAAAGAAATAACATGAAATTTTACTTTTACGCATACTTAATACTTTGCATCTACAATAATAATGGATCGGAAAACCCGAGTTTCAAGTGACTGCTGGAGACTGTGCAAAAAAAATTTCATGTGTGCAGAAAACAAAGATGGATCGTCGATTTCCTCTGAACCCCCCCCCCCCTCGAATTTCAAGATTGATTGATAGTAGTCAGAGCAAGATAACCACTTGCTTCGTTCTCTTTCTCTTTCTCTTTTTTTGTCTCTTTTTTTTTTTTTTTCTCTTTTTAGGTTTGTGCTTTGGCATCTATTGGCACCTGAAATTCCCTCATCGCACTCAAAGTAGTATTGAGGAAGATATACACACAGCTCATTTCTGTGCCACGAGAACAATTTCAGATTAGTTTAATGATCGTGATGAGCGTATCTGCAATAAATGCATTTCACCAATGTACCTTTGAACGTTTTTGTTTCCGTCTTTTTTTCAATTTTTCAATTTTTCATTTTATTTTTTGCTTCTTGTTTGCGGGTACTTGTACATGGCATTGTAGTCGCTCTACATTTGCCGTAGGTTGTGTATATATTCCTTATTTGTGTTTTTCTTGATACCCTCTGCAATTCTAATAGACAGGCAGTTACACTCTAAACACAAATCTTTGACTGAAATGTTACATATTAAAGGTGATAACCACCAAGTAAAACAAAATTAACTGAAAATAATTTCCTTACACAATCTCTTGAAACTACAGAGATTGAAACTTCACCTTTATAGTTTGTATTTTTTGACTACTCATTTTCAGTCTCCATTACTTTGGAAATATCTATATCTATATATATATATATATGTATGTATGTAAAACAGAAACAAATATAGGCAGAGATATGAAAAAACACACATAAAAGGCTTTAGATAGAATATACACCTGTCTTCCAAACTTAATCATCATGTACATTCACGAGATACGGGTTTCCATCTAGCCCAACTCCAACTTTATAAAGAAACCCATTCAAATGGTACCTCCTTTCTGAAAATCGAGGATATACCTCGACAGGATTGTCGCCTGCAACATCGCCAAGGTTCCAGCACCGTTTTAAGTTTGTGTCATCAAACACAAAATGTTTGAGCAAATTTTCTAATAGATGATTGATAAATTTCCTAAGTCCATTGAAATTAATAGCTTCGCCATTGCAAAGTTGGCAATTTCTGACATTCTTCTGGGCCCCATCTTTGTCATGTTCTTTATCTCCATTTTTTTCTATACTATCGCTATCGTCAACATCATTAGGGCATCGGAAACTCCTCGAAAGGAAGTTGTTGATTGCAAGGTTTGTGGTAAAACCATCTCTGGTTTCCCAAACTGGAAACGAGGGCATCTCCAAAGGATACAAGTCCTCCTCTTTAGGCAGACCCACCGTTAAAGAAATTCTGGTTAAAATATTACAAAAGTTGCGACGAAACTCTTCTTTTTCTTGTGCATTATTCGTATATTGATTATCGTTGCGAAAATGCCCCACACCGTGAGTTTTTAACAACTCGCACACCGAATAGTAGATTTCACAGCACTGCAGACACTTGCAGCGGTACTCGATCCACTCATCGAATTCGTCTATGTACGATGAAAGAATTGACATGAAATCAGGTAGGCTGTAAGTAAAGTGCCCAGAAACATTACCCGGTGTGTATGATGATGATGATGATGATGATGATCTTTTGAGCGATGGTACCAGTTGCAAAAGACTTGTGCATCGCCCAAACCAATCATTAACCTCATCAACCTGCCATCCCTCAATTGGTGTCATATGCTCTATGGCTAAGTATTGTAAATTAACGCATCGTTCGGCTAAAAACTGCTCAATAGTAAGCGCGAACGCCATATTGCAGACATGCAGCAGAAAGACACTCCTCTGCCTAATCGATAGTCTTTTCAAACTAGGTAATTTACCCGGTATGATACTCAAACACGTAGGATTGTATCTAAAATCATTCACAAAATCCTCTTCCTCAAAATCATCTGGATGATATTCCCTTCCCAGATAGCACGAGATGCAAATCTCCAACTGCTCAATAATCTCCCAGTCAATCAACTTCACCAATGCACTCAATTTCCCCTTACTCCAAGGACTAACAAACAACCTGAATTTCCGAAGATTGGGAAAACACATAGGTTTTCCATACATTGGCAAGAACCCATCCATTACATGCTCCCAAAAAGTGTCTTCTTCACAAGGCAAAAACAATGCCGTTAGCTGATCCGAAAGGTCGGTAACTTGCTGGAAGGCAAAAGGGCCCATAAACCAAACTTCCTTGGCCTGATGCACAACATTTGGGTCAAACTTCGAATAACCATGTATAACAAGAGATTTCATTTTGATTGGATGGTGTTTTTCGTGATAGGTATGTTCCGATGTTCGTGCGTAAAAAATATCCAAATCTTCCAACTCAAGGAATATCAGGGTAACTAAACTAGTACAGAACTCATCACAGTTTGCAAAGACAAAGACTTTCTTGATATAATTTCGTAAAACCAGGTTCTTTTTGATTGTGTAAAGAAATGTAACCAATTTATTCCCAAGAGCCTCATCAATGGTTATGTCAGCATTTTCAGAATCTTTTGGTGGCCTTATCCGTGCTTTCCCAAAAAGAACCAGGCCGTGGCAGTCTTGAAAGTCCACTTTCCTGCACTCCTCTAAACTAGTTTGGGCAGTAATTTTAATTGAGCTCCGACGTGGTGGGGTCTTTGAAATGATAATTTTGGCATATAGCTTTTTCATACATGGTGTGTAAAACTGTCGACAGGTGGATGCAAGGTCAATTACAGATTGTTGTGGTAAGTGGCTAATTATTTGCTCGAAAATATGCGGCGGATACTCAAGATAGTTTCTGATCCCATCGATCGCGAATGATACAGATGCCATGATGAAATGGCCGTTGTTGTTGTTGCAGTCACAAATGTTGTAGATATTACTGTTGCTTTCAAAAATGCAAAGAAAAGGAAAACAGGAAACGGAAGACGGAAACTAAAATGATGGAAATATGAAATGTGAAGAAAGACAACAACAAAATTAAAAATTAAAAAATCGAAAAGAAAAAGGAAACACAATAGATGCTTGTCAGCTGAATATGCTGGGTGATATACAAAGTGCTGGTATAGTGAAGCAAAGACTAGGTTGAAGAATCGTAAACCTTGATTGAAATGCTTGATGTGCCGTTATGGATGATCCGAGAACACACACAGGGGAAAAAATTGAGGATAATATTTAATTTAGTAGTAGCAGCAGTAGTGGTGGTAGGGGCGGTTATTGTTGTTGACCTGGGGTCAGGAGACAAAAGATTTGGGGAAGGGAGAAGAGGTGCAGAAGTGCAAATACTGCATTGGGAGAGTCGAAGTGAGGGGGGGGGGGGGGTCAAGTGGGAAAGAGTTTTATAACAAAACGAAAAGTAAAAAAACAGAAACTACTGCGTAGATATACTAGTCACGTGATAATAAGATATGCCATCGACATCGACATATATTAGTTATAAAAAAATTAATTACACAGTTTTATACATTCACCCATCATATACATTTACATAGTAGTGCGTACCATTGAGTTCAGCTCCAATATTGTAGACAATACCATTTATGATAATCCTCCTGATGTTGAATGGATGCGTGGTGTCTAGGTCTCCACCATCTTTCAACGAGTCCATAAAGGAGACTTCGGTGTCAGTACCTGTACCGTGTTCCACTTCGTCTGCTCTTTGTTCAGCATTTCCCCTATGCAAGTTCAAGATCTCTTGCACTAAATCATTAAGATAATGACTTATGCATTTCGGCAAGTGTGAAAAAAGTTTCCGCGAAAACTCACACCTGTTATTAGAAGCAGTGCTTTCAATGATCCCGTCTTCGTTATCCTCATCGTACTCTCCATATTCAATGATTTCTTTCTCTAAACACTTGAGTGGAGGAACCAGGTACGCATCGTTGTTTTGAGAGCAGTTGCTATTTTGATCGACAATCATCTCGTGGAAATCCCATGAGCAATTCCAGATAGGAAACGCCAACTGGTCCAATTGGGTAATAAGATCATTCTGGATCAATCTGTCGTTAAGAGCACGCCCCAAGACTGAGAACAAGTGAGAAGCATTCATGTCTCTATATTGTCCAGTTTGAACATTATAATACTTGTGGTGCATCAAGAACCAATCAAGTTTTTGTAAATAATGTTCGCAATGGTGACACTTGCACCCATTGTATAGCACTGTGTTCATATATTGCTCGTAGCATGCAAAAGTTTGGAAAAGATTGGGCAAATTCAAAATAACATTAGGCTTGCTTGAATATTGGTTGATCAATTTGGGCAATACCCGCAGGTACAATTCGTATCTTCGGCGGTAGTTTCCCTCCATTCCATCGGGAAAGTTACCCATTATGGGTAACTTGTGTTTTATGGATAAGTAATCGAGGTTTGCGCACCATTGCCGAATCAAATTGAACATGTTCAAATCAAATATCTCGTTGCTAGCATGTGTGGGAAAAATTGTACCTTGGATGATGGATAAGCTTTTGAGTTTTGGCACCGACTCTGGAAGCAACGCAAGAAAGTCTATAAGGTAGTCTTCAACATTGCTATTTGTAGGATAGTCAAACACCAATTCAAGACTTTTCAATTTGTTCCACGGAATGAGATTGACCAATTTAACATTTCTGTCAAATACTGAGGTGTTTATCACAAACTTGAACTTTGATAAACTCGAGAAGTTATCAAGGTTTTGCGGTAAAGCTGACATGTATTGCCAGTAGAGTGTTTGGTCGCTTGGAAATATCAAAGTGGTTACGTTGCCAAGTTTAGTTGAAAGGTTTTCCAATTGCACCAGCGATGTCAAGTTGCCCATTCGTAGCTCTGTTTCAGGGCACGTCAAAAACAGGCATCTACCTTGATTTTGAGTATAAAAGTAATTCAACTGTGCTGAATGCAACTTTAAAAGCGCTGACAACTTGTGGATAACTTGATTCAAATGTGGCTCTTTCAGCAAGATGTGTATTTCTTTGATATAGCTGATCAACTCGGTATTTATAGTCAAAGCTTGGACTAGCACCTCCAAACGAGCGTTAATCATTTTGATATTCAACACTCGCTTGTAGCAGCCTTGGAGGCCATAAATCACCAGCCTCGTGCTGTCTTGAAAGTCCATTCTTCGTAAGTCAAGCTTGTTGGCTGGATCCACCTCGCATCTCAAAGGAGGTATTTCTGATACTGCAATTTTGGAGTAGAGTTTTTTCATGCATGGGTGGTAGAATTCATAGTTTGTAGTTGCTAGATTGATTAATGCCTGCTGTGGCAAGTAGCTGATAATGCGATCGCGCACTTGTTCTGGGAAAGTAAGAAGCGATTGGACGGGCATGTTGCAGTTGGTTCGTTAGGTACTGCTTAGTTTTTGGATAATTGGGACAAAAATGGTTGTGGTGGTTGTGGTGGTTGTTTTGTTATTGGTGAAGAGGAGAATGGTGGTTGTGATCCAACACTATATAATTTACGCATTGCAATTCCTCGTATGGTCTTGAAAAGGTTGGTCCCACTTTTCCTTATGGGGTGTGCGGCTTACCCCAACAAAAAATGGAAAGAAATAGAGAGAGAGAGAAAAGAAAAAAAAAAGAATAATAATCTAAAATAATTAACTGAGGAAACTAAGTAGAAAGCATTTATTTTTAACATATTGAGTTAGTCACGTGACTGTTTTTTTAAACTGAGAGAACAAACAACGACATTTCACTACCAAAGGAAACAAGATGAAAGAAAGTCATCATAAATAAATAAGAAAAAAAATATGAAGTAAAATTGAATATCGTTGAATAGTTGCAAATTCAGATAAATGCACCTGGTAGCACCAACACATACTTTGCTAAATCCAGTGCACAGGGTTCATTCAACATTTAGAAAAGCCCCTTTGGAATCAGGATTCATGAACCAGAAACCAGAAACAAAATGGAACCTTCTAAATTTGTGTAAGCTACATCTGTGTTTATCAAAAATTGTCACTTATATGGTAGAAAAGGGGTTTGTAGTGTAGACAATTGTGCTATAAAGCAGGAGCAAGCATGACTATAACTTACTATTAGCTACTGGCTATTGTATATGAGTTTTTTTTTTTATTATGTACGCTAAGGCAGGGCTAGCAAACCCTGCTCTTTTCTTTTCTGCATAATATTATATCATATCATACCATATTTTATTATATTATATCACTTTCTAAAACTGTTGTTAATAAAGACTTGGAAAAGAATATGTATGGGAGATGGCGAGGAAACGCAGCTCGACGCATTCGCCACAATACAAATGCACAAAAAACAGTATGGTATAGCGTAGGAGGGTTCAAGAGAGGAGTTTTGAGATGACATGTAAACTTGCTTGAAGTATTCACAATACAAACCTACGATTGGCACTTTGAGGTTTTGCAGTTCTTTTTGTTGTTGTTGTTGTTGTTCTTTTTTTTTTCAATATAAATCAAAACTGAATAAAAAAAAAGAAGAATAACTTTGTCTTTATTTCTCATTAGCATTGCATGCATTGACAAAGTATTTTATTCTATATTTTTACTTTTTGTACAATCAACTGTATTATACTGCTGCCGAGTTATTAAATGTTATGAACTAAAGCATACAAACAATATCGATTAACGGTACCTCTGTAACATTCTTTTTGTTCTTTTTCTTTCTTTCTTTCTTTCTTTCTTTTTCTTTCTTTCATTCTTTCTTTTTCTTTCTTTCTTTTTCTTTTCGTCTTATCAGGATTGTGCATACAACCCTGTTTTGTATCGCTTGTGAATCACCTTAGGGTCCCGTAAACGATGCAAGAGTGTGCCCCAAGTGTTGTTACGAGTTGTGTTTGAGTAATCTATTTTATGACAGTTTATTAACAAAGGTGCATTAACTTAAAGGTGGAAGAGAGGGAGGAGGACGAAGGAGAAGGAGTTGTTTAAGATAGTGATAGCAGTGGTATTGGTGGTGGTGGTGGTGGCTATGCTGATGGTCAAATACAGCAGAAAAGAAGGCGTTGGCTCTGTCTTGCATTAAATCCGGATTCTAATTCTCTTGTGTTCAAAAGGGATCAATTCTAGTTGCCCTGGCGATACTATATAACCAAACCTGAAACATTCAAAAATTTTTGCTATTTTTTTCGCCACCACTACGTTCCTCGTCTTTTCTTTCTCCAGTTGATCCTCTGCATGTTGAAAATTTAAAAATAATAAAAAATAAAAGAAAACAAAGACAGAAGATTAACAAAGGTAAACCCTGAATTGCCATTCTTTCCTATTCTTTTTTTTTGCCCTGTTTGACTTTGTCGTTTGCCATTGGAAAAACTGTACATTTTTTATTTTTCTTTTTTTGTCTAGCAACTTTGATCGGCCACTGTCACATCCGCTTTGATAATAATAATAATAATAAAAATAATGACAAAGAAGAAAATGCATCATTTGTGCCTCAGAATGTGACTAACCAACCTTCGCATGGTCGGTTAAAGATGTTCATTTGAAAATACCAACCTGTACATGCTTGATTCTAAAATGCACCGCCATGATTATAATTAGGATGCCACCCTCTATTACTTTTGAGCATATATTGATGCAGACAGGCAAAACCTATATGCTATCAAGTTTTGTAAGCATGTGATAATTAAACAAAAGTAATGAGTAAATAAGTAAATGAAAAAGGAACAAACACATCTTTTTTTTTGCCATCGTCTACTTGAGTCATTTTTTTGGAAACAGAGAAAAAAGCGGTTATTGTAAGCTACGAATAAGCGACTAAACAGGTGCTTTTTGCCCTTCCCTTTGTCTATCCCCTCCCCCTCCCTCCCCCCCGTCCCTCCCTCGTCTCCGTCTCCCTCTCGTTCTATTTACACCCAACGGTGGTTGTGCCAGACGAGAAAGCAGGAACTAAACCTTATTATTTTTTATTTTTTTTTTGTAATTTTTTTGGTTATAATCTTTTCGTCAACTTTAGACTTGTAGCTTACTTGACTTGCCTTGCCCCCATCCACCCCCACCACCAAACTTTGAATGGTGAAAGTTTAGTTCAAGAAATAAAAATTGTTGCACTCGCAGCGTCGTCAAGTTTTAAATCAAGTTTCTTTCAAGTTTTGTTTCAAATCAAACTTTTTATTTTATGTTTCTTTTTTTTTGGGAATTGGTCATCGCAAAATCGGAATTATGACTAGTATATATTTCTCTTTTGCAATGTTTGTTAACCACTTTCTAGAATAATATACGTTGAGAATGATACCATTAAGATACTAGCCAAATACTAATAAAACGATTTCTCCAATAGCGAGAGAGAATTACTTAATATGTGATGCCATAACGTATTACTAGAAATAGCAACGGCTTTTCGTTTTTCCTCAACCAACCAAATGATTTTTTCAATAGAAACCGCTAAAATAGAGGAGTATCATTTCAAAATCAATCATATTTTGACGCAGTTAACGACAAATTGTTCAAACTTTTCTTCTTTCTGTTCTTCGTTTATTTTTTTATTCTTTTTTTTTAATTATTTTATTATTATTTCTTTGCAACGCATCCAGCACGAATTCTTAATGTCACAAATTCTTCACATAAACAAAAGGCAAAATAAGAAACAACATAACAACGAAACGATTAAAGAAGAAGAAGAAGAAGAGGAAAGAGGTGTTGGAGGAGACAATAAATTTTATAAATGCAAACAAAAGGTACATCCCGACAGCTTTTCGCCTAATTTTCATTCCCAGGGCAGCTCCTTTTTTTCCCCCTTACACTAAACCTCCCTGCATGCATTGCAAATCTTACAAACTAAGCGTAAAGTAAACATTATAAAATTAAATTAAATCAAAAAAACCAAAACCAAAACCAAAACCAAAACCAAAAAGAAAAACCAAAACCAAAACCAAAAAGAAAAACGAAAAGAAAAACGAAAAGAAAAACGAAAATCAACAAATCAACAAATCAAAAAATAACAATAACCACTTTTGTGCTCAAGGGAAGGGTCTCGTGTATTGTACTTTTTAGTACATTTGACACTTATCTGCTACACCCACGCCCACGCCCTATGATGCACTGCCCGAAAATGATTGGCAATGAAATGTCTTAAACAAACAGCTAACGCTTTTGTATTTTTTAAATTTTTTATTTTTTTTCTTCAAGTTCTTCCCAAAGATAATAGAGGGGTGCAAGAAGAGCTGGGATCACAATATCGGGGTTAATGTATAAGCTATTTCTAAAGCATCTAGGGCTACTGTTAGGTAAAGAATATACTTTGATTCAGTCAAAACCGGTCTTTCCTCCCCCCCCCCCCCCCTCCATTCCACATAAATGTTCAGATTCAGAACCGTCAAAAAAAAGAAAAAAGAAAAATACAAAGAAAAGGAGAAAATGAGAAAATAGAATTGGCGAAAGGTGAAAGGTGGAAGGTTAAAGGAAAACCTCTCATATCCAAACTTGACTGGTGCATATAGCGATGTTGGTAGCGTATTGTTCAATTTTTTCGTACCCTGGATCGAAATTTAAGGAAATGCCCTTTGCTTAAAGAAAAATGAAGTATTTCTTTAATTTGGTGCTATCTTGTTACAAAATTTTTTCTCGAAAAAATATTAAACTCATAAAATAAAAATAGTGTAATAAGGCAGAAAAAACATCAGCTTCTACATACTTTCAAAAAAGAATCTTTAATTGATTAATCACTATTTAATTTTGCATACCACTACCAATGAAAAACAAAAGAAAGTTAACTATGTCTACAAGTGTACTGGTGATACTGTATTACTGTGTAAATGATTACATGAGTAGAAATGGCAGGTGACCTTAAATTACATGTGAAGAAAAAAACAGTAGTATTAGAGCTACCAAATGAACTTCAAGACCTACAAACTGTGGTGCAAATGATTGAATAATTATTTAAACAAGAAACATAAAGTAGTTTAAACCACATTCCTCTCTGTAAATTTTATTTTATTTGATGTTTTGTCAAATTCTGTCATTTACTGTCATTTTCTGTCATTTTCTGTTATTTTTTGCACTAGCAACAACATAGCTTAAGGAATTTTAGTACATTGGTATACACTGATATATTGATGAATATTCTTTACCTCCGAAGTAAGGGTCCTTCTTCCCTTCTTCTTACTACTTCTCTAATCTCCGTTGAGGTTTGACACTTTGATGGAGCTAAGGGATTTACACACACACACACTCTCTCTTTCACTTGTTCTTTATTTTATTTTATTTTATTTTACTTTACTTTACTTTACTTTACTTTACTTTACTTTACCTTACTTTATTTCTTTTTAATTCAACATAGTGTTCGCTCTTACTGAAGGTGAATCTTCATTGACAGGTGTCATTAGTAATCATAGGCTTAAACGTCAAATTATTCCCTCATTTTTCCTTAAATGTTATAAAAAGAGCTTCGTTTTTTTCAATGCAATTTAAAGGGGTATACTGCGGGACGGAGTTTGCAATTGCTTCTCGTGCCGTGCATTCCGTGTTTGTAATGATACAGTTAAAGTTTATCTTTCCTTTTCCCCTTCCTTCCCCTCCCCCTCCGTTCTTACTTGGTTTAGCTCTTTATTTTCTTCTTCTCTTTGTCTTAGTCTGATATTTTCTACAATTTCGGGTAATTCTTTTTTTTCTCTATTTTTCAGATGACAAAGATGGAGCAAGGGCAAGAAGAAGAAAACTGCGGGTGCGGCTTTCTCATTAATTTTGACTCTGTTTTTTAAAGAATTAGGTTCTTTCAACCGTCGTCTTATTTCTCCTTTTTCTTCTCAAACTTCTCTATTGCTGGCACTAAAGTTGTTCTAAATATTGCTCACAGGTTTGTTTTTTTTTATTTTTCCTCACGGGAGATATTTCCTTTAATAAAATGTGAACATAACCGCCACTTTTTATTTGGACTTGACGTGCTACACCATATTCGTGCTCACTTTTTCACACTATCATTTGAAAGTCGGATTTACGCACTTGGATATCTCCGACCCCTACTTTATGTGCGCATTTTAATTTTGTTTAGTAAAACTCTGTAATTTTTTTTTGGTTCTTTCTTTATTTTTTTTTTTTTTTTTTTGGTTTATGTTCAGAAACCGTTTCATCATCCTTAGTGAACGCACCGGCGACAGCTCAACATATTGTATATGAAAATAAAAACAATTCGACGGACGTAAGGCCGGAAATAAGCTTATACCCGAGAAACTGTTCAACACATGCGTTTCCGATGAGCTCAGCGAGTTTCATAAGCAAAGCAGTCGATGCAACAAAGTGTTCAAGGAACAATAAGAAATGTGGCTTTACTGTCAATCAGTTTTTCATACACCATCTTTCCTTCAAATTAATATGTGTATGTCCAACACATTATCTATATTATTCATATTATTCATGTTATTCATATAATTTTTTATTTTTTTTATTTTTGCAATTTGTAATGAAAAAAGCAAGTAAATCATGCTCAAGAATGCCGGGTGTAGGATCCTGTTTAATAATCTGTGAATACACATAAAAGACTGATTACATATAAGTATATATATATATATAGTCTTGGTGAAGACCTTTATAAACTCAAAAACCTTTTCTACTCTTGTTTTCTTAACTGTTTTTCAAAAAGAGGAAAGATAAAACACCCCATCGAGTATACCAAGCACTACGACAGAATGTCTGATCATTCGCAACAGCCTTTAAGACTCAACGAAGTAGACGAGTCATCAAACTCCTCAGATACCCATTTGGGACAAGGGTCCAAAAAAGAAAAGCATTCAGGAGAGTCAGAAAGAGGACACAGCGACAGCTCTAATCATGATTTGGAAAATGGCGTCAATGACTATAGACCGCAAGATGCTATCGACAACCCACTTCAAACGTATTACCCTGATTTGGTTAGCATGGAATCGCACGCCACGCTCTCCCGAGAACTCTCGAGGAGGATCACTAATGCAGACGCATTGAAGTTTGCCGATAAAGAAGACCTAGATGGCACATTATATATCATTGGCGAGGGCAGAGAGTTGCCGCCCGATTTACCTGATCGAACTCCATACGTTGTTTCTTTCAACGGTATTAACGACCCATACCACCCCCATAACTACCCAATGTACAAAAAAATCATGTACACATTTTGCGTCGGGGTCTCGGCATTCTCTCTTTCGCTTGGATCGGCAATGTTTGCCGAAGGCAACGAGGATGTGATGGAGATCTACCATGTGGGATACTCTGTAGCGGCATTGGGTACATCCTTGTACGTGTTTGGCTTTGCTGCTGGGCCCGTTATCCACGGTCCATTATCGGAGCTATTTGGAAGAAAAATAATCTTGGTAATCTCGTCTCTTGGTTATGTTTGCTTCTCGTTTGGTGTGGCCACAGCAAAAGACTTGCAGACTATAATGCTATGTCGGTTCTTTGCCGCATTCACTGGTAGTGCTTCATTTGTTGTTGCTCCAGCAGTGATGGTGGATATGTTTGCTGCAAAATGGAGAGGAGTGGCCATTGCCATTTTTGCATGTTGTATCTTTGGTGGACCAATGCTCGCGCCAATCTTGGGTGGGTTCACAGAAAAGAATAGCTCCTTGGGGTGGAGATGGTGCTCATACTTTTCAGGTATCGTGGGCTCTTTTGCCTTGTTTTGCAATATTTTTATACTTGGAGAGACTCACCATCCTTTGCTACTCGTGAGGAAGGCAGAATTATTGAGAAGAAAGACTGGTAACTGGGGTATATTTGCGCCACACGAGGAACATTCTTTAGATTTGAAGGAGCTTGTGGTGAACAATATCGGTAGACCCTTGAAGTTAATTGCAACGGAACCAATCATTTCCCTAGTCAGTATCTACAATGCCTTCATCTATGCAATGTTGTATACTTTTCTTACAGCCATTCCCTTGATCTTTATCGGAAGGTATGGCTGGAGTCAAGGTGTTGGAGAATTGCCATACATATCCATGTTGTTGGGTGTCTTTGCTGGCGGTGGAACTATAGTGTGGTTTGAGCAACATGTGCAAAAGAAGCAGGAAAAATTTGGACGCAAACCTGTGCCTGAAGACCGACTCCCACCCATCATGATTGGAGGATTTACATTTGTTATTGGCATTTTCTGGCTTGGCTGGACAGGAGATTATGCAGAGCACGTGCACTGGATAGTTCCAACCATTGCTGCTTTTTTTGTCGGCCACGGGTTAATTTCGATTTTCCTACCAACGATGAACTACATTATTGATTGTTACTTGTTTATCGCCGCATCCGCATTGGCTGCAAATACATTTATTAGATCGGCATTCGCTGCGGCATTCCCCTTATTTGCACGACAAATGTTTGTCAATTTAACGATCAAATGGGCATCTACTTTGGTAGGATGCTTGGGTGCCTTGATGATCCCAATGCCGTTTTTGTTTTACAAATATGGAGCTGCAATCAGAAGACGGTCTAAATATGCTTTGCACTGAGTGCGGATTTCTAGCAAGACTGAGTTGAACTAGCAGCAAGCACTTGAGAGTGGTAGGATCTTTTATAATTAATTATTCATTTGTTTACCTATTGATTTACTTAATGCCAACACCATTTTTGCTTTCAATTCTTCTTCTTTCAACTGCATTATTTTTGTTTTTCTTTTCTTTTTCTTTTCTTTTTCTTTTAAAAAAAAAATCTTCCTGTTACTATACCATTCTGGTGCTAAAAAACAGATACTCAGGTTTCAAAGTTGTTAAGAAAAGGACAATAAAAAAGCAACCTTTCCAGACTTAAAGAGACCCTTGCAAAATATCTGTATTACTAACCTTCCCTCACTTTCGACTTATTTATTCTTTCTTGTTGTTCGAATAAACGGTAGTGTCAAAAGAGGAATTGTTGTTATCTAGAGAAGGAGTGGAGGGAAATTTGGATTGGGAGGAGGCGTGCAATAGTAGCCTGCAAAATTAAAGCCGTTAAAAACGATGCAATACAACTCCGCTCATGAATCTATAACTCCGCTAGGAGATTGTGTTAAAATGCCGATAGTACATTTTTTCCTTAAAATGGGTTGCGGATAATTGTGTCAAATAATTTTTGTATCTTTTAGTTTTAAAAGACTAACTATTTTCCTCCGCTTTCCTTTCTTTCCCCTTCCTTCCCTTCAGAATTGTAGCCAGCAAGTCTAAGAGTAAGATTCCGTAAAGTGTTCCTGCGCTGTGCCATTTATTGCAAAAAGAGTTGTTTAACAACTATACTAAAAGGAAAAGAAAACAGAAAAAGGGAAATTACCATCTCGACAGGACACTTTGGTTCCTTGTAGGTTCCATTACTTTTCTCTCTTAATTTTGGGTGACATGATGTAACAAATGTTTTGTTAACAAGATTTTTGAGTCCAGGTACGTACTTGCTTTTTTGATTCTGAACGCATTTAAATGTATTGCAGAATGTTCAATAAACACTTTTCTTTGTGAGATTCTAGTTTTTGGTCTTTGGTCTTTGGTCTTTGGTCTTTGGTTTTTGGTTTTTGGTGTTTGGTCTTTCACATTGGAAGGTATGGTTAAAAAACCGGATTGATGACCAATTGTTATGGAATCATGTTTGATTTTAATTTTAATTTCTAATTTCAGTTCTAGTCAACACACTTTTCTTAATTTATGTGACTTGTTTTTTTTTTTACAAAAGAGTTTAATACAAATATTTTTAAGGTATGGAACAAAAGCAATATTGAGTTGTACTAATGAAATTGATCATCAGTGGTTATGTTTATGTTTATGTTTATGTTTATATCTGGTTTGAAAGTATGGTTCATCTGCTAACAAATCCGCAAACAAATCTACAAAACTAAAATTATCAATTGTAGAGAGTACTATTGGCTGGTCTAAGGTCCAAGAATAGAGCCAGCCAAGACATGTATGTACTGTGATATCCCAAAAAGCCAAAAAAAAAGAGCTACACAATTTGCTTGAAAACATAAATAGGTGTTCTGTGTATCTTGAACGTTGTAAACAGCACCCTTTTATTTGAAGAAAAGAATGAATTAAAATAAATGCAATGTTTTTCGCATAGTTAACTACCGTGCAAGCTACTTACAACTTTTGTATACTACAAAGTCGTTGTTCATCTCGTAAAAAAAAGAATCTACAACAACAAAGTACCGAGCGGTCTAAATCCAAAAAAAAAAAAAAAAAACATGTAAAGAAAACCAAAGGTCACCCCTTAGTCCCTTCAGTAACCGTGGTCACGAACAAATTAGTCGACATAAAAGTCTAGAACAGACAAGCACTGTGTGGTTAGAGTATGTGTTATAATTAGGTTTAACGGCACGGATATGGGCGGGTATAGTGATAGGAAAGAACATCATCAACACCATCGTACACAACCGTTGCCCTGTAAATATTTTTCACAACCCACCCACATACACACAACTACGAGAAAACAAACAAAGACAAAAATAAAAAGTAAAGGAGTGAAATAATATGGGATTCCTGTGCTTCCATCTTTTTTTTTTCCCTCTCTTCCTCTCTCTCCCTCTCTCTCTCACTATTCTCGGATATAATCGCAAATAACACCGCCGCGATGAAGTGTGCCCAACTCTTTGACATGTGATGGTGACAAGTTACTCAACTGAAGCCAATCGCATAAATAGCAGACTCGATGCTGAGTTGGGCTGTTCAAAAAAAAAAAAAGCAGAACAAAACTTCTCTCAGAGAATAACCCACGGGGTTTAAATTTTAGAACATTTTCAGATGGGCGGTGGCTTGTCGGCTGGTTCTATTGCATGAAAAGAGTCTCCCCCCGGTTCTAAAAACTAGAACTAATTTTTCTTTGTACTGTTCTGTGCTTACATAAGCCAGAATATAGCAACTTTATAAGCGTGGTTAGGTTCCTGTTTTCGGATCCTTGGGAGTTTATAAAAAAGAGAGAGGAGACTATAAGTATCATCTGATTAAAGGAGATAGAAGAAGAGGAAGAAGAAGAATAAAAAGAAGAGAAAGAAATTATAAAAAGAACAACAAAAGAAGGAAAAGAAGAAACAACAAAAACAAAAACAAAAATAAAAACAAAAACGGAAGCTTCGTACTGGTAATTCAACTTTTATTTGGAATCACCTACTTTATTCGGATTTTCTCTTTATTATCGAATACAAAGTATGGCCATCCCTAACGACGAAGAGGCTCAGCCTCTTCAACACCCACAATCATCAGGAACCAACCTTAGACGAGTATCTGCGACGTCGAGAACACCTCCTTCGTTGAGGTCAATGGAGTCATTCCCTGAGGAAAGTACAGAGCCAAAGACAATGCAGCCAACAGATGACCTGGAAGAAGGGTACAATGATAATTACCCCAAAGATTATATGCCGCAAACGGGCGACGAACTTTCAGGGCATGAGATAAACCCAGAGTTATCGCGTGTCTTATCCAGAAGAGTGACCAACAGAGATGAATTGATTGCAAAAGCGCAGTCTTCTGGTGAACCAATGCCAACCATGGGTGGAGGTAAACTGCTCCCACCAATGTTGCCTGATCGAGAACCATATTGTGTTGCTTACGAAGAAAACGACCCTAGTCACCCGCACAATTTTCCATTGCACAAAAAGATTGCATTTTGTATTTGTGTTGGGCTGTCAGCACTCAGTGTTTCCATCGGTTCCGCTATGTTCTCGTCTGCAAGCAGGGAAGTGATGGAGATTTTCCATATAGGCACTTCGGTTGCGGCATTGGGCACAGCATTGTTTGTGTTTGGATTTGCTGCGGGCCCCATTATATATGGTCCCTTATCAGAGTTGTTTGGCAGGAAATATGTGATGGTGATTTCCAATTTGGGATATGTGTGTTTCCTCTTTGGTGTTGCCACTGCAAAGGATATACAGACTGTGATGTTGTGTAGATTCTTTGCTGGTTTCATTGGCTCTGCTCCCTTGGTGGTTGCACCTGCAACAATGGTTGATTTGTTTTCGGCAAGAATGAGAGGTACTGCCATTGCCATGTTTGCCAGTGTTTTGTTTGGTGGACCAATGTTGGCTCCAATCTTGGGTGGTTTTACAGTGAAAAATAGTGCATTGGGGTGGAGATGGACCTCGTACTTTTCTGCATTCATTGGTTGTTTGGCCCTTATATTGGATACGTTTGTTTTGCAAGAGACACACCATCCGGTGATTCTTATTCGCAAAGCTGAAACATTGAGAAGAAGGACGGGTAATTGGGGGATTTTTGCTCCGCACGAGGAGGTGACTTTGGATCTCCAGGAGATTGTCAAGAACAATATTGGTAGGCCTGTCAAGATGCTATTCACGGAGCCGATTATTCTTCTTGTGAGTATTTACAATGCATTTATCTATGGTATGCTTTATATGTTTCTTACTGCGGTGCCCATGATTTTCCAAGGTCGGTATGGGTGGAGTGGTGGTGTTGGCGAATTGCCATATCTTTCAATGTTGCTTGGTATCTTCTCTGGCGGTGCCGTGATTATTTGGTTTGAAAGACACTTGAACTATCTTGCCGATACCAAAGGACGTGTTTCGACCCCGGAGGATAGATTGCCACCGGTGATGATTGGTGGGTTTTCGTTTGTGATTGGTATATTCTGGCTTGGTTGGACGGGTGACTATCCGCTGATCCATTGGATTTGTCCCACCATTGGCGCATTCTTTGTTGGTAATGGTTTGATGTCGATATTCTTGCCTACAATCAATTACATCATTGATTGTTATGTGATGGTTGCTGCCTCGGCTTTGGCTGCCAACACATTCATTAGATCTGCTTTTGGTGCTGCGTTCCCCATCTTTGCCACGCAAATGTTTAGAAACTTGTCGATCAAGTGGGCGTCGACGTTGGTTGGATGTTTGGGTGCATTGATGATCCCCGTGCCCTTCCTTTTCTACAAGTTTGGTGCTAGAATCAGAAAGACGTCTAAATATACAATGAACTAGCTCCTAATTTTATATTGTCTTAGTATATGTGCGTATGTATGTATATATATATATAGAGGGAGAGAGAGAGAGATGCAATTACAAGTAGTACAAAGTAAATAAAATAAATAAAAAAAGGAAAAAAAAGGATGAATGCGTGTGAGTGCCACAGTGTGTATGTAGCAATAAATGAAGACACAGATTGAATTAAAAAAATGGAAGGGAAGCATCGATGCAGAATTTGCAAATGACATCCAAAGCAAACCAAAAAAGAAATTTATATATATACAAAGCATATATTAAAAGCATAGATAAAACCAAACAAAATATTATGACTGAACAATAATTGATGATAACATACGAGGCAATAAAGTTTTGCTCATGAAAGAGTCTGATACTGTTTTGAACATTAATTGTGTATTATAAAAATGTATTAGGACGTAACAATGGTGACTGACATATCCATCACTCACTTGCTAACCCACCATTAAGTTTACTTTAGTTTTATCCCGACTAATAACTTTTGATGCATTGCAAATTGTGTATAGTGATTATCTCCGCTCCGTTCCGTTACAGCAGCAGCAGCAGTGGCACCACCACCATTACTTGTTATTTGAATAGTGTGATGATGAATTCGGCTACGGGTATTTCTCAGTTTAGTTCGGATAAATTTGCTTTACCTATTATTATTTAGGCAGTAATGTAAACAAATATTTATAATTGTAACTACACAAAAAAGAATAAGAAAGAATAAGAGCAGGTACACCCCCCTTCCTCCCCCAAAAGCAAAAAAAAGAATTTACCAACACATTCTTCTTTTTTTATTTTATATTATAATAGTAATTATTATTATTATTATTTTTTTTTTTGACTTTTTGAGAGGTTTCGGGAGAGCTCTACTCAGGGTAAAGGGTAGAGAGTCAACTTTCCCGATCCCATAGAGAATACTATACCAGATCTAATTCTACAATTTGGAACCGATGCACCGTAGATGGAGTACGGATAAAAAAAAATGTGTGGAAGTACGAAGCAGATGACTTATGGTAAGCTTGCTCCATTAGTTACTACTAATTCTAGACAAAACTTATAGCCATAGCTGACTCGGTTCTATATAAACAAAACAATTTTATAGAGTGATCGGTTATAGCATGTTTTCGGGTATACGCACCCGAGATGCTGAAAGTGGCCCCATGTTTATACTATTGAAAAGAGCGACAGAATGAATGAAAGAAAGAAAGGTAAAAAAAATTAATATTAACATTGGGATAGAATAGCTCAACCTAAGAACATTAATTGCTTTGTTTGATTTGCTTCAACTCGATTACTTTGTTTTCTTTCTTCTTAATATTCTTTCAAAATTGTAGTATTGCAATGCTTATGTTCAAGAATCCAGACAATTGACTTGAAGTTGTTTTTTCTTTTTTTTCATTTTCTTAATTATTTTTTTTTGTTCAGCAAGACTAAGGGAAATAATGCCCTTGGCAGAAAAAAAAATAAAAGGGGAGATGAGGCTGACCCTTATCATAGTTCTTTTGCCAACAACAACAGAGACAGAGAGAGAGAGAGAGAAAGAGAGGGAAGAAAAAAACACATAACCGCTTTCCAGATAGTTACTGCATAACCTCTTGTTTCGGCTGAGTATTCCATTTTTATAGAGCACTTTTCTTTCAAGCGTTACTCACCCATCCGTTGCGATGCCAGTGCTACAAACAGCAATTAGAAAATAAAAATATATTCCTTTTTTTTTATTTTGTTTTTTTACCATCACAATGAACAAACAAACGGTAGCACCAAACAATCAAAGGGTGATATTTTCCACAAATCATGAACATTGACGATTGCAAAAACAAAAGAATAGAGCATTCTAAGAGTTATATGGACAAAGAGGAATAACAATTAATCTTACTTTGTCATTCATTTATTCAGCTAGCATTACTTTCTGCTATTACTTTGTCGACCAACAATCAACTCAACATTGCCAAAAGTAAATGAATTAAAAAAAAAAAGAAAATGAAAAATTTAAACAGGAAAGTAAATTAGCCGCCTGCATCTGCGTCTACTAACACTACTACTACTACTACTACTACTGCTAATGTTATTGTTAAATCCTATTAGTGTGAGTCTCTCAAGATGCAAGATCTACACATTCACAAACACACTAACCTCCGCTTTAGTAGAAGTTCACGATGATGACCTCAAAGAATTTGTTTTTTTTTTTTTTTTTGCAGTGGGTCAAAACAAAAAAGTACAAAAAGGAAGAAAAGAACACAAACATATATGGGTATAGCATTACTAAGCTTTTACTGCCTCTTTCTCTTTCTGTTTCACTTTTCCTTTCTCTCTATATATATATACAAATCTTCCTGTCGTGCTCTACTTTTCAAACTTTTCTTGTAAATTTTTTGTTTTCTTTCTTTTAGTCGTCTTTTTCTTTCTTGCAACCATCCACTTTCCTATTAATTTTATAGACTCAGACTAATAGTTTGACTACGTGATCCAAACTTGTTTTTTTCCTTTTTTCATTTTTTTTTTGTTTGTCTAGTCTGTAATGTCTGCCTCCAACCCTACTGCGGTGGACAACTCAGAGTCCCTCCGCTCATCCGCATCTTCTACAAATGGTTATAGCAACAACGAAGACAAGAACTTGGCCATGGAAAATGAAGAACAAGAACAGGACCCAGAACCTTTAACTGACGAAAACTTTTTCACAAACGATGCCGCTAACCCACAACAATTAGAGGCTGGGCAATTGAACAAATTCAGAACTGCTACCGACGAGATGTCCGAAGTCGAGTCCAATATCGAATTGCAAAGAAGAGTCACAAGACAGACCCTTGGCTACGATGACTTGGTGAAAACAGCCACGAGTACAAGTAAGCCAATGCCCCCAATGGGTAATGGCCGACCATTCCCACCGCACCCAGGCTCACGCGACCCTTATGTTGTGCAATTTGACGGACCAGATGACCCAGACCACCCAAAGAATTACACCTTGTGGAGAAAATTGACCTACACCGCAGCAGTCGCAATGAGTGCATTGAGTGTGAGTATGGGGTCAGCAATGTTTGCTGAAGCAACCGAGGAGTTGATGGTGATTTACCACATTGGTACCTCGGTTGCAGCCTTGGGTACGTCATTGTTTGTGTTTGGTTTCGCCGCAGGTCCCGTCATTTACGGTCCACTTTCAGAACTATTTGGAAGAAAAATCATTATGGTCCCCAGTTGTTTAGGATACACCTGTTTCTCATTTGCCGTTGCCACTGCTAAGGACTTGCAAACAATTATGATTTGTCGTTTCTTTGCTGGTTTCATTGGTGCAGCACCATTGGTGGTTGCCCCAGCAGTCATGGCCGATATGTTTACAGCAAGGACAAGAGGTACGGCAATCACGATTTTCGCCATGGTCTTGTTTGGTGGACCCATGTTGGCACCAATTTTGGGTGGTTTCACCGTCAAGAATAGTGCATTGGGATGGAGATGGACCTCATACTTTTGTGGAATCATTGGTGCTTTTGCCTTGGTTTTGAACGCCTTTGTATTGCAAGAAACCCATCATCCAATTATTTTGAAACGTAGAGCCGAGGAATTGAGAAGAAGAACAGGAAACTGGGGAATTTACGCACCACACGAGGAAATCACATTGGACATCAAGGAAATTTGCGAAAAGAACATTATGAGACCATTGGTTATGCTTTTCACCGAGCCCATCATTTTCCTTATTAGTTTGTACAATGCGTTCATTTACGGTATGCTTTACTTATTCCTTACAGCATTGCCATTGATTTTCATTGGAAACTACCACTGGTCACAAGGAGTTGGTGAACTTCCATATTTATCAATGTTGATTGGTGTTTTCATTGGTGGAGGTGCAATCATGTTTTTTGAAAAGCGTTATAACCAAAAGATGGATGCAAATGGAGGCAAACCCGTTCCGGAAGAGAGGTTACCACCATTGATGGTTGGTGGTTTTACATTCGTCATTGGTATGTTTTGGCTTGGATGGAGTGGTGCGTACGCCGAACATGTGCACTGGATTGTGCCCACTATTGGTGCGGCATTTGTTGGTAATGGGCTCATGATGATCTTTTTACCATGCTTCAACTATATTATTGACTGTTACTTGCTCTACGCTGCCTCGGCGCTTGCAGGAAACACATTTATTAGATCTGCATTTGGAGCTGCATTCCCACTTTTCGCTAGACAAATGTTTGTTAATATGAAGATCCAATGGGCAAGTACACTTTTGGGATGTTTGGGCTTGGCTATGATTCCCGTACCCTTTTTGTTTTACAAATTTGGTAAACGTGTTAGGGCCCACTCTAAGTATGCGTTTGTTTTAGAATAGGCGAACTAGGCTGTTTGCATCAAAGATGGATGTGATTATTTTTAATTAACTTAATTTAACGTATAAATGTATATAAAAACACAAATTTAATACCATATAATTTCGAGGGAAAAAAATAGATTAAAAAAAAAAAGGAAAAAAAGAAAAAAAAACAAAGTAAAGAATTAAGCCCACTCTATGGATAAATATATATATGTAAATATACTCATCAATATAACATTTATATATAACATTTATATATATACTTATATACAAATGTATGTGTTGTTGTACACTTTTTTTCTTTGCATAATGGATCCTTTTCTTTCTACTGCAAGAAAAATAAACTCGCGTTTATTGAGTCTTTGGACTGGAGATGTCACTTTTTTTCTTCAAAAAAAAAAAAAAAAAAGAAATGGCTAGAAAGGATAGAGAAGGAAATACCTACGTACTTTCTAGAGTGACAAAAGTATAAGAATAATGCAAGTATATCGAGGCTTTTCCACATGTGTACCTCGACTAGCTAAACAAACTACTAATGCCTCAGGATCTGTAAATAAACTTCTTGGTCGCCCATCAAACAATTTGTCTACTGGTCTTGTGGGGCTTGCCAATGTGGGTAAATCTACCTTTTTCCAAGCACTTACCAAATCGACATTGGGTAATCCAGCTAATTACCCCTATGCCACGATCGAGCCTGAAAAATCCATTGTTTTGGTTCCACTGGAAAAACTTGATCACTACCTGAAATTGTACCAGCTGTCAAAAACTGTGCCCACCAATCTCACCATTTGGGATATTGCTGGTCTTACGAGAAACTCGAGCACCGGTGCGGGGCTAGGTAACAAATTTTTGAGTGATATAAGGCAAGTTGATGGTGTGTTGCAAGTTGTGCGGGGTTTTGTTGATGATGAGATTATCCATATTGAGGAAAACAAAGTTGATCCTGTACGGGATCTTGTTATAGTGCAAGACGAGTTGATCTTGAAAGATTTGGAGATTATCGAAAGTGAAATTGAACGTGCAAAAAGGATGTTGAGAAAACCAGGGGACAAGAAAAGTGTGTATGAGTACCAACTACAAGTATTGGATAGATTAAGTGACTTGTTGTATGAGGGAAAGAAAGTTATAAATGGAGAATGGGACGAGGAGGAGATTGACGTTATAAATGGACTCAATTTGTTGACAGCCAAACCCACAGTTTACTTGTTGAACGTGTCGGAAGAAGATTATTGTTTGGGGTCCAACGAATTCTATCCACAGGTTGCGAACTGGATCAATACAAATTGTCCCGAAGACAAGGTGATTATATTTAGTGCACAACATGAAAGGATGTTGAATGAGCTAGAAGGTGAAGAGCTTAAAGAGTATAAGGAGATGTACCCTAAAGAATCGGTGATTCCGCTGGTTGTTGAAGAGATGCGAAATGTTTTGCATTTGATTTCTTTTTATACTTGTGGACCCATTGAGGCGCGTCAATGGACAATTAGAAAAGGAAGCACTGCACCCGAGGCTGCGGGATTGATTCATACTGATTTGCAAAAGACATTTATCAACGCCATGGTTTATAAATGGCAGGACTTGTCTAAATTGCAAGCTTTGGATGAGACCAAATTGAAAGCTAGCGGGAAACAGCATAGAGAAGGTAAGAAGTATATTGTAGAAGAAGGCGATGTTTTGTTGATCAAAGCAGCTGGCGGAAATGCTCGTTAGAAAGAGAGAAAAGGAAGAAAACAGAAATACTTCACTAAAAGACAGGTTTTGATACAAACAACAATGCCAATAACCAATGAACCCAAAATGGAAATCTGTGAATAAAATAAAAAATGAAAGAAATAAATCTGGGGTAGTGGGGGTAGTGGGGGTAGTGGGGAGAGTGTGGGTTGGAGTGGAAAAAAAGAGATATGATGAAATTAAAATGAAGTATATATTATGTAAATAGAGCTAGAAATTGATTAGATTCAAATGCAGGTGGGTTTTTGTGTTTTAACCAAATAACTTTATTCTTGGGTAACCGGTAATTCATTCTACACCAGCTGTCATGCAAAATGTGTTTTTTAATAATGAAATGTGTAGGTTGAAGGAGAAATCGGGGAACAACATTGAAAATAGAAATGTACAAAGAGAGAGAGAGAGGGGGGGAGGTGTTGGTAGAGGTGGTGGTTGTCCTAGTACTGCTGGTGCTGTGCAGAAAGGCGGGTCAATGTGGAAAATGGGAAATAAACCTCGAGAGCATCGTGGGTGGAGGGGGGGGGGGGGAGGCGAACTAAAGATAATCACCGTAAAAGGAAAACAAAACTTTACACGACCAAGCGAGTGGTGCGCGTGGTGCAAGTGGTTGGGAATGAGGTGGGAATGAGGTGGGAATGAGGTGGGAAAAGTGTGAAGGTTACAACTATATAGCGATGATGGCGGAATGGGATTGTACGCTGTAAAGATTGTAGCGGCTGAGAGTTCTAATCAACAAATAAAGACAGCAATAATTAGGAATATGCTGAATGGCAGAGAATATATGAAGATAGCCTATAGCTGGCCTATATAGAAGAAGAATAGAGAAGGTCTTAAACTATATCTAAAGCTATTACTCCATCTCTTCCTCATTTCCCCATTTCCCCATTTCCTTTACTCTTCTTCCTCTAAATTATTCCCCACCCCATTCGGTGATTCATAACGGTTTTTTCTGGGATATGCTTTTTTTCTCTTTTTCTCTTTTTCTCTTATTTTTTTCCAACTATTTGTTTTCCAGAAACTGGTTTCTTCACTTTTTCCTTTCTTTGGCTTTTGGTTCTTTTTTTTTGGGGAGGGGCGGGGTTTCCAATATTTGCCCATTCACTCTTGACATTTTCGGGCTTAGATAATTTCTTGGTGAGACATTTAAACGTTTGCTTGAGCATTTTGGGTGTTCTGCAATGCTCTTTATTCTTGATTTATGTCTTCTGCTTCTTAGCATATGGTAGCGTTGGTGTTGCATCATAAAAGGAAAAAAAAATAATTTTTTTCTCTTTTTGGGATGTTGAGATAAGAGATTTCATTTACTCGCTCTGCTCCGTCGTTCCAGTTATTCTGCAAACAAAGCAAAACAAAACGAAACAAAACAAAACAAAGCCCTGTTTCAGTGAACAGTATTTTACCCAATCCAGGAAAAGAGGTATCTTGCTTTATAAAGGCAAAAGCACTAGAGTTGGCAATTCAAACGAAAAAGTAGAAAAAAAGAAAATGGTCACACTACTTTGCATCTTCATTTGCTATTGGTGTCAAAGTAAGCACAGCACCGTTCCTATTCCTTTATCATAGATTTTTATTTTTACATTTTTTTTTTATTTCTTTTTATTTCTTTTTTTTCTTTAAATTTTTTTTTTAATTTTGGCTTTACTTCGGTGTTCGTCTTTTTGAAGCTTAACCCAAAAATATAAAAAAATAAAAAATAAAAAATAAAAAGAAAAAGAAAAAGAAAAAAAAGTGTAGCATAATACATCCATTTGTATGTATATTGATATATCGATATATTGATATCAATATATGTAAATTTTTTTTTTTTCAATATTTCCAGGTCCTACCTCTCCTTCCCGCCCCACACACACACATACATACATCGGATAAATGCCGGTACCAAGTAGCAGCAGAAAATCTTTACTACTAGTTCCATCGTCATTGTTATTATTTAAACAACAACTTAGACACCGATCAGCAAGAGCCAATAGCAAAGAATACTCCAATCACTATTCATCCTCAAAACATACATACATAGCATCATCTGGCATTCCGATGATCTCATCAGTCTATAACTACTTTTTCAACGGCAATTCTTCAACATCCCCACCTTCATCGTCTAGACAATACTCCACTAATAACCCTGCGATATCAGATGAGCAAGCTTCACAGTTCCATCCAAGGCTAGCCACTATCTTCCAGCAGTTGGACTCTATTGCTCCACGATTCTTTTTGCAAAAAGGCGAAATAGAGATCATTCAGGAGCCCACAATATTTTACGAAACTTTAAAAAGCAAAATTTTATCGGCCAAGACCAGAATCTTTCTATCCAGTTTATATATCGGCAAGACACAACATGAGTTAGTCTCATGTTTGGATAAGGCCTTGGCACAAAACCCCGACTTGCAAGTGCTGATACTTACTGATTGTTTAAGAGGAACCCGCGAAGCTCCCAACAATACATGTTCGGCATCCCTCTTGGTTGCGTTGGAAGAAAAGTACACCAAGCGCAGAGTAGATATACGCATGTACCATACACCTCACTTGTCTGGATTAACAAAGAGCCTTACTCCAAAAAGAATTAATGAAGGATGGGGCTTACAACACATGAAATTATATGGGTTTGACGATGAAATAATTCTCTCAGGAGCTAACCTTTCACAGGATTACTTTACCGATCGCCAGGACCGATACTACTTGTTTAAGAACAAGGCCATCACCGATTACTACTACAAGATTCACAATGCTATATCATCCATTTCATACCAGATCTTGCACACCACCAAACTCAAGCAAGGCTTCAAATTGGTGTGGCCAACAACAAACCCAACTTGTGAACCACACTTGAACCAACAAAGATTCATCAGTGACACCTCACACTTGTTGCTGCCTTTGCTCAAACAACATGAACTAAAGTCATTTGATGAACACCGCAACCACCTGGATTTTGACACTGTTGTTTACGCAGTTTCACAATTCACTCCGCTCTTTCCACTGAACCAAGACTTGTCCACTGAGAAACCAGCAGTCTTGCGTCTCTTATCTTACTTAGACTCCCCCAAGATCAAGTGGTGGTTTACTGCAGGATACTTTAATATGCTTTCGGAGATCCAGGACAGATTGATTAATGGCCAGGCAAGAGGTAAAGTCATCACGGCATCACCCAAAGCCAACTCATTCTACAAATCACCCGGTGTATCGTACTATCTCCCTGAGGCGTATTTGCTTTTCGCCAAGAAATTTCTTGAACATGTCAAGCGAGTTGGCAAGGAACAACTAATCACCGTGTATGAATGGCAAAACGGCGTGGTGAACACCCCAGGAGGCTGGACATACCACGCAAAGGGAATCTGGATCACAGTGCCAGAGGAAAACGATCCAAGTATAACCATTATCGGATCTTCAAACTATACAAAGAGAGCATACAGCTCCGACTTGGAGAGCAATGCGATAATCATTACAAAGGATGAGACATTGAAACGCGAGATGACTAAAGAAATAGACCATTTGATGGAGCATGTCACAGAGTTGACATTAGATGACTTTCAGCCCAAACAATTACCCAGTCCAACATTGCCACAATCGGAAGCGGTTGATTCGGTTATTGTTCAGGATGTTGCATTGAATGGTGAGCAGCAAGCGTCGGTGCTGCAACTGCTGCATGGACATCCACCAAAGTATGCAATTGATGAAGATCGAAAGATTAGTTATGGTGTGCGTCTTGCAGTAAAGATCCTAGGTGGAAAACTATAGGAAATAAACGTAACATTACATACAATTTGTTAAGATACTTTAGAATTACACTTTTTTTTTTGGCTCTTACTCTTATTTTATTTTCTTATTTTATTTTATTTTATTTTATTTTCTCTTCTCTCTTTTCCTCTTTTTCTTTCTCATTCATGTTTTTTTGGTGTTTTTCGTTGATCTAAACACTCTTGTAATGTATTTTATCCGTGTTTTGCAAACCTCTATAGAATCGCAGTTGAATTGTAATTATCATCAAGGACATTCCTTGGCCAACCATCACAGGCCATGTTGGAAAGTTTATGGGCAACTCAAACCATTCATACCCACCTTTATCTCCACCTTCTTTGCCTAGAACAAGTATAGTATTGACAACTCGACCGATGAGTGGAAGCAATACAGTACCACAACATGTAAATAGCCACCATGAATTTAATCCTTCCACACTCTCACTGGTCCAATTAATGACAATTTGTGGCATGTATTGCACTGCGGCTACCGTTTTGGAGATGAACCATATGGAATCTGCAATGTCCAAATTATTAATCTTCATCTGCTGGAATAATAAACATTTGATGAAATAAATGAGTGGAAGCGTAATCAAAATTAAGAAACCGATACAGTTCAAACTTAGACCTTGATGTAATGTAGCTGTAGATCTGTACGCTCGTAGTTGGTATAGGAGGATCGCCTGTGGTAAAAGTGCAAGCCCATCAAATAAAAAAGTTAGCGTGTTGAATGGAATTGTGTTTGTTGTGCTCTCCAAAAAGATATAGCGGGTCCGATATAGCTGTAAAACCGGCTGCAGAAAATATACAAGAGTGTAGGTAAGGAGCGTCGTCGTAGTGATGCCTTGTAGTATGATATAATCGTAAGATAAGTTTCGTATCGATCCAGAACCCCGCGATCGAGATCGCGACCGGTTGTAACGAAACTGTAATAGGGAGGATGTTAATGCCAACACTGATGCAAGAAAGTTACAAATATCTATAAAATGCATTATCTGCCATGTGATTAACCTATATGTAAAAAAGTCGTAATGAATGGGGTGTTTGGATCTCACGGAATAAAAGTTCTGAAGTTTGGAAGTTTATGAATCCGAGATTTCGGATCGCAAATATTAACGCCAAAAAAAAATATTGTATAGTAAAATTTGAGGATAAAATTGTACAAAGAATTAAAAAAAAAAAATAAAAAAGTAAAAAATAAAAAATAAAAAATAAATAATAAAAAATAAAAAAATAAACAAAAAAAAAACAAAAAACAGAAAACAAAAAACAAAAAACAGAAAAAGAGAATCGGAAAAAGCGTGGAAAAGCATACGTAGATTTATTCACAGCGCAATTTAAAACATCACGCTTTACAGTCAACTTCCATGTGCTGATACATTTTCAACTCATAATTTATCATGGGCTCAGAAGTGGAAGGAAACTGGGATATAGTGATAACTTCACTCCAAGATATTCGCAACTCAAGTGAATCACTCACGTTTGACTCCATATACGCTCACCTTGCTGCAAATTTCGACGATGATGAAGACAATCATGTGCAAGAAACGCTTGTGACGCTTAGTACACAGGAACTAAACAAGCTAGAAGAAGAAATTATTGAGCACAAGGCAAATATAGCCACTGCAAAGAGACTTATTGATACGTCATGTGAGAATTTACAAAGTTTGATTGAATCTTTACAGCGACAGGAAACAAAAAGACAACAAAAATCAAAAAAAGCACCAGAGTCTAAATCCAAATCTCCAGGCGATACTCCTGTACCGTCCAGAAATAGAGCTGCTGCTGCTGCTGCTGCGGCTGCGACTGCTGTTGTTGGTAAAGCTGGCAAGGCTGGCCTGGCTGGTAAAAGTGCTGCGGGCAGCAACAAGGGTAGCGGTCACTCTACAGCTAGTAATGGTGGGTCTGCGGGAATTGGTAAGAAGGGCAAGAAATTGCGTAAAGTTGGCCGTTCATTTTGGCAGTCGAAATACAATCCTCATGAACCGATATATGTCGGGTCCGAAGTTGCGTTCAAGTTGCGCAATCGTGTTAATGAATGGATTCAGTGTGAAGTGGTGAAGATTATTGGCGACGGAGTCAAGTTTGAAATACGAGATCCTGAGCCAGATGAGAATAATAATCCTGGTCAAACGTTCCGAGCCAATTACAAAGAAGTTTTATTAATTCCTCCAGATGATGAGACAGCGAGAGAGTTGCCCCACTACGCATATGGAACCAAAGTGCTAGCAAGGTATCCCGATACCACTACATACTATGCAGCTATTGTTGTAGGTCATAGAAAAGATGGTAATGTGCGGTTGAAGTTTGACGGTGAAGAAGAGGTTAATAAGGAGACTGAGGTGACGAGAAGATTGGTACTACCGTTGCCACAGAAGTAGGGCTTTTCTTGGCCTTTGTCTGTGACGGTTGCTACTCCTCATCCTGCCCCTCCCACTCCAGTGTTACCACTAATACGTAGACCTATTTAGGTGACTATATATACAATGTTATTTACTTATTGATTTATTTATTTATAAATAGAGATATATTATATAATACATATGCATGTATGTGAATGTGAGTGTATACATTTCAAATATAAATTGTCATTGAAATTGCAATATGGTATTTCAGATGATGTATTTTTGTGTGTAATTTAGTTCTTCTTACTGGTCTGAAGTCGTACTGATGTTGATGGTGGTGGAACTTTTTCGGTGCGGAGCTGGGTCGTGCAAACTTGCCACGATTGTATTTCTCAACGCATTATGCACAACCAAAGCACACACACACACACACACACACTCGATCTCTCGCTCTCTCGCTCTCTCTCCTTTTCATACTCGCTGAGGAAGCCATCAACTGAAAATACATACCAGCGCAGGTCAACAATACTAATAATATACATTAACTAAACAAAGTCCGCTTTATTCAGCTTTTTTGCCACATAATTGAAAAAAAAATAATACACAGCTGATAAAACATTCTGTTGTTTTTGTTTTGGCAAAATGGAGTCTATGGATATAGATGATTATTCAAGAGTATGTTGAAATTAGAACAAGGCGCGGAGAATAAAGGTAAATGAGAGACAGAGGGTACCGATCAAGACAAGAGATCAATGAAAGAAGGATAAGAAAAAAAAAACGATAACAAAAGAAAATTGGAGAACCAAAGGATTCAGTAAAGTGAGAATTCGGAATAAAAGAGCGCCATACCTTTTTATATTCTACGCTGTTGCTTTGAGAGATTCGGTTGCTATAAGTGCTGCTTGATGCTCGATGATGACCAATAGTGGAACTATAACATCCTGTGTTTTTTGCCTAGTAAAATGGTGAGTGAAAGTGTACTTTTGCTTTCAACGATTATTGCGATTATTGCGATTTTCACATTCATTACGATTCTTGTTGTTCTTGTCGTTGTCGTTGTCGTTGTCATTGTCATTGTTACTGTTGTCAGCTTTGCATCACTTTTTCAATAGTGTTTGATCTTGATGATCAAAAAGCTCCTTTCATATATTGCAATCTTTTAATTTTTATTTCCCATTTTACTCGCCGCTTTGTTGCTCATTACCATTTTCCTGCGATGGGCTGTATCGTGTGAATTGCTTTGCTAACAAAATATGCTAGGACCGTTCGCGTTCACCCGTGAGAGATAGAGCTGGAGGTGACGATGCAGGACAACATGCATCTGCTACTGGTGGTAGTGGGAGAGAATCATATGGGAGAAGAGACTATAACAGCTCTGGTTCTTCATACCGAGGCGGTTATAGAGGTGGTGGTAGTAGCCGGGGTGGTAGTAGATATGACCGTGGCAGAGGAGGTTATGATCGGGGCAGAGACTATTCCAGAAATTTCAACTCAGCTGGGGCTGGGGCCGGGGCCGGGGCTGGAATGTCATCAGGAAGCGGCGAACACTCTTTCCGTTCAAAATCAGATAGGAATTATGACAACTCAGTATTCATAGGAAATGTTCCCTTTGATGCAACTCCCAGAGATATTGAATCGATCTTCAAAGGAGAGTTTGAAATCGTCAGAGCCGATATTGTCACCAAAAATGGAAGGTCCAGAGGTATGGCCACAGTTGAGTTTAAAAATAAAGATGGTGTTACAAATGCCATTAACAAGTATGACCACTCAGAATTCCAGGGAAGAGAAATTTTTGTCAGACAAGACTACCCACCACCTGAGAAGAAGCTGTTTGAGCGTGATGGTGATAAAGGCGGGAGAAGCGGAAGAGGTGAAAGAGGTGGAAGGGGTGGATATAATGACTCCTACAATGGGAGAGGAAGAGAAGCTGGAGCTGGAGGGGCATACAGTGGATACGGTGGCCGCGGAGGCCGCGGAGGCTATGGCAATGATCGTGGTGGATATGGCGGTAGAGCCGAATACAAGCCTCCTCCTCCTCCGGCTACGCCTGGTACCGAGGTGTTTGTTGGAAACTTGCCCTTTTCTGTCAATTGGCAAGCTTTGAAGGATCTCATGAGGGAGGCTGGTCAAGTCATCCGTGCAGATGTTCGTTTAGACGACTGGGGAAGATCGCGAGGATTTGGAACAGTTGTTTTTGCCACCCCAGAAGAAGCCGATAAAGCCGTTAATATGTTTCAAGGTTATAGCTTGGATGGAAGAGTTTTGGACACTAGACACGGACGTTCCACTGCTGTGTCGACTGGAGAGAGATTCGGAGGAGCAGGTGGATTCCGCCAGAGCGGAGAAAGGAATACAGAATTTACTGAAGGAGTTACAGGAGGAAACGAGGAGCCATCAGAAACAATTTTTGTTGAAAATTTGCCGTTTAGTACCCAAAACGATGATTTGTTTGATTTATTTGAGACTGTGGGAAGAGTTACTAAGGCTGAGATCCAGTACCAGGCCGATGGTAGGGCTAGTGGTAATGCAGTTGTGCAGTTTGAATTGGCAGAGTTGAGTGACAAGGCTATTCAAGAGTTGAATGATTACGAATATGGTGGTAGAAGACTTCAAATAAGTTACGCACATCGACCAAATGCATCATCATCAACATCATCAACATCCAATGCTAACTCTACCACTACTGCTGCTGCTGGTACTGAGTCGACTGGTGGAAATGATGATGATAATTCTAATGCTGATTCTGGTGGTTTTGAGGATACCGATGTTGTCGTTGAAGATGCCCCCGATAACAATACTGCCGATCCCGTTGATGATGACTCTACACCAGTTGAATAAACAAAGCCTTGTATAGCTGCAATTCACAAAAGAAAAAGAAAATATAGAAAAGAGGAAGAAAATAAAAAGAAAATAAAAGTAAAGTAAAGTAAATTAAAGGAATGAAAAAGTAGAAGTAGATTTGAAATAAAACTAGCATTAGATTGATAACTTGATTCAGAATTGATTTGGTTTCCAATTCAGTTTTGCAATGTGACTGATTATGGTGAAACCATTGTAGGCAAAAAAAAAAAAAATCCAAAATGACTTTGAGTACACGACCAAGGATCTCAATAATAATTCTCCGCTTTTCAAGCAGCAGACCATTGTATCCCACTTCTATTCTGTCTTCCTGTCCTACTCACACTCGCTACCCTATACTACACTTCACACTACCTTACACCACAATAAAAATTGTTAAAACCACAGGGTGAGACATAAATTAAATCTAAACTTTGTTCACCTTGATACTCTCTTTATAATAGAAATGAAATATATTACCAAGAGAGAAAGTAAAAGGTCATTAAAAGTCGATTTCGAAAAACAACAATCTAATTGGCCCAGGTCCACTTCTCCATCCGAGTCCCAGCCACAATCTCAATCTGTGTCTCTGTCGTTTTCGTTTTCTTTTATCAAAGCGCACCATGTCTTTCTAATTTTCCTAGTCGTCTTGGGACTTTTAGTATTCCATTTTCGCTACAAGATTGGCGACTTTCTTGATCGCTACCGTACGCGTCGAAGAATGAGAGAGCAAGGCTATTATGAGAATATTGAATCGTTTGAGGACGACATCAATGATGGATTGAGCAGTCTGAACTTTGACTTGGAGGCAAATAATGTCAATTTGGGTGATACGAGAGCTGGTTTGGATGCAGTGGCAAAAACAGAGATTAGAAAAATTATGGATGACCGTGGGTTGAGCTTTGACGAAGCCAGGTTGGAATATACCAAAGGAAGGTTTAATGAAAATGGCATTGATGAAGATGGGCTTCCACGAGATCCCAAATTAGTTAGATTTTAATAATAGATTTTTAACGGTAGATTTTAGAATAAATAGTTAACACCCTCTTTCTGTATACAAACCAAGAGTAGTTTCTTTCTTGTCGAATATTATTAGAACACTTAAAAGAAAAGGAAACCGATAATATTTGAAAGGTTCAATAATTATTGTCGAAAATGGAGCAAAAAAAAAAAAGGACAAAAAAAACACAAATGAATATGCTAAATTCTTTAGAAAATGAAAGAAAAAAAAAAACCAACACTGCAGTAAGCAAATGTTCTTTACAAAAACTATTTTGTTCATCCCGTAATTGTTCTAGATGTATCCTTTTATTTTAAGATCAAATAGTTTTATTTACAAGGGTCGAAAAGTAGAAATACTCCTGATCATAGATTCTAAAAAAAAATCTTGCCTACTTTTTTTTTTCCATCAGTAGATCTGTATCTATGTTCTAGTCACGTGACAAAGATACTTGCTTTTCTGCCTTAAAATATTGTATATTTTTACTTTTACCGAAATAAGTACTTAGAAGGGCTCGAGAAATTCGCGGATCTTTAAGTGGTTTTGCAGCGGATACTATTCACAACAACGAAGAGACGAAATCCAGAAGGACCCTCAAAATACCTCAAGTGCAAAGAAAGAAGTCTATGCTACACATCTTCACATTGCAGATTGAAAAAGGAAAAAAAAACTGATTCTATTTTGTTTTTGTTTTTGATTTTCGTTTCTTTTTTTTTTTTTTTGCTTGTTTCATCTGATACAGTTTACTTTTTAAAGACCAGACTTTAAAGATCGATTGTCTATTTCTTTTGTGTGAATCTCCTATACTACCACTACAACCACGACAAACTTCTTAATCAACCCTACAACAACGGATGAGTCTATATAAGAGGCTAGCATCGGGTGAGCACGATAATGCTTGCCTTCACATGCAGCCGCGACTCCGAAGTAGTCATCGTACTAGTAACAACAACAATGATAATAACGAATCAAATGATTTAATTGGTAATATACTGCACTTGCGTGGAGAGTTTGATGTCCAAAAGACGGTGTCGCATCAGCAACTCAGTCCAGGGCTGTTACGCGAATGGAATAGGATATTTGAGGAAGCAGCAATATTTACAGGGTTTGACGAAAAGCTTTTTGGGACGGTGGTCACTATTGTTTATCGTAATTGTACATCGGGCCAGATATCAGCCCAGTCATTGACCAAATTTGGATTATCAACTTATTTGGACTTGAAGCTCGATTCCTCATCTAGATTTTGGCCTAGTTGTGAAAATTTATTACCAAAGTACAAGAAATCACACGTTCGAAGAGCATTGGCAATACTGAATTTGAAAAACTCAAGTAAGCTCTTGAATCACCATGAATTGATGGGCACTTTACCCATGTGGGATGAAACAGACGCAGGTAACCTTGCCAACAACATGAAATTGATCCAGAATGCAAAGCCCAGTGAGGTTGGAAAAACATTATTAGACTTTGGTCTACTTCAAAACCATCACATACTGACATTCATAATGGATGTCGTTTATGATAGCAATAATGCTAACGAAATGATCTCAACAGAGAATAACAAAATAGTAACATTGCTTGGAGAACAACTTGATCAACTTTTTGATCCCTTACTAGAGTATTCTCCCGAGGTTATGGAAATCACATATACTCCCGCTACATTAAGTGCAAGTGGAAATGCAAGTGGAAATGGAAATGGAAATGGCAACAAAAACATGCACCCTAAAGAAAAAGCTTTGTTGTACGCAAATTCTAAAGTTCAAAACATAGTTGACGAGTTTGTAAATGTGCAAACAAAATTTACAATGGGTCTCGTTGAGCTACTACAAAACTTTATTATCCCTTTAAGAATAAGTGCTACAGAACTAAACTCAAAAGCCACAAATAGAATAGCAGAGATTAATCGTATTTTTCCTCCAACTATAGACGAAATGGCTAGGATCAACTGTATATTTAATGATGCTTTGCTCAAAGCGCGTAAGATCAACTACGTTGAGGTGTTTAATGCCATTGGAACAATAATACCTTATTTTTACAAACCTTGCATACGTCATGAAGCAAACATGAAGAGTTTTTATGCCAAACTCAAAGGTTTTTATCAAGACAATAAGAAAAGCGTTTTTGATAATGAACGCATCAACCGCTCGAGGTATGCTGTGACGGAAATTGATACGATCGTGACGGGATCGTTGATGATGTTGCCAAAGTTGAAACTAATCATGAATCGTCTTTATGAAGAGATAAAGATTGAAGCAGCAAAAGAGACCAACCAAGCCAATGAAGTTTATATTGATATTGGTAATAAAAATGTAGACACTGCGATGGGATTTATAGAAAAGCAATTTCGCTCTGCTATGGAGGTATTTCAAGCTCTAGGAAATGTTGAAGGAGCACCGCTGGGAGAAATAGGAAGAGAAAGAATATTTACACCAACAGGGAAAATCTTGACCGAGTTAGCAAACAACTGGCCTGCAGAGCTTCAATATGGTTGGCTCACACGGAAAGTCATTGGAATCTGCGAGCTAATTCCGATAAGTCCCAATATGAATGATTCTGAAACACTGCATTATAGGGAAGTGTTGGTTGTATTTTCAGACCACTTGTTATTCATACAGGTCCAGAAGCCAGAAGACGTTGTCTCTGAGAATAAAGAATGGACAAGGCAAAACTCCATTTCAGTGGCAGATGCATTGTTGCATTCATTGGTCAATGAAAAGCCACTTCCGAACCTAGACTCGTTTCCAACAATGACTGTATCTTGTTGGTGCAGCATAGACGACGCAATTGTTTCGCAGTATTATTCTTTGGGAACCAATGGAGCGCAACAGGACTGTGTACAATTTTTGAACCATACAAAAAATGGGTTCAAGACATTGAACATGGGCCAGCCAGAATATTCAAGGCATTACCACACAGTAGACCGTTCGGGAAATGATATAGTGGATTTAGTGACCAGAGCAAAGATATTGGAAAAAACCACGGCATTTCATTTGTTCAAGTCCCCGTGTCATAATGGTTACGAAAAGATCTATTACACTGCTCATGACTCGGTATCATATGGCGCAGAAACCCTTAGATCGCCGTTTGTTGTTTTTCTTAATGTTGATACCGATGTTTTAGCTTATTGCCAATCTCACTCGCACATACAGTTGGCCTTACAGTTTAAGCTGACCGAAAATGATAAGGTGGAGGTTTTTGGGTACGGCAAATATGGGAAGGTGCATATTGATGAAATAGTATCTGTTTCCAATCTTTCGTCTTTTGTGATGGATGTGCTAGTCTCTACGGTTGGACGCATTTTTTGTACATACAGCGCCATCACAAGATGTCTTATTAAAGGTAATAGTAATGATTTAAGGAGAATCAGCGAGGGTTGGGTAGGAAAACTTGAAACTGCCAATGCAGTAAACCCTATTGCAACAATAGAAAGGCCGATTTCACCTCCAGAAGCTGAGAGGAACAGTACAAATGTGCCCACAGCAGCTGTTAATACAGCAACTAAAGGCGTCCCCACCGTTACTAATACATCTACCACTGTAGATGCTGATGAGAACACTGGGCGAAGCTTGGCAAAGCAAGGTAATAAGTCCTTGAGCAAGAAAAAATCATTAGTGAATAGGCTTTTCAAAAAGAATCACTCCCCGAAAAATAGCCAACGCATCAAAACAACTCTTTCAACAAACACGATGTCAAGTAAGGCAACTTCTGCATCTCGGAACTTGCCAAACACATTTATCCCTCAAGGAAATAAAACCGAGTATAAACATGTGTTTCAGCCTGTGCCTATTCTCGAAGAGCGTGCAGACTCAATTTCCAGTGTCATTATTAATAAAGGGAACAATGATGTGTATAGAAATGAACAAGAGGCTTATCACAAGAATAAGCATATGCGAGAAACTTCTGGTGGGGTTGAGCTTGAACTGAACTTTTATCCAAGTGATGATCACAAGGTTCATCAACCAATGCCTTCAATTGAAGTACATCTGAACTTTCAATTTCCTATGGATAAACACATCACACATACCACACCGATCAGGACTACTGTTACTAAACCTGCCGTTGCTAAATCTGCCGATGTCAAGCACGCAACATCCAGCTCAGGTGCTAAACTAGACACCGAAACTATACCATCCAATTGCACGATTAAACGTATCTCGACATTTGATGATCTCGCAATTGTGCCCAAAAGATCCACAAAACGTCCACTCCTGTGTATGTCTATGCTTCAAGATTATGATTATGGTGCACATGGTAATACCGGTCTCAGTATTGATACTAATTGTGAAAACATGGAATCTGAACCAAATTGGGTGATAGCAATGAGTAGAGAAAACTCGTTGCGCCTAAACAACGAAGTAAGAAAGCTATCTCAGCAATTAATCAATCCAATTGAAGATATAATTGAGTTTGATGAAACGACAATGAACCAAGCAACAGGGAATGATGATGACAATGGAGAAATAGAAATAGAAAAAGAAGAAATAGAAGAAGAAGAAGAAGAAGAAGAAGAGAAAGATGGAGAAGGCAGAGACGTTGATGAGAGAGATGTGGATGATATCAACGCGTATATAGCGGATGTTAATCTTCTCAAAAAAGTCAGAAAAGTCAATGTCGATACTAATCGACATTCACAAGCCACGTACACAACTGCTGCTGAGAGCTCTATATTTGATTATTGCGGCCGTGACGCAGGTGCAGCCACTCACAAAGGCACACAACTGCCGCATAAAACATCGACTGTGAGTCTGATCTCTCTAGATCACCATTCTTCCACCATGTCTGGAGAAGAGATACCGTCTACATCATCTATGGAAATTATCACCAATATTGATCATCTCCCCAACTTGCATCCACCACGGTTCATGGATAGTAAGTATGCTAAGTCACGGATAAAGCGCGACATATCTTCAGTATCAGTGACTCCATCAGCGTTCGCTTCCGACTTAGGGAAATTGATGGATATCGAATTCTCAAATGGCTTCATCAAGCAAGGTACTATAGTTAGAAAAGTGACGGGTCCCAAGCTAATACCATATTCAATACCAACAAAAAACAAGAATTGTGAACATACTCTTGTCAAACCCAAATTCTCGAGTGAGCCCAATTGGCAGAATGTATCAGTGGAATCAAGAACTTCGTCAGCGTCGAACGTGTCAGAAAAATTCTTTTCTCCTTCTTTGGAAGAAAATTCTCAGCTGCCTCGCACTCTTGTCGAAGAAGAATTGAATCAAGAAAAGCAGGAAGTAATGAAGGGTCAAGCAGCGTCATTTGAAAAAACAAAGCCAATCAGTGATTCTATGCGGGATGAATCAATTGCACAGTTATCGCAATTGCTCGAACAGTCTGTAAACTTTGAAGATTTTCAAGTAGAGTCCCTATTATCAACATGATATACATGCAGAATAACACAAATGTGAATGGAATATTTATACGCCTTTAATATATAAAGATATGTACTACAGAACAATTCAATTAATTTCCTTTCTTTTTTTTTTTTTTTTTTTTCTTTTTCCTTCCACCTCCCGATTACTAGGTTTATCTCGAATAGAAATAAAAAAAAATAAATAAACATTAAGAAAAAAAAAACTTTGTTCTACTCTGAAGAAACTAATACATCTATATTCACCATTTAAGCCTGTGATTTCAAGATCTTGGTCACAGTTTCGGCAATAGCATCGCCGACTTCCTTGGTGGTGCTTGAACCTTTCAAATCAGCAGTCCTTATACCAGAGTCGAGCACTTGTTGAACTGCTTCTTTCAATGCAGCTGCCTCCTTGAGACAATCCAAACTCAATCTCAACATCATTTCGACAGACAAGATAGTTGCAACGGGGTTAACTTTGTTTTCATCTAGATCTGGTGCAGAACCATGGCATGGTTCGTATAATCCAAATGCAGAGTTTGTGTCTGGTAAAGATGCCAATGATGCACTGGGTAAGAGACCTAATGAGCCTGGAATCACCGAGGCTTCATCTGAAATGATATCGCCAAACATATTCGATGTGATAACAATACCATTTAATTTAGTTGGATTTTGGATCAAGATCATTGCTGCTGAATCAATCAATTGGTGTTGCACTTTTAATTGTGGAAATTCGCGAGAAATGACATCATCAACTGTTCTTCTCCATAATCTTGAAGAAGCAAGCACATTGGCTTTATCAAGGGACCAAAGTGGAAGTGGTGGCTCATGTTGCAAAGCCATAAATGCAGCCATACGAGTAATACGCGTGACTTCGTCAACGGTGTATTTTTCCGTGTCCCAAGCTGTCTTGCTGTCACTACTTTCCTCTTGTTCTTGTCTCTCTCCAAAGTAGATTCCACCAACCAATTCTCGCACAATGGTGATATCTGTGCCGCGTACAATATCCGAACGCAAAGGTGAAAGTTCTAATAATGATTCGCTTGCAAAGTTGCAAGGACGAATGTTGGCGTACAAGTTGAGTTCTTTTCTGATCTTCAAAAGTCCCTGCTCTGGACGAACAGAACCAGTTCCCCATTTAGGACCACCAACAGCTCCGAGTAAGACAGCATCAGACGATTTGGCTGCCTCAAGAGACTCGTCAGGAAGTGGCGAGCCAGTAGCATCAATGGCGGCACCACCTATAAGGTGATGTTTGAAATCGAATTTAATTTTCTGGTGAGGTGTAGAGGATTCAATTGCCTTGAGCACTTTGATTGCCTCAGCACAGATCTCTGCACCAACATGGTCACCTGGAAGGATGGTAATAGTCTTTGTAACTTCTGACATTGTTGTTATCGTTATCGTTTGTTGTTATATTATATTATGCTATACTAAATTATTGCTGGGGTAGAGTCGGTGGTTGTTCTCAACTATATAAAAAATGTAGATGTAATGTATGTACCTACTAATTGACCTAGAACGAGTGGGTGGGTGTTCAAGAAGGTATAAATATAAGGGCAATTTTAAATGGAGGAAGGAACTCTGGGTTAAAAATGTTTAGTATTCTTTAATTTAAACTCGAAGAAAATTTCAGTCATATTTTTCTTTTTTTTTTTTTTCTGTGGTAGACCGGTACAGGATCACGAGTTGTGCGTTAACCGGAGCAGCTAAAGAAGAAAAAAAAATAATTTATCATCATAGTTAGTAACCTTTCCTCCCCCACACAAACATGGAAATGCCGACTTCGCTTGTGAAAGGATAAATATCTTCCCTTTCTTCTGTTTATTCTCTTTCTTTCCTTTTTCCCCTTTCTTCCCTTTCTTCCCTTTCTTTCCTTTATTGCTTTCACGAAAATAAACAGTAAAGTTGCTGAAAAAAACACGCTTCACCTCTTTAACTCTTGGAACTATAAGATTAAAGCAGATAATAGAAAACTAAAAAAAATGAAACAATGGATATATATATATATATACACATATACACATATATACATATAACCTCTAGTTTAAATACAAAAGACAAATACAAATTGCTCATCAACATCTTACATCATCATCAACTCATACCCACCTTACTTTTAGTGGCCACTCCATTCGATAGAATCCAAATCAATTCCTTCTTGCACCATTTCCCATAATGGCGACATTTTTCTCAAAAACTCGACTCTCTCGTTGATTGCCTGAATCACATAGTCAACCTCATTCTCTGTAGTAAATCTTCCAATACCAAATCTGATCGAAGAGTGTGCCAAAGCATCATCGGCTCCCAATGCGTGCAAGACATAAGAGGGCTCTAAACTTGCTGAGGTACAAGCCGAACCAGAACTCAAAGCAATGTCTTTCAACGCCATAAGTAATGATTCACCTTCAATGTAAGCAAACGAGACATTAACACAGCCAGCATATTGGAACTTTGGGTTGGTTGAACCATTGAGAATAGTGGATGGAATTGAAAGTAAACCATCTTTCAACTTAGCTGACAACTTTTCAATATGATCCTGGTCAAACTTGTGCTCTTCCTTCATCAATCTGGCAGCCTCTCCAAAACCGGCAATCAAAGGTGGTGCCAAAGTACCTGACCTCAAACCTCTTTCTTGTCCACCACCAGTAATGATAGGGTCTAATCTCACTCTTGGTCTTCTTCTCACATAACATGCGCCAATACCCTTTGGACCGTATATCTTGTGTGACGAAATGGACAACAAATCAATCTTCATTTCATTCACATCGATTGGGATCTTACCATATGCCTGAGCTGCATCGGTATGGAAGAATACCTTGTTTGCGCGACAAATCTCACCGATCTCTTTCAATGGCTGTATAACACCAATTTCATTGTTTACTGCCATCACTGAGACCAAAATGGTATCTTTTCTAATGGCTTTCTTCAAGTCATCCAAGTCAATTAGTCCTTCCTTATTAACAGGCAAATAAGTCACATCAAAGCCTTCATCTTGCATGTGTCTAGCCGAGTCCAATACACACTTGTGCTCGGTTTGAGTAGTGATGATGTGTTTCTTGGTTTTCTTGTAAAAACGTGGCACACCTTTGATAGCCATATTATTAGTCTCTGTAGCACCACTTGTAAAGATAATTTCCTTTGGGTCGGCATTGATTACACTTGCTACATGTTCTCGAGCCTTTTCAACCTCTTTATCGGTTTCCCAACCGTATGCATGTGTTGATGAGTGAGGATTACCATAGAGTCCCGTGTAAAATTCCAACATCTTGTCCAAAACCCTAGGGTCAACTGGCGTTGTTGCCTGCACGTCGAGATAGATTGGACGAGTACCAAATTTGGAAGCGTCTCTTGTTGCAGACTTTAAAGATATGGAAGATCCCTCTGGTGGTTGGATCGGCGACTCCAAAGGGGTGGAAACATGGATATTACCGGTAGTTGTGTCCAATTTAGTAGTGGAAGACAAGGGTTTTTGGGAAGAAGCCTCTTCGTTGGTAGTTTTGGCTTGTGCTACTGATGGAGAAGCTGAAGTGGCCAATGATCTAGTTGCCGAATTTGAAAGTTGACGATGACAAACTTGGTGCAGATTCTGCCTGAAGTATCTCAAGGCCAGTCTATACATTGTGAATTGATGAATGGATCGCTAAATGTGTAAACGTATTACCAAATGTATTTATTAAAAGTATTGAATATACTATGGTGGCAATTGTTTTACAAAAAAAAAAAAAAATTTTGATCCTTTAACAACAGAAATAATGAAAGGCGACTATTGTAAGTAACCAAGTAGTTGTGATTCCAAAATGTAGATATAAGAACAGATTTTTTTCTTTTCCTTTGTTAAAAAAAGAAAAAGAAAAGAATACAAAATTTTTTAATAAATTGTGTACTAATTCCTGTTAAATAAAGCTGGCGTTGAAAGAAGGAGGAGATGATTACTAACTCCTTTAAACTCCAGTCTTCGGGTTTTATCTTGAACTTTTTTATTTATTTTTTTGTTTTTTTCTTTCCCTTTCTCTGTCATTTTCTCTCTTTTCCTCTTCCTCCCCTCTCTCCCCCCAAAATGAAAATACCGATGTAAAAAAAACTCTATATGCAGTACAACATTGGATTTGTCTCAGAATACGCAAACTACGGTCATTCGGACCGAGTTTATGCACTATACTACTTGCTCTTGTCAAGTCTTACATCTCAGATTGCATTTGCAGCAAAGTAATCACTCCTGAGAATGCTAGAAGAGAAGAAAGATGAAGAAGAATAAAAAAAACAAAACAAAATAGATGAGCAGCAAAAGAAGAGGGAAAGCGGACCTAGTCAATACTATATGCAATGCAATGTAATCTGTATAAGGTGGTTTTGAGTGTGGATAAAAGATGGCAATGTGATATAAAAACACGTATTTCATTCCTATTCGAGATTCAACACAGGATATTATAATCAAACTATTACTTTCTTTATTCCCCTTCTTTTCCCCCTAGTTCTTGTATCTATAAATCTATAAATTTTTCAATTACTCTCCGTCTATCTGTCCCTCTATTTACATATACTTACGTAAGTAACCACTAGCATATTTACATTCTTCCATCGAGCTTCATCAATTCATTGTGGACCAACTCATAACACCCCAAAAAGATGGCTCCACCACAACTGATCCAGCAGGTTCGTGGCACGACGCCACGCCACAAACTTCCCCATCCTTCGTGCTTGACCAAATCCTTAACAATTTTAACAATGCCTTGAGTCTTGCCCTCGCTGAGCATTATCCGTGTTTTGATAACATCCAATGGGGTAGTCAATGCAGCTGCAACTCCACCGGCAAGCATTCCACATACCGCACCTTTGAAACCTACTGGGATATACTTATCCCACCAATTTTGGGTCAGAGCCTTAGTACCAGCAGTAGTGATGGTATTAGAAGTAATGATATTATTATTATTAGTGATGCTGCTGGTGCTGCTAGTGCTGGTGGTGGCGGTACTTTTGGGAGTTATATTGTCGGTGGCACTATTACCCCATTGACGTTTTAACCACTCGTAGAGTGGAAACTGAATCATTGTAAACGGTATCTCCCTCATTATAGTGCTATTCCAACCTCGATATAAACCTCTGATCCCTTCTCTTTTTGCTGAGCCCTTCACACCTTCAACTCCACCAACAATAATATGTTTGAAATTCAGCCAACTTGAAGTCAATCCCATATGCGACGCTTGAGTTCTCTGCTTGATAACTTCGGCAGGAACACGCACGATACATGCCATGATTTCTCCCGCTGAGGCTGCAATCATATGCCGAACACCTGCAGTCGGGATGTATGGTTGCAATTCTCGTTTCATTGAATCATAAGTTATGAAAAATAACGAGGCCAGTGGTGCACTCGCAATAACACACGAGCCCAATCCACGGTAGATGCCATGCCACCCTCCGTTTTGAAAAAAACCACCGCGAGCTTGGAGTCTGGTTTTGATAGTATCAATAGGGAAAAACGCCAAATCTGTTGCTATACCTGCGCATCCGCCACTCTTGGATAAATAGTTTGTTAGTAGTCGACAATAATTAGCATTAACAAAATATTAACAATAACAGTGGTAATGATAATAATGATAATAATGATAATAATGAAAGAAGAATGAAAAATATAAATAAATAATGAAAGAAGGGAAGACACAAATTTGATTGCTAACTTACAATTAACGAGATGAGGAACGTCGACTCCGATGAAGTGGACATGGTGGTGTCTGCTTATATCGGTGATAAAATGGAGTGAACCTTGTTGTAACAATGATCTTGATTAGTTATTAGAAGAAAAAAAATGGAATATACATATGTATACATGTTTTGATATCAAAAATTAAAAAAACAATAAAATTACAAAAAATAAGAAAAAAAAAATAAAAAGCCAAAAAAAAAAAACCAAAAAAAGAGGAGGAGCCGAAATGTTGTTCCGCTCCTCGCTTTTGCAAAGGCGAGGGTGAATGAGGTGTAAAGATTCAAAGAAGGGAATCAAAAAAAAGGCCGAAAATCTCAAAATCTACAGGATAATGGACTTATTTGACAAATTTGTAAGTTTGAATTCGCTTTAGTCATTATCCTCATGTTACAAAATGTTTTATCTATAAATGCATGAATAATTATTCAAAGATAAGCAGAAGTTGTGGGGAAAAAAAAATGTAAAAAAATAAAAAAATTAAAGTAGCTATAGTTTTACACAGTGAAACTACACTGAAATATAGGATCGTTGAGCAGATTAAATGGTTAAAGGACCAGAGAAAAAGACTAATCATTGTAAACCAATCAAAGAAAACAAAAACAAAAACAAAAACAAAAACAAAAACAAAAACAAAAACAAAAACAAAAACAAACAGATTATGAGCAATGAACAATATGTTCTTAAGCTATACACAAGCATCGTTTTCATTTTTTTGTTGTTGAATCTGCGCAGTACCGACATGACCAAATGCTGTTCGGGAGGACTAATTCGTAAACCTGGTAACAGTTCAGTAGCTTAAAGAATCTCGCAATCAATCACCTTCCGCAAACAACAAACTTGTCTCGACCCAACCTTTTCTTTCTTCCATATTTGATAATCACCGAGTCCAATTTCCTCTCCTTCGGCACCAACGGCTCAATAAAACTAACAAACTCCTCGTATGGCCATATTTTCACTATATTTAATAGTTCTTTAAATCGGGTGCCCAAGTCGGAACTCAAATTGTCCGGGTTTATATATTGGATATGGCCCTGTTGGATGGTAACATAATATCCTAGTAAATACGTGATTTCTAGAGGGACATTGTAAAAGGAAGGAAGCGAAGTTTTCCAGTTTAGGAGAAACTCCTGAGTCAGTATAGTTGTGGAGGTTTTCCCAAGTTCAACAATGCCGAAAAGTTTGACTATTTTTGCATCATCAAGGGTACGTGGAGCATTGTTACTTATTTCGTTTTTTGTGTCAACAATTTCAAAATCATTTGCTTCGGCGTTTGTGGATTCAGCACTATACGAATATTTCTTTATAACAGTATAAACCATTGAACTAGACCAGTTCAGATTCAGTTTGACCACTTCTTTCAAGTCTTGTAAATTGAATTCGGAGAGCTGATTTCGGCTAATCAAAAAGGTGATGATATGGAACAAGATTTCTACTTCCAAACTTCTTGAAACTCGGAAACAATGGCCATGAATTTCACAAATGAGGTGTTCAATAAGTAGATGTTGGAACTCTGTCTTTGAACAGCAGCTGGATTTTAGTAATTGTTGCTTATTGGGGCTTTGTGCAAAATTAGTTGATTTTGACAACTTTTTGAGATCATTTAACATGCTAGGATGAAGTATGGGAATTTCAAGTATGTTAATGTTTCCTTTTACAGGAGCTAGTTCGTAAATATATGGGCATTTGGCAAATCCAACAAGCCAATTTTGTTGAGGAGGTTGGACACTAGTGACATTGGTGGCTTTGGCGTTTTTAACGATTTTGTTATTGGTATCTTCATTATGCATTGAACGCATGAGCAAGATTGTATTTGAGTGATTATTCTGCCGAAGTTTAAAAGTCTCGTTCTCAGTACATATAACAACGTTATCATGACCCTTGTTTGACTTTAGTTCCAATTTTAGTGAGGAATGATTTGTATCCTGTTCTAGTTTATTTTGGAGCGATGGTGGAAGTTGAATTAGTTTGTAGGTATGATTTGCATCGGGTTTTAGTCGCTGATATACTGATACACTATTCATGATGTGCCAAAATAAATCAAAATCAAAATCAAAATAAAAAACCAAAAAATTTTGGTGAGAAAAGGAAACGGTTGAAGAACAAGGTTGATTAGGGAAAAGATTGAAAAAGAAAAGTGTATCAATTGTTCTCTACGTTTAACAACCACAACCAGGCGGGTTTGACTGTAGAAAATATATATATATATATAGAAAATAAAAAACAAGAAGAAAAAGAAAAAAATATAATACAAAAAAAGAAAACAGAATAATTTACAACGTATCGCGCAGACTCGCGACGCGTTGCGCAAAAGAGAAGCTTCGCAATTAACTAGAAATAGTTTATTGAGCAATGGTAGTTGTAACTTATTACATGGTGTGAATATTGATAAATAGTATTTAATGTATCAAATTAAAATTATAATCATTTCACGATCTAGATATGTATATATTGAAGTATATATTGTATTTGTATTGGACTCTTTCTGCTTCTTTCCTCTAGTAACTCTAAAGCTATTACAATGTAAAACATTTCACCAACTTCTAAAATCTTTGACAGCCATATTGCTCTCTTTCAATCAAAGGGTCTTTACCACAATTCTCTTTCAAATTTTTCCACACCAATTATCCAAAACATTTCTCAAGCTCAATAGAATTAAGTTACCCTTGTACTTCCTATTGGTTCAGATTTTCAACTATTCCCCACCAGTAAAAGACTTTTCATTTTTTCCTTTCTAATTTTTAATTTTCAATTTATTTGTTCTTTTCGCTTTTTATCAAGTAGTCATTGATCTCTATCCTCTATACCTTTAATTTTCCTCCATGATGTTCAATTTCTTTTCGTGTTTGTTTTTGGGTTTCCATGTGGTATCACTTTTTTTTTTTTTCATCCAAAACATTCAATGCTCACATTGGTATATTGTTGAAGCGTGGTTAAAACTGTTTTTTTTTTTACTGTTTAATCATTATTTTTTTCTGCTTTGCTTCATTCTTTTCTCCATCACTTTGATTATCTTTAAAAGTTAGATCCTTGGTTAATATTTCTATCTCTAACACCCAACTCTCCATTCAAAAATTCGTCACTGCCCAATTTCTCATTCTTTCTCCAGAATGTCCAACCACCCTCGTGATCCTTGTTGTTTCTTCTCTTTAGGTAGAACAATACAGAGATTAGGCCGATTAAGATGGAACCACCCACTCCAACAACAACACCAACCACAATCTTGTTTGTTTGGCTCAAGCCTCCATTAGAATCTGAATTTTTGTTGCTGTTGTTGTCGCTGGATGAGGTTGGCGATGACGAAATAAGAGTAGTTTGAGTGACAACTACTGTCCTGCCGCTTTCAACACTAGATATTGTTGTGACTCTTTGGTTGGCACTGGTTGTTGTGTCTGCTGAGGAAGTGGTGGAGGTGCTGCTGCTGCTGCTGGTGGTGGTGTCTGAAGACGATGGAGATGAAGAGGAGGATGCTGAAGAGTCAGACGATGAGGTGTTGGATGAATTTGCTTCTGTCTCTGCTTCTGTTTCCGTCTCTGCTGGGATATCTGACGAAGAAGTAGAGTTTGGTCCATTTGAGACCGAGGAGGAGGAGGACGACAGAGACTCGGAATCGTTTGTTTCAGATGACGATGTAGCAGAAGTTTCCCCCTGTGTATTATCAAATGTTGATGTTGTAGGATTATTGATAAATGTCTCGCTAGATGATGAAGTTGTAGTTCTTCTTGACGAGGTGGAGGAAACAAAAGATGAAGATGACGTAGAAGACAGGGAAGATGATGATGAAGAGGATGAGGAGGAGGAGGAGGAGGACGAGGGAGTGGTTGTGGTTTCGCCAGTTGCAGTTGCTTCGGCAGCATTATTGAATGTATTTTGATTGCCTTGTGAGTCGTTACCGTTGCTTCCTCCATCATTGTTGTTGTTGTTGTTGTTGTTGTTACCATTGTTGTTACCTGAGGTGGTTGTGGTATTGTTATCAGCTCTCTTGGCGACAATGGTCATTGCCGTGTTTTGCTTATTATCTTGTTCTTCTGGTATACGGTGTGGGCCCATTTGTAAAGGGCTGACTTGTCTCATTGGTGATGAATAGTGGAAAAAATCAACCTCTTTATCATGGTGTTTTGCACGATGGCTACTGTTGTGGTTATTACCATGGGTATTGTCATGGTGGTTGGCGTGATGGTTTTTATTTGTTTGCTGATTCTCACGGTGGTGACAGTACTTGTAGGATGATAGATAAAAGAATAGCGTCGATAAGATGGCTAGCACACATAGTGCCTTGATGACTACTACTTTGGTTGTTGTTGTTGTGGTGGTGGTGGTGGTGATTCTTTTTGTTAAACTCTTTTTTTGTCCTTTGTGTTGTTGGGAAGGATATGGGCTAAGCTGGTGCTGCTGGTGCTGGTGCTGGTGCTGCTGTTGGTGTTGGTTGTAGTGGTGGTACAACGCCTCCTTCTCAGACATATTTTGTTCCTCAACGGGTGTAGTTTGTTTTTCCATTGTATATTTAATAGTAATGAAAGTGTGTTTGACTGTTTATAGTCCAACCTTTATGTTAATTTGGTGGATATGTTGCAGAAGAAAGTTGAAAGTAGTTGGGAGAAAGAAGGATAAATAGATGTGTTGAAGATGCTTAATGTATATGGTTGTTTTTCTTTCACCTATAGACACACTCTAATATCTATTTTTTCTTTTTTTTCTTTTTTTTCTTTTATTTTTCTTCTGCCTCTGCCACTGCCACTGTTATTGTTATTGTTATTGTTTTATATTTTTTATTTTTTCGTCTAAAAAAGTATTGATTCAAACGGGTGTAAATGGTCCAATTTTATTTTTAGTGGTGTGCGTGAAAGGGATGCGTGATTTAAAAGGGGAGACACAGTTAGAGAGAGAGAGAGAGAGAGAGACAATATATATGTATATTTTATTTTTTATTTTTTTAATTTATTTTTTAAATTATTTTAAATTATTTTTTTTATTTTTCGCTGCTGACTTTGTTTTTGTTGTCGTTTCAGATATTGGTCGGATCTTTCTTGTACTTGAGGTATAGGAGGGAAGAGGTTTACTGTGGAATCGGTAAAGACCTTCTTTTTTTCTAATATATATATATATATATATTTCTACTGATCTTGTTAGATTACATTGTACCAATAAGTTAAATATTTTTCTCTACTGATAATGTAATTGACTAGTAAATGGAGAAGAAGGAATATAAAATGTAACAAGAATAAGTAGAACAAGCAGGAGAAGGAGAAGAGAAACGGAGAATGGACGATACTGAGCTGTGTCTTTGTCTCAATTAGCTCAATACTGTGTGTGTGTGTGTGTGTGTGTGTGTGTTTTTTTGCTCATGTATTGGTCAATGGTTAGGAGCAATTGATTATAATATTTTTTTACCTCTCTTTCTCTCTCTCTCTCTCTAAGTCTCTTTAAGTTTCTATCTTTTAACTAGCTTTCAATATATTTTATTTCGCTTGAGGTTGTGGGTGCTGATATTATCTCTCCACTGCACAGAAAAAAAAAGAAACAACAACAACAACAACAGCATCAATAACATCAATATTGTACCACTAGATGAAGAGACTTTGCAAAGTTTTACTACTACTAATCTTGTTAAGCTAAGCTAAGCTAAAGTAAGCTAAGCTAAGCTAAAGTAAGCTAAGCTAAGCTAAGGCTACGATAACGTCATCGTCAGTTTCATCACTGATGGATTTCCCAATGGAAAGTCGAGCCAGAAACAGGAAATGTAAAGCGAAAGTAGATGAGTAGAGAAAAAGAAAAAAAGAAAAAAGAAAACAAAAAGGCAACAGAAATAGAAATGGAAAATAGAAAATAGAAAAAGACGAAGCCTAAAAAAAAAGGGCTGTGACAATGCTGGCTATGAAGGGAGGGAGAGAGGGTAGAAGCGGAAGGGCAAGGCGAGAGAGAGAGAGAGAGAGAGAGAGCTGGGGGAAGGGGTGTCCATGCGAATGACTCCATATCATTCTCGTTGTGGCCTCTCACCAGCATAGTCACTATTGAAATAGTGTATTGTAAATGATGTTCTTTTTTCCTTCATTTAACTTGGTTCGTAGATACTATCTAGGTAAGTGGTGGAAAGAAGATAATATGGATGGGAAGTTTATGGAAGCCGCAAATGCTGACATTTTAACAGGTATACGAATTTTGTTTTCAGCTTCTGTCTGGTAAAGAGGATATTTATTTCTAAAAATAGCATCCCACATATATACACAAGTATATACATATTCACAAGTATATATATACATATTCACAAGTATATATATACATATATATATACACATATATATATACTCACAAATTCACTCCTTGTTTTTTCTACTTGAACACGTTCCACCCCTTATTCCACAAACTTTTCTTTTTTCATATTTACTCTCCTAATCTATGCATGTACATAATAATTAGATTACAAATAAGGAACACGCTCTTTCCCACCACTCAACTTCACTTACTCGTCCTCCTCCTTCCTACTTCCTCCGCCTGAGACAATACTGCAAAAAAGTGATACATTGACTCATAGTTGGACCTAACCCCTCCTCCCTTCCGTTGTTCCCACTTCCTCCACCCTTCTTCAACATCAAAGACGATATCTAGAACAAAAATTATGGAGAGAGATTAACAATAATATGTAATGTATATATGTCTTTATACATACATTCATCATATACAAACTAATATGCATTTTCCTTGCCAAACATTGTCAGATATATAATAAGCGACACGGGTTTGCTCAAACTATGATGACCTACACTTTAATGTCAGCTTTTTTGTCACAAGTCACGTGCTTTTTTTTTCCTCTTCTATTTCTTCTATTTCTTCTTCTTCTTCTTCTTCTTTTTCTTTTACTTCTTCTATTTCTTTTACTTCTTCATTTCAAGTATTTTCCTTTTGGAAGGATGGAATTTGGTAAATTTGTAAGGTACAGTCTGTATTCCGATCATCTTTCAACTGCGCCTCGATATCGGTGTTTAGATTTCGCAACAGAAACAACAGGGCTAGATATTTTCAATCTGTTTTGAAAAATCGACCTTTTTTATAAATACTTTTACAAAATACCATTCACTATATTACATGCCAGGTAGGCGAAGGCGGAGGGGGGTTCGAAGGAGGAGGAGGAGGAGGAAAACTGTCTTGTGAATTTTGGTTGGAATGGAAGTGTGGATGTATTCACTTTCTAGAAAGTACAAACTATTGCTCTTATTTGTTTTTTCATTTCCCTTAACTTCTTTATTTTTTTCTGTTTATAGTAAGAAGAAAACAAAATCAAATCAGTGCTTACCAAGTATATCATCTCACTTTACTCGTTGTCTTCTAGAATGTTCTGGAAAAAAATAAGTTAAAGCGTGAGGCGTCAAAGAAGGAATCAGAAAAAAAAAAGTATATGATAGAAAATAGTTGATGTCGTAACACAAAACAAAAAAAAAGAACGAAACTATTAGGCGGCTGTTAAGTGGAAGTGATGGGGGGGGGGGGGGGGGGGGAGGAGCGAAAAGAAAGAGAGGAGAGGACTAGAGCGTGGATTTGTATGTGAGTGAGTATGTGTGAGTATATGTGAGAGAGTAAGAAGAGCATGAGGGTCTCCTTAGTGTTCAATCTCTCACATTCCATGTGGTTCCACAATTGCGCCAATTGCTGCATGGAGCACCCACTTGAAGTTCCAACTCCTTCCAAATTATTCCATGCAATATTGCAACCAATTAAACACATACTCTCATTACGCATGCACCCACACATCTTTAGCAGACAAGAATGAGGAAATGAATAAATGGGTCATTAACCTTTATTCATCGGGCCTTCTCATTTACTATAAAAACCCCTCCCCTCCCATCCTGATCCCTTCCTCTTGATATCCTCCACTATTAATTGAAATTTGACAAAGTTTATATTCTCTTGTTCATTATTTTCTACCATCAAATCAATTGAACTTAAACAATTAGCATCTACATATTATAAAAACAAGCCAAATTTAATACTAACAAAATGTCGTACTACTTTTACCAACCACAACAACAAAAACCACGCGAATTGGAAACTGATCAAGATGAAGGACTCGATTTGAATTCATTGTTGAGCTTGTTGCATCAAGAACAATTCAACCAACATCAATCACATCCATTTTACCAACCAATTGCTGCACCTCAGCACTTTTATCAGCAACATCCATACTATCACCAATCATTCCACCAACAACCATACCAAAGAAAACAACCAAAACAAAAGTTACCACCACCACCCCAACAACAACAACAGGCACTCCCACCAAGTGCTCGTCCTAGAGTAGTCAAGAAGCTTGAGACTGAAGACGAGTTCCAGATTCAAATCTATAAGCCCTACGGCAACTTTAACAACTATGAAGTACAGGTTATTCGCCAACAACCACCGTTGATCAAAATTGTCATTTCCGGTCCACGCCTGGATAACTTCAAAGTGGAAAACACATTCAATTTGAACTATATTGATATTGACAATATCAACTGGAGATGGAACAAACGCGAAAACATCTTGAGTTTGAACATCCCCAAGAAATTACATTACATTCATCTGAATGTCGAGGATGTATTGAATTGCTTATTTGGGGGCCATGTATTTGAACCGGAAAGTAAAGAGTTGCAATTTGGACACAATGATGAAGAAGAAGCAGAACAAGAAGAAGAAGAAGAAGCAGAACAAGAACAAGAAGATGATAGTGAGGATGAGACTTTGGAAGATCACGAGAAAATTATTAGAGAAGCAGCCAATGCTCTCAAAAACCAATTTGTAATAACACCAATCAATGGCTCTGCCAGTGCAGAAAAGAAGGAGGAGGAGAAGAAGAAAAAGAAAAAGAATAGAAACGAAGAAGCTCAAGCTAAAGCAAAGGCAAAGGCTGAAGATGAAGAAGCTAAAGCTAAAGCAAAGGCAAAGGCTGAAGAAGAAGAAGCTAAAGCTAAAGCAAAGGCTAAGGCTGAAGAAGAAAAAGCTAAAGCTAAAGCTGAAGCTATTGCTCAAAGAAAACGAGAGATTTTGGCGCAACAAAAGGAAGCTGAAGCTAAGGTCAAGCAAGCACAACTTGAACTCGAAAGACTTGTTCAACAGCAACATGAATTGGAAAAACAGCACAAGTCCAAAGAAGCACATGAGGTTGAAAGTAAAGAGCATGTATTGGAAAGCTTAATTCGCGATGAAGAAGATAAAATTTACGAGAATGAGCAAGAACAGATTAGTCAATTTTTAAGCCAACTGAATCAGAGTAAGACTCAGTCCAAGACCCAAAAAGAAAATCAAAAACAACAACAACAACAACGACAAGATTTCTTGAACCAGTTTTTTGGGTTTAATTTGGGACCAGCATTAAATGAATACCTGGCACATGCTCCAATTCAAAACCAAACAGCTAAACTGACCCAGCAGAAGCATTTAAACCAGAAACAGAATAGTCAAAGACCTACAAGACCTGTTAAGCCTGCCAAACTGGAGAAACTCAAGCTGCATATAATAAACAATAATGAGGTGCTTAATTCTAGTAAATTGACAGGTACTAACTTGAATGAAGCACTGGAGCCAAAGACACCCATATTAAATGGAAAGGAAGGTAATTCAAGCAAATCAAATACCATACCAAAGAGGTATTCTCCAAGTATGGAAGATGTTGAGGACGAGGAATCCATAATGTGGAGAAAGAAATTTGATCATTGATTGGCGACTTTTTTCTTTATATAATACAGTAAATATTGACGGATATATATATATACAATGATATTTTGATTTTGCGATTTGGTAAACGTGTCTAACTAATTGTAGTAAATAAGATTTTAAACGGATATAACAGGTACAAGAAGTAGAAGCGGAAAGAGAAAGAGAAGTAATATAAAAAAAGTATGGAAAAAGAGTAATCAAAGAAAATACGGCAGGGGCGTTAAATAATTAATAAACACGGTATTTGGAAAAGTAAACTGAGGTATTTTCAGAGAAATTGGTGTACATTTTGAGTATAAACTAATACCACTCTTTATTTGCATTAATTGTCGTCTTCTTTTTCTTTTTCTTCATCTTACTTTTTAATTTATTGAATTTACTGTATACATTAACTACTATCAAGTTTTTCCGGCGTCCATGTTTCTTGTTCTTGTTTCCTCTTTCCTGTTTTTATGTTTCCTGTTTCCTGTTTCCTGTTTCTATGTTTCCTTTTTTTTACCGACTTCATTTAAATATTGGATATGTTGGTTGCATGTAGGCATAAAAAAAAAAGATGGTTTATAAAGAGCTTGAACTATTATTTGAGTAACCATTTGGTAGTGAATACGCTCGTTCTTGGAGGAAAGCGCAACTTTAAAAACCTACATCTTACAAAAACCATCACATAACCACAAGTTCTACAAAACAATATCTTCACCACTGCCACGCTCTTCAAGAACAACATTTTCTTTACTAACTGGGCTAACCAATTGCTAACCAATATACTTGACCACTACCAAACTCAAATTTTTTAACAACCTTTTTATTATTATTATTATTATTATTATTTTTGTTTTGCTTACTTTTGATTATTCTATTTCACATAAATCTCGATTTCCTATCACGATTGCTTCTTTCATTGGTTTTGAGTAAATAACAATTATCTTACTACTACACCGTTCGAATTCAAATTCAATTTATATATTGTTACAACCATAATTAAAAAGAGAATTAACATGACACGATCAATTGCGGTATTTGGCGGAAACGGGTTTTTGGGTCGCAAGATCTGTGAAGTAGGAACCTATAAGGGATATACAGTTACATCATTCTCGCGATCAGGTCAACCTCCAAAAGCTGTATTACATCAACCATGGGTTCAAAATGTTAGTTGGCAAAAGGCTGACATTTTTCAACCCAACGAACTTGGACTGAAACTATCTCAATTCGACACTGTAGTGCATTCAATTGGGATATTGTTTGAAGATCAATCTTATAAAAACAGCATGAACTCCTCAGCTGCAAGTGGATTCAGTGGCTTGGGTAATGGCGCAAGCCTGCTAGTAAACGATGCAAGAAAATTGGCAAACGCCGTGATGGGCTCCAATCCGATGCAAAAGGACAAAAAGTGGATGAGTTACGAAGCAGTACAACGCGATTCAGCAGTAAATTTAGCAAAGGAATACGCACAAGCCAGAGAAACAAGTGAAAAAGTGAATGTCGATGCGGGCAATTTCGTGTACATATCGGCTGACCAGAATCCCCCAATAGTTCCACAGCGATACATTACAACGAAACGCGAGGCTGAAGCCATAATTAGTAAAATTCCACAATTGAGAACAATCATCATGAGGCCAGGTGTAATGTACGACGAGCTGCATGATATGGGAATGACTAAAAGGGATGTGATTATGAAGGGATTGAGATTTGCCGTTGGCGTTAAAAAAACGACTTTAGGTGATTCATTTTTGAGTAGCCTTATAAGACCTGTGGTGAGCACTACTCAGGTTGCAGAGGCATTGTTTGAGAAATTGGAACAGCCAGAATTCAAAGGCGTTGTTCCAGTGGAAGTCATTGAAAAAGAGCTTAATGTGTAAATATAACGATTATTAAATCAAATAGCAATTGCAACGTATAAGACCATATGGTGTTGTTTATAATCAAGGATTAAAATTAAAATTAAAGATATGTAATTTTAATGCAAAATTGAAAAAAAAAAAAAAAAAAAACGAGAATTAAATAAATGCAGAATACATAACGCAAATATGTTCGCACTGAGTGGATTACTGGCGCTGCTAGTGAACAATACTAATTACAAAGAGAAAGGTAAAAGATTAAGAACGAAAATTGCTTGTAAATGAACTGTAAATGCTTATAGGTTGTTCATTTCAATTTCTTTAGCCTTTCACGAACTTGTTGTAGCCTTCCCTTTTGTCTGCTCATTATGGTTTATCGATCCATGGTCAACTTCGTCCTCTCCTTTTTCTTCGTCTTCTCTTCTAAGACTAGTCCGTCTCAGGATCAGCCTCAGGTTCTGGCTGATACTTCTCCTTTTCTTTCGCCTTTGCTCCTCTTCTGACGAGATCAATTTCGATTGCAACATTTTCAACCAATCAATTTGTACTTCGTCCAAATCTAAAAATTCAGGAGATATTATCAGATCGGGAGTTATAGTGATCATAGTTCCACTCGTAGCTCGATCAATATTCATAGTACCGCCAGCTCCATCCTCGGCATCCGAAGTACTGCTTTCGATGCTACTTTCTATTTGTTTCTCTTCATCAGTTGGACCCCGCCTCAGAATTCTTTCCTCCCTCGTCAGTGACAGTGGCGTCGACGGCTTCTTCCCTGCTTTTCCTGGACTCCACCAGTACACCGGATACGACCTCACAATATTTCCGGTAATTAATGCAACTGAGAGTATCAACACCGAGCTTATAAGCTGCACAGGCAAATACCACCATGACATCTGTCTAATTTGCGCATCAATACTAGGTAATACAGCTGATGCCCCAGCGGGTGGGTGGATACAGTTAAGAATAGACATTGCTACCGAGCTCACGGCAACACTAAGTGCAGCACTTGCCCAATAATTATCCCTAGCGTGCTCGCTCAAGCTAAACAATTTTTGAATACATGTTCCAATTAATGCCGCAACGAAATGGCCCATAAACACATTACGCGGCTGCGCTAGTGGAACTTGCGAGGTATTAAAGCATAATATAGCCGATGCAGCGTACGATGCTAATAGTATAGGCGCATGGTGATGGTCTGTAAAGACATTGTGGTGCATAAACACACCCATTATTAGTGCTAGCCCGCTGAATGTACCAATAGCAATCTCGAGCCATAGTATGTAATCCGGGACGGGAGAACGCGGATGTGGTGGATCATGATACCCCAAAAAGAAAGAAACTGGTCTGGGGAGCTTGTGGAGCTGATTTCGAGGAAGATACTTGTTGACATAATTGTCAATGACAAACGTAAATACCATTAGTTAAAGGTCGTCTCTGTGATTCTCGAGTAATATGAATGAGTGATGTGGGGTATAAAAAAAAATAAATAATAAAAGAATGAACACCTTCTACTTTGGACTGATGTTAACGAGCTAAAAAAAAAAAAAAAAAGCCATCAAGTAGCGCAGTTGCAAATGAAGTTAATTGGAGATCAACCAGAGGTAAAGACTTTAATAACTGAAAGGCTTTATGTAAGTGTCTTGGACGACTACCTGTTAATTTATATGAATATTATTCATGACATTACCTGTGGGTAATTTTGAAAATACATGTGGGGTGAATACGTATTAGCAGAAAGAAACAAAACAAATTAAAAAAAAAAAAAAAGAAAAAAAGAAAAATTAAAGAAAGAGAAAGAAGCATAGAAATTGCCGCGGCTAAAGAAATTTGGCAAAATCAATCATAAGATATTCACATTCAAAACCTTGGAGCTAAATCTTTCATATATACCAATTATTGTCAAAATCCTCAATTTTTCATAGCTTACTCTGTTAACAGATTAATTATCGAGATTGATCATTTCATTTCTTTCTTTCTTTTTTTTTTTTCTCTTTCGGTCTACTACTAAATGCGTTTAGATACTTTGTTCACTCTATAAATATATACACCTTCTATAGTTTATTAAATCTTTCCACTCTCTTTATACTCCAACGTTGTAGTTATTCGTATACAATGTCCTTCTCCTGACCCACCATTTTCTAACCTCGTCAACAATAAATACCGAACTGCACAATCCAATCAAATGCAAAATATCACCCAAACTCAACGCCTCGGTTTGGAAAATTCTTTGGAAAAATGGCACATACACAGCACAGAATTGGCCCAATAAAGATCCAAACACAGCAAAATTAAACATGCTGTTCTTCATCCCCATAGAAAAAATAGACTTTGAATGGTGGCGACATGCCAAAGCGTTGAACATATCAAAAAGAACAAAACATGTGAATGTCATTGTCGTGTCCCGCGCAGTCACCTCGCCATCTTTCATCTCCTTTATAAAGATGTACAATGTTCCGATAATGATCATCACGGCTGACTGAACAACTCTCTTGAGCAATTGCGAAGTCAAGATCTTATCATTTCTGCTTCTTGGTGGCTTGTTCATCACTTCGTGATCAACTGGCTCAACACCCAATGATTGTGCTGGTGGACCATCCATCAAAATGTTGATCCACAATATTTGCATTGCGTTTAATGGGTTTGGGAGTCCAAAGAATGTACTCAATGCAATCAAAGTTAATGCAGCAATCGATGTACTCAACTGAAAAGTAATAAAGTTTTGAATATTGTTAAATATACCTTTACCTTCTTCAATAGCACTAAGAATGGTACTGAAATCATCATCGGTAAGCACCATATCAGCTGCTTCCTTGGCCACATCAGTTCCGTTCTTACCCATGGCGATACCAATATCAGCAAGCTTTAATGCCGGTGCGTCATTGACACCGTCACCTGTCATTGCCACAATATCCCCACGTCTCTGCAATGCCTTCACAATCTTGACTTTATGTTCGGGAGTAGTTCTAGCAAAAACAGAAACATTATGGATGGCGTGCGATAAAGATTCCTCTTTCAATTCGTCAATCTGGTCCCCTGTCATCACCGAGTGTTGTCCAGTCACCGGCATACCAATTTGTCTAGCTATGTTCAACGCCGTGGATGGAGAGTCACCAGTGATCATAATCACGTGGACGCCTCCTTTCATCAACATAGAAATAGATTTACCAACATTGGGTCTTGGTGGATCCTTCATACCAACCATTCCGCAAAAGATCAAATCCAGTGGCTCTTGGTCAAACGACTTGTTACTTTCGGCAAAACCCAAAACACGAAGTCCATCATTGGCAAGCAACTTAGATTTCTCATGCACGGTTTCCATAAAGTCAGGAGTAATCGGTTGTACGTGCCCGTTAGAGTCGTAGTATCTGTTACAATGTTTGAGTAGTTTCTCCGTTGCACCTTTAGCATACGTATCTGCCTTGGCTCTGTCACCAGTATGAACACTAATGGCCATGTACTTTCTTGTGGATGAGAATGGCAACTCATTCATCCTCTCTGTTTGCCCTCGAATGTCTTCCAATCCGAAATGAGGAAGACATTCAAGCAAGGCAATGTCGCTTGGGTTACCAACATACCGTTCATTTGCCGCCGAATACTTGGAGTTGTTACAAATATTACCACAATGAAGCACTTTGCGCATGTTTGCAGTCAATTGGTGGTGTAATGTGTTATCGTCCAATTTCTCAACCACTAAAAAGGGTGAGTTGAAACTGCCTTTGAAGTCAGTGGTCCATATTTTGGTAACCGTCATGTGGTTTTGAGTTAATGTGCCCGTCTTATCCGAGCAAATAACATTAACTGATCCCAAGGTTTCGACACTTGGCAATCTCTTTACAATCGCCTTTTGTTTGGCCAAGCGCAATACTCCCAATGCCAAGGTGACAGTAACAATGATTGGTAGACCTTCGGGAATCGCAGCTACTGCCAAAGATACTGAAATCTGAAACATATCCAACCATGATCTTCCCTGGAAGATTCCAATTAAACAAATTATACCAATGATGGCAAAACTAAATATACTCAAGTCCTTACCTAATTTATCCATTGCCTGTTGCAAAGGTGTCTTTGGTTTTTCAATCTCACTCATCATTTCAAAAACAGTCCCAAAAACAGTTTGTGTACCAATTCCAACAACAATACCACTCCCGTGTCCTTCGCGTACCAAAGTACCCATAAAGGCTATATCGGTTCTCTCTGTGACTGGGGGGTCCTTCATAGTAACTGGATCAGTATTCTTTTGTACTGGTCTATTTTCACCGGTCAAGTTACTTTCATCTATGGTTAGGTAGACTGCATTGGTTAAACGAACATCAGCTGGTATTCTATCACCAGTTGAGAAGTAAACTACATCTCCGGGTACTAAAGTGGAGGCGAGAACAGTGGTTGAGTTACCGTTTCTTGTGAGATGTGCCTCGGCGGGGACTAACTTGTTCAATGCTTCCAACGACTTTTCAGATCTATACTCCTGGACAAAACCAACAGTGACAACAATGACAATGGCAAGGAAGATGGAGATACCATCATCGGTCTGGCCCATGATGAAACTAATCACCGAGGATCCAATAAGAAGCAAAATCAACGGGTCTTGATAAAAAGAGGAGAAAAATTTGAATAGTAAACTTTCTTCATCCTTGTGGGATAACTCGTTGACACCATAAATGGTGCGTCGGTTGATAATTTCCTGTGCAGGCAATCCCAATTTGGCATCTGTATTGAGTTCAGTTTCTGTCTCTTCAATAGTCTTTGAGCAGAACTTGAGTGATGGAACATTAGCCCGGTTTGGGAGTTTCACTTGGTCGGGGCTGATGTCATACGGGTTGCTGGACATTTTTTACAAAGATGACACGCGCGAGGGTGTGGGTGTGGGGTGGTTGAGTGGGTTGTTGGGTGTATATGTTAACCTGGAGATACGAAATACTAAGATGTCAATGAAGTCAATCGATGTGCGTTCTCTTGATTAAATGAAGGTTGTGGTATAATACTGGCGTTGAATTTACTCTCTTTGACTGATATTATTTGAAAAGTGTTGCAAATGGAAGTTGGTTCAATTGATTTGAAAGAGAGAGAGTGTGTGTGAGTGAATGAGTGAGTGTGTGAGTTTTTTCTCTTTGCTTGAAAAAAATTAAAAATTAAAAAGAAATAATAGAAAGAAAAAAGAAAAAGAAAAAAAAAAAAAAGAAAAAGAGAAAAAAAAAGGATAAAAAAAAAATACAAAATAAACTTGTGAAATGAAATGGACGGAAAATATTATGTTTCCAGTAGAGAGATGTCCGCGCGAGCGTGAGTCTCAAGAAGTCAACGCGAGTCTTTCGCTGCTATTTCAAATTTTATTACTCTTTTAACTTGTCGAAGAAACACAGAACCATCAGCGAAAGAAAACAATAAGCAAAAAATAAAAAAGCAGAAGAAGAGGAAGAAGATAAAGAAGATGAAGGTGATGAAGCATATATACATGTATACTATTATGATAGCGGAATGAGCGTCGGGGGACATTTGACTGAGAAAGAGAGATGTAGAGAAAAAAATTTATTTAAATAAAAGATGAAAAAAAAAAAAATTAAAAAAAAATTAAAAAGAAAAAGACTATGACGTGTGCTCATCAGCATTACAAGGTGCACTAATATGGATGGCGAAGATAAGAACAACAGCATTGGAGATAGAAACCATTCTTAAAAAAAAAAAAAGAAGAAAAAAGAAACATTCTTCTTATATCAATAGATAACAGTGTAATATTAGGGGTGAATGAAAAAAAAAAGCAATATGTACAGATACATTTAAACTCAGTTGTTAGATCTCACCATCCTTTCTTTAACATTGTTTGTAGTTCCTTGCCCATCTTATTCCAAATCTTACTAATCATTATATTTTGCACTGTGCTCATAAGCCTTGGGGAGATGGGAAGCAGAGAGCAGAGAGGGGGGAGTGAAAAAAAGAAGAGGTAGCGCCCCTATTGTTCAATTTTTATTTCTATTTTCATTTTCATCTTTTATTTTTATTTTTATTTTTATTTTTTATTTTTATTTTTTTTTTTTTTTATTTATTTGGATTGATGTTTTGACTCTTTTCTTTCTTTCTTTTTCATTTTATTTTTTTTTTTTAACTGGTGGGTGGCGGTGGTGGTATTATGCGGAAAAGGAAGGATGCCGTCCATGCAGAAGGAAGGACACAGACGAAATGGTATTGTATTGATTACTAGATTAGGAAAGTCTTCACCGACAACAATAAACTCTGGCATCTATACTAGTTTACTACTTTGCAATTATTCTATCCCATTACCCACCTACATCTATAATATGTTTGGCTTTGGTTTGATTTGATTTGATCAACCTTCTATTACCTCAAATGCCGCCTTCTTGAGTCTGTTCATAATTGCAAGTCCCTCATCGACTTCTTCTACCCCTTCAATCAAAATCAAATCGACTTTCTCATCCTCATCAACTTCTCTCAAATACTTAAATAAATTTCTTGCAATATCATCACCAGCTGATCCCAAATCTCTTACAACGTCTATACCTTTATAGTCCCTAAAATGTCTACTTTTAAGAAGCGCAACCTTTGGCGTATCTGCATTAGCCGAAATTAGATGTTTCTGACCTTGACCTTCCTGTTTTGAATCTTTTGAATCTCTTAAATCACCTCTTGCCCCTACTTCCACTCCGTCAACACTCACTCTATTTGCTTTTAAATACTTTGCAATAGCATCTTCTCCATCTCCACAGTTAACAAACAAAACTACTTTAGCATCAGGTGAATAATGTTTATATTTCATTCCTGGAGTCTTTACCAGCTCGTCCGCTCCAGCGGTGCGTTTTGCAACTCTCACATTCTTCCACTCTTCCCCTCCAACCCGTTTCAACTCCTCGAGAGAAACACCACCAGGCCTTAAAAGCATAGGCGGGTCACTCAACCCATCTACTACGGTAGACTCGACACCCACATCACAAGCACCCCCATCTAAAACAATAGGTATCTTCCCGCCCAAGTCATGCATCACATGTTGCGCTAAAGTCGGGCTGGGTTTAGTCGAGGAGTTGGCTGAGGGAGCTGCAAGTGGTAAATCAGAAATGGCAATAAGGGCCCTTGCTACTGGATGGGCAGGCATTCGTACAGCAAATGTATCTTGGTTAGCTGTTACATATGATGAGATGGGAGACTTGTTATTGCTGCTGCTACTGCTATTGCTGCTGCTATTGCTGTTGCTGTTGCTGTTGCTGTTGCTGCTGCTGTTGCTGTTGCTGTTGCTACTATTGTTGGGTAAAAGAATGGTTAATGGACCCGGCCAGAAATGCTCAATAAGGTTATGATAGATTTTGGGAATCTCATAGTTGGCAGGTAGTAGCTTTCTTTGTAATTGGGACAATGAGGAGACATGAATAATAAGCGGATTATCTGCTGGTCGTTGCTTCGCTCGATAGATGGATTTCACAGACTCGTCTGATAACGCTGAACCTGCAAGACCATAAACAGTCTCAGTAGGGAAACCAATCGCATTATTAGTGGTAAGAAGCTCCTTTGCAGCTAATTTGATATTCGCTTCAGTTTCATCATCTGTGATTCTGGGAACCTGGGAATCGCCATTGTTCTTCAAGTCAAAATGTATGGACTCTGGCTTTACTTTCAAAAGCTTGGTTGCAAAAGTATTAGGTACAGTAGTTGAAGATGACATGGCTCGCTGTATCCTCAACATATATTCGTATATCTTTGTATGCCTTTTATGAAACGGTGATACTCTACTATGGTGACAATGACATAAAATGTATACAGCTAGATTTATATATTTTTATATTCATTTATCTATATATACATATATTGGAAGATGCGCGATGGATGCCAATTAAGCTTCATGCACTGATGCGCAAAAAATTTACAAAATTAAGAAAAATCTAAAATGAAAAGAAACGAACTAGAACTAGAACTAGAACTAGAACAAGAACAAGAACGGTTGGATGTTTTAAGGTAAATAGCGCAAATACAGTCATAGATCCTACTTCATGGCTTTTCGGTTTTTCAATAATCAAAAAGATGTAATCCTAATTATACCCAACTTCTCAGACTCGCGTTTTATTTTACTCGGAGGAAGTTGAGGGAAGCAGCATGAAGTAAAAACTGAAATAGAAAACAAAAACAAAAACAAAAAAATAAAAAAAGAACAAAAAAAATGTAGTTTTTAAAAAACTATACACTCTGTAATTATTTTTTTTTCACCGTCACTCAACTGCTCGTAATATTTTCCAAATCCTCCAAGATTCTCTCCAGCGCACTCTTTGAAAAACTGTACCAACAACTCTTTCAAACTCTCATCGTCACCACGAAGTTTATTAGCCCTATTTCCATCATCAATGTACGATTTCAATTTCTCATAGTTAGGAACACCGATATCGTCCATATCCTCCCACCCGTCGTCGTCGTCATCATCGTCACCGTTGTAGTCACTGTGATCGGTATTTACTCCACCTCTAGCACTACCTTCATGTACATTGTTGTCATTGTCATCATCGCCGTCATTATCATAGTTCTGCTCATCATTGCCTCTGTCTCTTCGGTTCGGTAAATAGTCAGCTACATCTGGTTGCTGGCACTGAAATTGAAGCTCGCCAGCAAGCAATTTGAGAATCTTTAGCGACGCCGAAATTTGTGTATATCTCTCTGGCATCTTTTTGGCCATCGACCGGGTGATTATCAAATCACCATCATACGGAACAATCTCGCCATTGACAATCAAATTCTCAACTCTGGAGTCACCCAAAGTAAAAATCCGCGCCAAAGCTAAGGTATTTTGTTTAATCTGTTCATACCCACGTGTGATTTCATAAGAGTCAAACCAAATTGGTAAAACAGTCTTCAAACCGGGCTCACCATTTATAACCATGCTTGAAAGAAAATTGATCATCTCCTCCGGCGACAAAAGAACTAATTGACAAAGCACCATTACAAGGTTTTCGATTGTAATTGGCTCCTTGGCAATGACTAGTCTCTGCACTGTCGCTTGCAAGATTCGCGTCAACATTTCCTGCGGGATCTGGGTCTGAAAGTTGGCTATAAGTGAGCACACTATAGAGCCGCATTTGTTGGCAGCACTATCTGACAACTCGGGTGATAAAAACTTGTAGACAATCTTCAACATTGATTCCACCCCAGATTCCTTGTTTTCGGGATCATTATATTCACTGAATAATTGTGCTGCTCTTTGAATCAACTCGTTGAATACCTCGCCACCGCTTTGAAGGATTTGGTCATCAGTGGACTTCAAAAGGATTGACTTGAGAGCATGGAATGCATATTCAAATATCTGAGAAGGAAGCGTTTTGTGAGGTCCAGATTTGATGATAATTCCGAGTAACTCCAAACTCAAGTACAATTGGGGTGTGTAAGCGCCGTCGCTTGTTTCCATTAATTTCAAAATAAATGGTAGGGATTTTTCGCATGTAACCATATAATCTTGCTCATTGACATTTTCCAAAAGGGCGCTAAGACAATCCGAGGAGTCTGAAATTAGTTGAACATTTGCAGGGTCCTTATACGCTATTTTGAAAATAAGCTCAACAACATTGACATTGGCTGTCACTTCGATTGACGCTGCAACCGAGGGACTAATTGTGATTGCCGCCGCAATTGCTTCTAAGAGTACTGGTAAGCCGTCTTCTTCACATTCGTCAATCAACAGAAGAGCAAGTCTAAAAATAATCAACTGGACAGAGTCGTCTAATGCGTCAAGCTCAAATACGTGTTGATAATAGGTAACGCTGACCAAGGCTGCAATTTGAATAATGCTGTTATTGCACTTTTCAGCAAACACAACCATATCGGAAAACACTTTCCTTGCCTGATTGCAAATGCCATCATCTCCGTTATCAGCAATATCATCGCTGCCAAATTTCTCAAAATATTTAGGAAGCAACAAAAAACATCGTGCAGCTACCAATGCAGGAGTCTGATATGAAATGAATGAAACTATTGTTTGTAACGGCACCCGTGTTAATTCGTGATCGTTTGACAAAATTCCTTCTAAAGTAAACAATTGTGCTTCCAACAATCTTCCGTCATCTTTTTGAAAAAGCTCCACAAGCGCTGTACAAGCCTCTTGCACGTCCCCAGAGTTTAATTCACCCCAGAAATCCAAAATCAGATCTCTTGGATTGACATTGACTGAAAGACCCGTAATTTCTGCAACGTATGAATTCAAATCATCTTGATATTCTTCAACAACCTCTTTGGGCAATGCGGTACACACCAATGCATTCTTGAGAAATTCTGGGATGTTTGCAACCAGCGAGATTGAAACATCATGTTGCACACATGATATCGTCTGGAATATTCCATCGATAAGGTTATTGAACAGAGACACGGCGTCAAGGTCCAGGTACAAGGGCGCCTTATACTCGTTCAAAGCCACCTGGTTATACAATGGTGCAATTCGCGAGACATCTTTTATCGTGAAACTTAACACATTGGACTTTGTCTCAAAAGGGAGTCGCAGGTGGAAAGTGCCAATAATTGTAGCCATTGACTTGTAGACATTACTCTTGAACTCGATTTCAACCAAGTTTCCACCTTCCAACAATATGAGCTGGATGAAAATCTTCAATGTAATTGTGACCTGATCAATAACAAAGTTTTTTCTCTTAGAATCTTTAAACGCTTCTGGGCTTTTCAATATTGCTAATACCGACTCGTATAATTTCATTGCTTGTGTTTTCACTGCAAGAGTAACCTTGTTATTTTCCAAAATCGCATTTAGGTGGTTTATTACTTGTGCACCAATACCGTCTTCCCAAAATTGTTCTTCGGTGATGAGGTCATCAAACAAATCAGTAAGAACCAGTAAACCACCCAACATTGCCGTTTCGTTTGCATAATCTGTGGTTGCGACATACAATTTAGCAATCAAGTCAGGCCACTCGTCGGGGTAGTCGGCAGAGGCAATTTGCACAATAGCATATGCCGCACCATTGCGGATCTTGGAGTTTGTATCTCCCACAGCGAGATCTAGCAAGCGTGACCTAATGACCAGCTTCAAATCTTGTGCAACTGGTGGGCCCACAAACGAGCCAAACCCCATGGACCAAAACTTGGGCACTATTCGTTTGAGTTGAAGTAAACACGATTGACGCACGTCAACAGGGAGTTCTGAATTGAGCGAATATTCAAGAATAAGGTAGGCCGACTCCGAAGGATTTTGACTCACGACTTGGTTGAACTCAAGCTCGGCATTGCGTCTCGCATTATTATCGGAAGATGTTTGATTGATGATCAATTGAAGTATATCAGGCATTGCAACTTTGCGAATAAATGTACAGGGAGAAGAATGAATGCTAGACTGGTTTGCAATAGGGACCTCGAGATAACACTGATATTGCAGTAAGATATTGTACGTTTTTTTAATAGAAATATATTTCAACAAAGGACTAGGCGCGACCGAAGGTGATGGAAAGAAAAATAAACACACGTGAATTCGAAATGAAATAAAATTGGAGAACAGAACAGAACAGAACAGAACAGAACAAAATAGGATAGAACAGAACAGCACCGATAAATGATAAGGGAACAAACGGAATGACTATAACGCACCCAAAATTCAAATACATATGCATATTCTCTTTTCTCTTTTTCTCTTTTTCTCTTTTTTGCAGTCAAGTATGTTATTTTACAACAGAATTATCCTACAATTACAAAACATATCTTAATAAATGTGTACTTTTAGTCATAGTATAGAATCTAAAGTACGGCTATTTAAAACTGCATTACTCAAGCATGCTATTAACCTCATCAAGATGCTCGACTTCTGGCTTTTCAAAATCTTTTTCATCTGTTTTGTGGTCTCTTTTTGGTGTGTTTTTCTCTATTTTCACAACCTCCCAAGGTCTATAGACGGGGCACTTGTTGAAGATGTAATCCATTTCTTCCAAGGTTCTTCCAGACGTTTCAACGTAAAAGAAGTAAACAACCACTGCCATAAGCGCATTGATACAAGCAAAAACACAATATGTATAGTAATCGATATTGGCAAACATCACGGGCGTCACCATAACCACCAAGAAGTTGAACGCCCAGTTACTTGCGGTACTAAGACCCGCTGTGGCAGCACGTAACTGTAGAGACGAAATCTCTGGAGGGTATAGCCATGTTCCACCAAGGTAAGTCATGCCAAAGATAGAGTTGAACACAAACAAGAAGACGGCGGCGGCGATACCCGCACCCGAATTATCGCGACCTTCATCGCCTAGTTTCTTTGCTTGCCAGCCTGAGATTGTTAGCACCATCATTGTTAAGGCTTGACCAATTGCACCCAAAAACAATAATCTTCTTCTTCCAACCCTTTCAATGAGTAGGATTCCAAATAGTGAGGCAAGAAAGTATTCAGTACCATTGCATGCTGCCAAGATTCTTGCGTTGAAAGCCGACATACCAATGTAGTTTTCAAAAATTGTACCAGCATAGTAGGTGATTAAATTGATACCTGAAATCTGTTGCATGATTTGTGACCAGCAAGCCAAACTTAATCTGTGGAAGTTTCTTGTTGGTCCTTGCTTGAACAATTCCGAAACTTTGAACCCCGAAGCTGCAGAAGCCTCGAGTTCTAGTGAGCTCTTAATTTCTGTCAATTGTTCTGTGATTTTTTCGTGTGATGCAGGTAAGCCGTAGATTGCACTAAACACAACTCTAGCCTCTTGCACTCTTCCCTTTGACATCAACCATCTAGGACTTTCTGGTAATTTGAAACAGACTGGCATCAACAAGATGGGAAAAACAACTTGTAAAACAACGGGGATTCTCCAAGAGATACCTTTTGAGTCTTCACTGGCTCGATTGATGAAGTAGAAGCCAAAATCAATCCAGTAAGAGATGGCAATACCCAATGTAATTAAACTTCCTTGCATCATGATTAATTTACCTCTGGAACGTGCCCGACTCAATTCCGATTGCCATACTGGAACTGTTGCAGTTAAGTAACCTGTTCCAAACCCTGTGATGACTCTAGCCACAGCCAAATGTGGGACGGTGAATGCAGTTGCTTGCAATACAGCACCAATAAGAACAATGATGCACCCAAGAAACATACATTTTAACCTTCCTAATTTATCACCGAGGTACACGGTAGACAAGGCACTTGTCAAACATCCTAGTTCATAAACTGCGATAACTGCCCCTTGCAATGTACTATTCACCGAGGCTTTGATCTGCGGAAACTGATTTTCAAAAGATGGCAAGCTTAGCAAACTTCCATAAACACCTTGGTCATACCCAAATAGCAAAAACCCAACACCGGCAAAAGTGGCGATTGCATAGTTTAGTTTGGGGCCAGACATGCCTAAAAACGAATATTCTTTATCAACATCTAATTCAATTTGCTGCTCTACTTTTGCGAGCGATGAGTGTGAGCTTTCGCTCTCGGAGATTTCAATCTTAGCTTCTGAAGACATGCTAGTTAAAGACAATGATTGTTTGTACGGAGCTTGATTGTCGAAACAAAACCTTCCAAGGTATATAAATACGAAAGGGAAAAAAAATGATCAGAAATGACTCCTATTTATATTAAACGATAGTACTCGATATTCCTCCTCAAAAAAGGCTCTGCAGAGCTCCACAGGACTCCACCCAGGTATAAAATTGGAACCATCAAACACATCAAAATGTGGGGGATAAAAGTCATGCAACTTCCGAGAACAACAACAACAACAATAATAATACTAACAATAATACTAACAATAATACTAACAATAATACTAACAATAATACTAACAATAATACTAACAATAATATTACAAAGATTTGTACAAGCAATAAGAACAATAGCAACACCAACACCAACATCAAGAACAATTATTGCAATGAATCCAACTTTGGGTAATAACCTCGTTCGAAACAAACGTCACAATCCTCGCACAGAGTAATTGTTTTGCCGTATCTGATGCATTCTATTGTTCGCGTGTTGATAATCTCACAAAGAAAAACAAACATCCAACAAAGAGAAAAATATTACCCATTTGTTTTTTAAGTCATGATGCATGGACCTACGGTGGGGAAAGCAACTAGAAGAAAGAAAGAAAAGTTTTTGCCATGACAAGGTTCCGAAATGACAAGTATAGGAATGCCTGAAAAATGAAATGGAGTATAGAAGAAAAGAAAAAAATTAAAGCAGAAAAGAACAGAAGAAGAAACTAAAATGTGGGAAAAGAATTACCCTCGATAAAGTGTCTTTCTTTTTGACTATATGCGGCCATTGTATTAGTAGAATATATTCCAGAATCAGAATTGTAGATACAAAGGTGTGTGTGTGGGGGTGGTGGGGGGGGGGGGGGGGGGAATGGCAGGGAGGAATGACTATCATGAGTAAGAAAGTGAAACACAGTTTACATATTTGTGTTTGATGCTGCATATTGCCTCGCATTTCCCAATATTGAGATGTTTTCCATCAAAATTTCATTCTGTACTTGTTGACGTGCTGCTTAAAGCAAATTTAGATATTAAGTAATACATTATTGTTTAAGCTTGATGAACAAAGATGTTCCAAGATGGGAGAAACAGAATGGGCAAGAGCAATTCTTCAATATACTGAGAACCCAAACAATACTATTATGATATCGTTTTTGATACAATAGTTCACAACTAGCAAATGGATTAATTTACTTTTGATAAAAGGGAAATATGTATCTACAAAAATAAAAAAGAATTATATAATTTTTTCCGATTCCGAAGAATACTACTTAAGATAATCCTTTCGTTTCCGTTCCCCCTCCCCCACTGGAAAAATACAAGAATATATTTCAACAAGGAAGCAAGAAATTTTTGAATTACGTCATAACCAGACAATAATTTCTATATATTTTTTTGTACTCTTTTATTTCTTCCGTAAGTGTGAATTTTTATTTCCATTTTTTAAAAAAGGTTTTGTTTTGGAGCGCTCGTTTTCTTGCTATGCTCAACCCCCCCCCCCCCCCCCTTCCCCACTCAATTTTCTTCTCCGGGACACATACTTACACACACACACACACACACACACACACACACACACACACACACACACATTTCTTGCTTACTGCTACTTAGAATTTGACACAAATGTTTAAATGTGGGATGACTTTCGGAAAAGTTTAATGGGTAGATTAGTATTTGAAAACACGAAAAAAATGAAAAAAAATGAAAAGAAAAGAACTCTTCTAAAATGATCAAATGCAATGAATTTCGAAGAATATCCGTTAGTAATCTAATTATCACCACTTTTTTCGTTTCTTTTTACTAAAAAAGAAACAAACATTGTAAAAAATAAAAAAATAAAAAAAAAATCTTTGGTTGAAAAAAATACCGTTTACAAAAGAACCAAAAAAACATCCATGTTTTATTATGATAAAGAATGTTATTCTTTCTGTATAACCTCAACACGAGCAACCAACTAGTACGGGACATTACAGTAAATGTTTTTAATCTAAAAAAGACCAAACACTCTATCTATTACTATACATATAAATACGTAGACACACACATAAATACATATGTACATACCCATGTCCTGGTGTGTTTATGTATAATTTGCATTCTTTGTTTCAAGTTCAAGTTCAAGTTCAAGTTCAAGTTCAAGTTCAAGTTCAAGTTCAAACACAAACCCAAACACAAACACAAACAAAAAATTTAAAATGCAAGCATGCGCTTACAACTACCAAAACTAAATATTTGATGGCTCGACGTTCCATATATCCTCGGCATATTCATCAATGCAACGATCACTACTAAAGAAACCCATATTGGCAGTGCTCCAAACACTTTTACGCACCCATCTCTTCAAGTGGTCCTTGTCGTCTGCGTCACCACCATGGTGGCCAAACACTTTTTCCAATTTCTTGTGTGCATCAAGGAACAAATCAAAATCGTCCGAGACCAAATAATGATCTCCATGATCCCTAATGCTCTCTATTAATGTTTTAAACTCATCGGGATTACCAAATTGACCCAGTTGGATTGCGTCAAAAACACGCTGAAGCGTTCTGGGGATGTGAACACCCTCGACAAAATGCTTGTGCCTGATATCTTCGACTGACTCTGCAAGGTTACCAAAGAGGAATATATTATCCTCACCAATCTCACGAGTGATTTCAACATTAGCCCCATCAACTGTGCCAATAATTAAACCACCATTTAGAGCAAACTTCATGTTGGAAGTACCCGAAGCCTCTGTTCCCGCAGTAGAGATATGGTTTGACAAATCGGAGCCAGGACAAATGATTTCAGCCTTGGACACATTGTAGTCGGGAATAAACACAACTTTAAGAAGATTATCAATGCTTGTATCGTTATTAACAACTTCACCAACCTTATTGATCAAATGTATAATGGTCTTGGCCATGTAGTAACCTGGGGCTGCCTTGCCTCCAAAGATTGACGCTTTCGAGATGTAATATTTTTCTTTAATTTCATCAATGGAAACACCCTTGGATTGAAGCTCTTTAATGTGCAAGTATCTATAGATCACGGCAAATATATTCATTTGTTGTCTCTTGTACTCGTGTATTCTCTTTACTTGAACATCAAAGAGTACAGTTGGGTCAACTTCAACGCCGGTCTCTTCCTTGATTAATAACGCCAATCTGCGCTTATTGTCAAATTTGATAGCGTCCCATTCCTTGAGGAACTTCTCGTCGTCAATGAAGCGTTCCAAATCTTTCAATCTTCCCAAGTTGGTCAAGTACTCATAGTTTGGGTCATTCAATTTTTTAGCAATCAATGCAGCCAACTTGGGGTTAGCTTGTCTCAACCAACGCCTTGGTGTAATACCATTGGTCACGTTGGTAAACTTATCGGGACCAAACACCTTGACAAAGTCCTTGAAAATAGTAGTCTTTATAAGCTCAGAGTGCAACTCAGCAACTCCATTCACCTTGTGTGACCCCACAATTGCCAAATATGCCATACGCACCGACTTGGGGTTTCCCTCTTCGATGATTGATACTTTGCTTTGCAAGTCACGTTGATCTGGAAAGTTTTTTTCCACCTGCTTGAGAAAAAAGTAATTTATATCGTAAATGATTTCCAAGTGTCTTGGTAATAATCTTCCCACTAAGCCCACAGGCCATTTCTCCAATGCTTCAACCATAACGGTGTGATTGGTGTACGCAAAAACCTTAGTCACTATGGACCATGCTTCATCCCAATCGAGACCCTCCAAATCAACCAAGATTCTTTGCAACTCAACAATGGCCAATGTGGGGTGTGTATCATTCAACTGGATGGCAATTTGTTCGGGAAACTTTTGCCAGTTCAGATGATGGTTTTTTTTGAAGCGTCGCACGATATCGTGTAGAGATGCTGCAACCCAAAAGTATTGTTGCTTCAATCTCAATTCCTTGCCCTCTTCAAAATTGTCATTTGGGTACAACACAGCGGTAATAGATTCCGCCTTTTGTTGCGAGGCAACCGACAGTTGGTAGTCGCCAGCATTGAATTTTGTAAAGTCAAATTCATTTGTTGGCTTGGCATTCCATAATCTCAAATTGTTGGTGTTGTTGGTGTTGTATCCAGGAATGGGGAAATCAGCAGCAACAGCCAAGACCCGCTCACCACCGCTCCAGTTTTTGGAAATTTTACCAGTGTTTGGGTCACTTTCCTCGTAAACATAACCGTAAAAGTCCACGGGGATTTGAATCTCGTGTCTGTCTAATACCCATGGGTTTGTGTATTTCAACCAATAGTCTGGTGTTTCAATTTGGTAACCATCGATAATTTTTTGCTTAAAGATACCATATTGGTAGTTCAAGCCATAGCCCCAACCAGAGTAGTTTTTTGAGGAAAGGGAGTCAACAAAACATGCTGCCAATCTACCCAAGCCACCATTACCCAATGCGGCATCTGGTTCTTGGTTCAAGACATCTTCCAAGTTGAAACCCAACTCGTTTAGTGAGTTTCTTGTATTCTTCTCGCATTTCAAGTTTATCAATGCATTGTCCATGGCTCTGCCCATAAGAAATTCCAACGACAAGTAGTAAACTCTTTTCCCATCCTGGATGGTTTGCCTTTGTTGAGTGTTTGCCCAATCAATGATCAATGCGTCTCTCACTGTTTTTGCAGCAGCTTGGTAAGCAGCCAAATCGTCACAATTGTACATTGATCGTCCTAGGTTTGTTTCAACGTGTCTGACAAACTCTTCTTCAAACTTCTGTGGGTTATCCACAATATTGTGGATATTTGGTTCATGGTTGGCACCTCTGGATTTCTTCTCTAACAAATCCAATTGAGAGTATTTGAACCAAATGTGTTTAGCTGACTCTGGGATTGCTGCATCTAGTGCAATGATCTGATTTGGTGTAAATCCAGTGTTTGTTCTTTTCAACTTTGGCTGAGGTAATGTTGAGGGGGTGAGGTAGTCCTTTGACATTGTGGATTAGATTATCGGTCACGGTATGTAGTGGGTAAAGGAGGAGGTGGAGGAGCAGAAAGAAAGAAAGAGAGATAGATAGGTAGATAGATAGATAGATAGGGAACGACCGTGTAGAAGTAAAGAAAAACCACGGAAGAGGCTGTTGATTGGAGGAAAAGTTAAATAATTCACAAATAAACTAAGAAACAGAATAAACGAAAAGAAGAATAGGGAAAAGAAAAAAGAAGAAAAAAATGGATGGAAAGAAAACTCAAGTAAGAATTGAAGGAAATGTGGGAATCTGCATGGTATTATATATACGTTTTATTGTGTATAGGGGAGAAGCGGGAGGGGAGGGGTTTTTTAGAAAGTTGTTGAGAATTAAAGTACGCTTAGCAAGTTGCAAGATTAGAAAATTAAGGGGGGGTGGAAAGAGAGAGGAGGGAGAAAGGATAAAGGATAAAGGATAAAGGATAATACAATACAAAAAATGAAAGTGTGTGAGAAAATTAAATAGAAAAAAAAAAAAAAAAAAGAGAGAGGGTGTGTTTTTGTGTGTGCATTTTGTTCATGGATTATTATGGTACGATTTTGAGAATATTTTTTTTTTTTAGTACTTTGCGCATTATACCACGATTGGAGGTTGTTCACTGGTACCTTCGTCTCACTTCTCCCTTCTCAGCTCTCAGTTTTGTCGCCCTAGCCTCTTTTTTCCCCTCCCCCCCCCCCCCACCTCCTCTGCCTACACACTCACACACTCACACATTCACATAGCCTTTCAACACACCTTAATATTCCATTAGCAATAATTAAAAACAGACGGAGCTTATATTGGTTCAAATCTACCACCAAAACGCATACAGAGGAAGAGAAAGAAAGAGAGATGGTGAGTATATATATATATATGTGTGTGGGGGGGTTTGTGTGTGTGTTTGTCATCTAATTAATATAAGCAGCTGCCTATTTCCATACTGCACTGGGTATGTCGGCGTTGGTCTTGGATTGCTAATTATTATACTGTACAATTCTATTGTATCGAGAAAAGAAAAACACCCGATTCCTCCTTTTATTTTTTTTTCAAAAAATTATCTCAGAGAATAAACAATAGTAGAGCAAATAGAGTATATTATACCAATATTGAGCTAAATGAGTAGAAACATCATATTTGTAGGACTCAATCAACAGCAGAGTTCACAACAGCAAACTTTACATGTTTGTATCTCTTGCTTGCCCTCCCCCCCTCCCCTTCCCCTTCCCTTCCGAGGGCCCAAAAAGATGACCTTAAACCTGCGCATTAGATCATAGTTCATTTGCTAGCATTTATTCGTCGGTAAAACTCAAGCTCTTTCGTTTTTTCCTTTCCTTTTTTTTTATTTCCTACTTTCTTCTCTATCTTTTTCAAATATTTTCGTTTCAAAATTCCACAAAAATTTCAATTTCCAAAAGACAGTTTGTAGTGAAAACTTTTTTTTTTTTTCAAAAACAGAATTACAATTACTTGGCTTATCGTACACGACATTATTGACCTTGATATTTGGCTAGCTTGTAACACAAACCTTTTCGAGTTTTTGCAAAAATAAACCATAGAGAAGCATTAAATTCTGACGAGGAGCAATAGTCGTGTTCTTGAGATTAAGCTATTTTTTTTCTGTTTTCTTTTCTTTCCTTAATATTTTGAAAAAGCTAAAGAAAAAGAGGAAACTGGTCAAACTTTCTCACATTTTTTTGTTTGTCTATGAGGCACGTGATGTGTACTTGATAACATTTGTAGTTGGTAGTGTTCTAATTGTTTTTCTTCCAGTGGGTGCTTCACCACCTACGCGCAATTTTTCAATACCAAGATGTATATATATATTTTTTTTCATAACAAGTTTGATAAACACTTTTCTACTTCCTTATAAATTTAAAAACATATACCTACATACCTACATACCTACATACCTACATACCTCCACATATATATATACATATATGTATTAATCCTTGTTTACATTTTATCTTTTTTCTTTTCCTTAGTTTTTTTTTTTTGAATTAATAATTATTTTTTATTTTTTATTGTCTTAGATGCCAGAGCAGTACGAACCTGGAAAGATAGTGCTCGCCAAAGTCAAAGGGTATCCAGCATGGCCGGCAATGGTACTTGATGAAGTTTTACTTCCTTCGAATATTTTGCAGAAAAAGCCAATAAGTCGAACCAAACAACAGAAACAACAGAAACAACAAAAACAACAGAAAGATGACTTACCGCAGCCTCCGCTACTGGTGCAATCGGCAAAAAGTAAGGCCACAAACACAATTCTACCGATCAAATTTTTTAGTGATGACACTTATATCTGGATCAATAGTCACGACTTGAAACCTCTTTCAGAGGAGGATATAACTACATATCTTGCAACCAGCTCAACAAAGAAAAGAAGGGACAATACACTTGAACGCGCATACCAATTGGCTTTGGACCCCTTGGAGATGCTGATATTCATCAAGTATGGCTCAAATGGTGAACCAGACCACATTGAAGAAGAAGAAGAAGAAGAGCACGAGAGCGAGGACGGGGACGATGACGAGAAAAAAGGGAACGTTAATGATGACTTGAGTACCGCACTGGACTCCACAGTTGATGTTCATGCACCACCCAAAAAGAAAGCCAAGTTGAACAATACAAGCAAGAAATCTATGAACAATGCCAGAGAAAAGATTCCAAAAAAGGCTGTAAAAAAAGTATCCTCTAAAGCAACAAGCAAAACAGGTGCGAGACGAGTTAAACAAGATACAGCAGCTGAGCGTAAAAAAGAAGTCGAGAAACAGGCTACGACCGAATACGATACCGATTGGGGACTTGATGATTTTAACAAATACGATGAAGAAGAAGGGAACTATATATATGACTTTGAGGACCAACAACAGGCGATTATGCTGAAAGTTGCTAGTGCTACAGGAATGCGCGAAAATCATGAACAGAGCTTGCAGAAATTGCAAAAATGGGAAGATGTGATTGTGGGTGGATTGATTGCCATGAATTCAGCTGATAATGTACTGGGTTCTGAAGAGTTGGACAAGGCACTAACACAGTTTCAAAGCTCATGGAAAACCATTCCACGTGTCTTGATCAACAAGAGTAAGCTACTCAGGGTGCTAATCTTGAACCAGAGAACACCTGACTTTGTAGATGATAATTACTTGGGCGAAGATGCGCAAAAAGCCAGAAGTCTACAGGAGAAGAAAAAATACCGCGAAAGAATCCGTGTGTTGTTGAGTAAATTGGGACTCGAAGTGAGGCAAAATACACGAACCGAACTTGACCTGAAACAATCGGTCGAGAGCGGTGAGTCAAAACTGGCCACCCCGGAGATAGAGTCTGTGAAGCAGGAAAGTATCGAGCCTGTGGCAGCTGCAGCGGCTGGTGACGCAGCTATGGTGGAGATCACTAGCGCAAATGACATAAAAGAAGAAGCGTATAAGCCATCACCATTGAGCATTGAAATTGGCTAGCATTAAAGTTGGGATTCAGGAATAAATAGTTTTCATACAAGAGATCAATCTTAAACAGTAACATTTATATACTATTGTTGTTTTATTTAGCAAACATCTCCATGAATTAAAGAAATAGGTTGTGCTGGGTGGAAGGGGAAAAAGTCCTTTAAAAAAAATAATAATTTGTACAGAATGAAATACGGCTAACAATCTGTAAGTATATACATTCTTTGAAGTAATTACATTTTCACTTCTCTCGGCGCTCCACATGTGCTTCTTTTTGACAATGCCCACTACCCACACGTGACCTAACGCGTTTTTTTTAAGTACCTCCATACCTCAATAGTCCACTTTTTAGTGTTTCCCAAAATTCACATCCCCCTCGCACGATTTCAGTTTTCTTTGCCTCCTCCCTTAATGAAGAAAAATAAATATAAAGATAATTTTTTTTTTCCAACAAAATACTCAAATAGGAAACCACCACATCTATTCCCCAATTTGATCATTGATAGTATTAATAGTAGCAGCAGTACAATCAGAATCAGCATCAGAAACCGGAATAAAGATAGACACAGACACAGATACAGACACACAAATAGACATAGACATATATTGTGAGGAGGAAATAGAGTCAGCTTCATACAAAAACTACAACTATCTATCAAAACAATAAACAAACACTTTGTTTACAGATTAGAAAATGTATGTGTGCACTTCATTTAACTTAGTTGAAGGGTCAAATGGCCTTTGTTTTAAATCAAGCAAACTGTTGAAGACTCTACTTATAAAAAATGTTTTGTCTTTACATTGACGATTTCTTTATTTTTCTTTTTCCTTTCTTTTTTTTTTTTGATTATTAAAAACGACAACACCATCAACAGTAGCAGTAGCAACAACACCCTCATTGGCTATTTGTCGAACCTTTGTTGTATCAATAGATTTAAATAATAATTAAGGAAACAAATATAAATTATTCTTGAATACTAACTCATGTTGCTAGATGTCACTTAAAGGAGAAGACGGTCCTGAATACGAAAATTCAGCCAATGGAAACCCAATTTCTTCGTCACTTTCCAACCCGCCTATGGACGATGACGATGATGACGAAAGCGGCGCTGCTTCATCTGGTAAAACCCAGAAAGAAAGAAGAAAGATTGAGATCAAGTTTATCCAGGACAAAAGCAGACGTCATATCACATTCAGTAAACGTAAGGCAGGTATCATGAAGAAAGCTTATGAGTTGAGTGTTCTAACTGGAACCCAAGTCTTGCTTCTAGTTGTTTCAGAGACTGGTCTTGTTTACACTTTTACTACCCCTAAATTACAACCATTAGTCACGAAACCAGAGGGTAAGAACCTTATTCAAGCTTGTTTGAATGCACCTGAGGAAGGTTTGAATGATGACGCAGGTGAACAAAGCGATGGGGCTGAAGGCGAATCACCTGAGCCTAATGCTGTTTCTTCTTCTACACAGCAGCAGCAGCAGCAACAGCAACAGGCACCTCAAGCACTGGCCCAACCTCCACATCTTCCTCACCATGTACAGCATCAGGCTCAACAACAAGCACAGCAGCAACATGCTCAATTACAACATCAGCAGCAACAAGCCGCTGCAGCTGCCGCCGCTGCAGCACACCAAGGCCAAGTCCATCAACAACAGTACCCTCCTCAACCACAAACTCAAGCTTATCCTGGACAACAGCCCCAGCAACCCGCCCCACCCGGCCATCCTCAACAACAGCCACCACAACAGCAGGGGGCAGTACAGGGTGGTGCACCAGGCGGTCAACCTGGTGTCTCATATGGGGACTACTATTTTGGCAATATGCAAAATAATAATATTCCTAATCAACAACAGTACCAGTAAGTTAGAATGAAAGGGGGAGGGCACAACTTGTGTAATTTTAGTTTCTTCACTAGATGAACTTAGTTGCATTAGAATTATTGTTCTCCATTGGCGGTTTTTGTTTTCCAGAGGAGGTCTTTAGAAAATTTAGTTTAGGCGACCCTATTCACTTTATGTTTCTCGCTTCTTTTTTTTTTATATAATACGCTTTCCAAATTTTTAAAATTCATTATCATTCACGGCGGTGATTTTTAATGTTTCGAACTATTCCTCTGAACTGTTTAAGTTCTATGTCCAAAAACTGAAGTCATCTTTTGCAATCATATTTCCAAATTAGCATTTTGTGAGATGTAGCCAAAGACAGAAGACGAGAAAAAAAAAAGAAAGAAGGAAAAGGACTTGCAGAAGGTAGTGAAGATACCAAATTTTACTCTATGTTGTACTCAACTTTCTTCTTTAGCGTGTGAGTGCGTAAGGTTCTGCTGTTTATGGACAGGAAAGGGGCGTGTGTTGAAGAGTTCCCTAATCTAGCAGGAGCAATTACTTCAAAGTGAAAACTAAATTTGTATTTTTCGACATTGGTAGCACTATGAGACATTGTGTGTCGTGACACAAATATATATTTTATTCTCCCATACCACCTTTTCTTCTCAATTTTTCTTTCTAAATTTAAATGTTTTTCCCCTCCTCATTTCCATCCTATTTCTTGAAATTTCTTCAACTGGACCTTAGTGTATTAGATAATGGTCAATGTTATCATTGGTTACCAGGTAAACATTTAGTACAATAATTAATAGAGGTAATAATGACAGTTGCAAGAAAAGAGCCTTCTTCAATTCCAAAATGATTCTTCTATTGAACGTCAAGGAATCAGATTGGAGTATCATTTTGTTTTTATCAAAATAAATATCGCTTCAAGTCATTGAAATACTCCATCATTCAAAGATGTGTGCGTATTTTAAAATAGTTTCTGATCGAAATTTGAGCTATCTTTAATCTGTAACCCGAATAAAATAGGGACTCTTTATAATCAACTGTTTCTACATTGCTGGCCATTATAATCTAATCTCTTGAATTAATAAAAAAAAAGGTATCTAGAAAAAATAGAAAATTAATATCTAACTATTTTTTAAATAAACAATGTCAAGATAATATATAATCTCTCTTCAAAAAGAAAACAACAACAATAAATAACCGAAAATCAAAATTAATTCGTTCAAGTAAAAAACGAAACCGAAATCGTTCCGCGGGGAGCAAACAACCCTGCAGAAATTGCAAAAAAAAAAACAATACATGCATTAAATAGTCAAGACAAATCAATTGAAGGAATGTCACCGAAAAGCAAAGAATAAAAAAAAGTAGAAAGAATTGAAACAGTAAAAAGAAAGCAACTGGTAGTGCTTGCTTAAATAGCACAATTGTATGCTATAGTCTTGAACTATCTTCTCAAATAAACGTGAATACCCCAATGCAGGCTAAGAGAATAGCCATCCATTTGCTAGGAGTAAAACTAGCCGCCGAGTTTTCAGATAGTTGAACCGATGCAGTTGAAGTGGAGATAGGAGATGAATTCGATGACGTAGCTGCAACAAAAGCAGAGGTGGAGATTCCGTGAGTTTCCAAAGTTGTAGCACCAACAGTCACAGAACTGGAACCTAAGCCAGAACCAGCACTTGTGCTACTTGGCGAATTAGAAGCTTCTGGGTTAACCGATTCAAATGCAATGACAGAACTTGTAGAAGAACCTGCCGCGTTGCTAACTTCACTATCTCCGTTGCTTCCATTCATTGCAACAGATGGAACAGACTCAGTTCCAGCAATCTCAGTCTTGGACGTTGGAAGGGCATTATCAAAAGTTGTAGTTGATATAATACTACTTGAAGATGGAACTGCCAAAGAAACAGTTGGCAACAATACAGTGGAGGAGCCAGATAAAGTGAACACACCGGATGCAGTGGCAACTGAACCATCAGCATTAGTGGTGGTCCAAGTGGTAGTGTACTCTGAAGCATCAGTGGCTTGCAGCTCAGGACATGTGCTGATGGTGATAGTAGATGTACCGGAAACAGTGACAACACCGGATGCAATGGCAACTGAACCATCGGCATTAGTGGTGGTCCAAGTGGTAGTGTACTCCGAAGCATCAGTGGCTTGCAGCTCAGGACATGTGCTGATGGTGATAGTAGATGTACCGGAAACAGTGACAACACCGGATGCAATGGCAACTGAACCATCGGCATTAGTGGTGGTCCAAGTGGTGGTGTACTCTGAGGCATCAGTGGCTTGCAGCTCAGGACATGTGCTGATGGTGATAGTAGATGTACCGGAAACAGTGACAACACCGGATGCAGTGGCAACCGAACCATCAGCATTAGTGGTGGTCCAAGTGGTGGTGTACTCTGAGGCATCAGTGGCTTGCAGCTCAGGACATGTGCTGATGGTGATAGTAGATGTACCGGAAACAGTGACAACACCGGATGCAGTGGCAACTGAACCATCGGCATTAGTGGTGGTCCAAGTGGTGGTGTACTCAGAAGCGCCAGCATCTTGCAGGTGTGGGAATGTAGTCAATGTGGTGGATGAAGTACCGGAAACAGAGACAATACCAGAGTCAGTCTCGACGGAGCCGTCTGCATTAGTGGTAGTCCAAGTGGTCGTGTACTCAGAAGCGCCAGCATCTTGCAGGTGTGGGAATGTAGTCAATGTGGTGGATGATGTACCGGAAACAGAGACAATACCAGAGTCAGTCTCGACGGAGCCGTCTGCATTAGTGGTAGTCCAAGTGGTGGTGTACTCGGAAGCGCCAGCATCTTGCAGGTGTGGGAATGTAGTCAATGTGGTGGATGATGTACCGGAAACAGAGACAATACCAGAGTCAGTCTCAACGGAGCCGTCTGCATTAGTAGTAGTCCAAGTGGTGGTGTACTCGGAAGCGCCAGCATCTTGCAGGTGTGAGAATGTAGTCAATGTGGTGGATGATGTACCGGAAACAGAGACAATACCAGAGTCAGTCTCGACTGACCCATCTGCATTAGTAGTAGTCCAAGTGGTGGTGTACTCGGAAGCGCCAGCATCTTGCAGGTGTGGGAATGTAGTCAATGTGGTGGATGATGTACCGGAAACAGAGACAATACCAGAGTCAGTCTCAACCGAGCCATCTGCATTAGTGGTGGTCCAGGTGGTAGTGTAGATTCCCTCTCCGGAATTACAATCAGGGTCATCACGTTTACAAACAATAGGGCCAGTTGCAGATGCTGGGAATGTAGTCAATGTGGTGGATGAAGTACCAGAAACTGATACTACACCAGAGTCAGTCACAACTGAGCCATCTGCATTGGTGGTGGTCCAGGTAGTAGTGTATTCGGAAGCGCCAGCATCTTGCAGGTGTGGGAATGTAGTCAATGTGGTGGATGATGTACCGGAAACAGAGACAATACCAGAGTCAGTCTCGACTGACCCATCTGCATTGGTGGTGGTCCAGGTAGTAGTGTACTCGGAAGCGCCAGCATCTTGCAGGTGTGGGAATGTAGTGATGGTAGTTGACGAAGTACCAGAAACTGATACAACACCAGAGTCAGTCTCAACGGAGCCGTCTGCATTAGTAGTAGTCCAAGTGGTGGTGTACTCGGAAGCGCCAGCATCTTGCAGGTGTGGGAATGTAGTCAATGTGGTGGATGAAGTACCAGAAACTGATACAACACCAGAGTCAGTCTCGACTGACCCATCTGCATTGGTGGTGGTCCAGGTAGTAGTGTACTCGGAAGCGCCAGCATCTTGCAGGTGTGGGAATGTAGTGATGGTAGTTGACGAAGTACCAGAAACTGATACAACACCAGAGTCAGTCTCGACTGACCCATCTGCATTAGTAGTAGTCCAAGTGGTGGTGTACTCGGAAGCGCCAGCATCTTGCAGGTGTGGGAATGTAGTCAATGTGGTGGATGATGTACCGGAAACAGAGACAATACCAGAGTCAGTCTCGACGGAGCCATCTGCATTAGTAGTAGTCCAAGTGGTGGTGTACTCGGAAGCGCCAGAATCTTGCAGGTGTGGGAATGTAGTAACGGTAGTTGACGAAGTACCAGAAACTGATACAACACCAGAGTCAGTCTCAACCGAGCCATCTGCATTAGTGGTGGTCCAGGTGGTAGTGTAGATTCCCTCTCCGGAATTACAATCAGGGTCATCACGTTTACAAACAATAGGGCCAGTTGCAGATGCTGGGAATGTAGTCAATGTGGTGGATGAAGTAGCAGAAACTGATACAACACCAGAGTCAGTCTCAACTGAGCCATCTGCATTAGTGGTTGTCCAGGTAGTAGTGTACTCGGAAGCTTCTGCATATTGCAGGTGTGGGAATGTAGTGATGGTAGTTGACGAGGTACCAGAAACTGATACGACACCAGAGTCAGTCTCAACCGAGCCATCTGCATTGGTGGTGGTCCAGGTAGTAGTGTACTCGGAAGCTTCTGCATCTTGCAGGTGTGGGAATGTAGTGATGGTAGTTGACGAGGTACCAGAAACAGACACAATACCAGAGTCAGTCTCAACTGAGCCATCCGCATTAGTGGTGGTCCAGGTAGTAGTGTATTCGGAAGCGCCGGCATCTTGCAGGTGTGGGAATGTAGTGATGGTAGTTGACGAGGTACCAGAAACTGATACAACACCAGAGTCAGTCTCAACCGAGCCATCTGCATTAGTAGTAGTCCAAGTGGTGGTGTACTCGGAAGCGCCAGCATCTTGCAGGTGTGGGAATGTAGTCAATGTGGTGGATGATGTACCGGAAACAGAGACAATACCAGAGTCAGTCTCGACTGACCCATCTGCATTGGTGGTGGTCCAGGTAGTAGTGTACTCGGAAGCGCCAGCATCTTGCAGGTGTGGGAATGTAGTGATGGTAGTTGACGAAGTACCAGAAACAGACACAACACCAGAGTCAGTCTCAACTGAGCCATCTGCATTGGTGGTTGTCCAGGTAGTAGTGTACTCGGAAGCTTCTGCATCTTGCAGGTGTGGGAATGTAGTGATGGTAGTTGACGAGGTACCAGATACTGATACAATACCAGAGTCAGTCTCGACGGAGCCATCTGCATTGGTGGTGGTCCAGGTAGTAGTGTATTCGGAAGCTTCTGCATCTTGCAGGTGTGGGAATGTAGTGATGGTAGTTGACGAGGTACCAGATACTGATACGACACCAGAGTCAGTCTCAACTGAGCCATCTGCATTGGTGGTGGTCCAAGTGGTGGTGTATTCGGAAGCGCCAGCATCTTGCAGGTGTGGGAATGTAGTGATGGTAGTTGACGAAGTACCAGAAACTGATACAACACCAGAGTCAGTCTCAACTGAGCCATCTGCATTGGTGGTTGTCCAGGTAGTAGTGTACTCGGAAGCTTCTGCATCTTGCAGGTGTGGGAATGTAGTGATGGTAGTTGACGAGGTACCAGATACTGATACAATACCAGAGTCAGTCTCGACGGAGCCATCTGCATTGGTGGTGGTCCAAGTGGTGGTGTATTCGGAAGCTTCTGCATCTTGCAGGTGTGGGAATGTAGTGATGGTAGTTGACGAGGTACCAGATACTGATACGACACCAGAGTCAGTCTCAACTGAGCCATCTGCATTGGTGGTGGTCCAAGTGGTGGTGTATTCGGAAGCTTCTGCATCTTGCAGGTGTGGGAATGTAGTGATGGTAGTTGACGAGGTACCAGATACTGATACAATACCAGAGTCAGTCTCAACTGCGCCATCTGCATTAGTGGTGGTCCAGGTGGTAGTGTAGATTCCCTCTCCGGAATTACAATCAGGGTCATCACGTTTACAAACAATAGGGCCAGTTGCAGATGCTGGGAATGTAGTGATGGTAGTTGACGAAGTACCAGAAACTGATACAACACCAGAGTCAGTCTCAACCGAGCCATCTGCATTAGTGGTGGTCCAGGTAGTAGTGTACTCGGATGTTTCCGCATCTTGCAGGTGTGGGAATGTAGTCAATGTGGTGGATGATGTACCGGAAACAGAGACAATACCAGAGTCAGTCTCGACTGACCCATCTGCATTAGTAGTAGTCCAAGTGGTGGTGTACTCGGAAGCGCCAGCATCTTGCAGGTGTGGGAATGTAGTGATGGTAGTTGACGAAGTACCAGAAACAGACACAATACCTGAGTCAGTCTCGACGGAGCCATCTGCATTGGTGGTGGTCCAGGTAGTAGTGTATTCGGAAGCGCCAGCATCTTGCAGGTGTGGGAATGTAGTGATGGTAGTTGACGAGGTACCAGAAACAGACACAATACCAGAGTCAGTCTCAACTGAGCCATCTGCATTGGTGGTGGTCCAGGTAGTAGTGTACTCGGAAGCGCCAGCATCTTGCAGATGTGGGAATGTAGTGATGGTAGTTGACGAAGTACCAGAAACTGATACAACACCAGAGTCAGTCTCAACGGAGCCGTCTGCATTAGTAGTAGTCCAAGTGGTGGTGTACTCGGAAACGCCAGCATCTTGCAGGTGTGGGAATGTAGTCAATGTGGTGGATGATGTACCGGAAACAGAGACAATACCAGAGTCAGTCTCAACAGAGCCGTCTGCATTAGTAGTAGTCCAAGTGGTGGTGTACTCGGAAGCGCCAGCATCTTGCAGGTGTGGGAATGTAGTCAATGTGGTGGATGATGTACCGGAAACTGATACAACACCAGAGTCGGTCTCAACTGAACCGTCGGCATTGGTAGTGGTCCAGGTGGTAGTGTACTCAGTAGTGAATGCTGAAGAATCGGTAGATGATTCACTGTCGGTATCAGTCTGCGACTCAGGAGCAAACGTAGTCACTGTGGTGGATGATGTACCGGAAACTGATACAACACCAGAGTCGGTCTCAACTGAACCGTCGGCATTGGTAGTGGTCCAGGTGGTAGTGTACTCAGTAGTGAATGCTGAAGAATCGGTAGATGATTCATTATCAGTGTCCGTAGAAGATTCAGGAGCAAACGTAGTCACTGTGGTGGATGAAGTACCGGAAACAGAGACGATACCAGAGTCAGTCTCAACTGAACCGTCTGCATTGGTGGTGGTCCAGGTGGTAGTGTACTCAGTAGTGAATGCTGAAGAATCGGTAGATGATTCACTATCTGTGTCCGTAGAAGATTCAGGAGCAAATGTAGTCACTGTGGTGGATGAAGTACCAGAAACTGATACAACACCAGAGTCGGTCTCAACTGAACCGTCTGCATTGGTGGTGGTCCAGGTGGTAGTGTACTCAGTAGTGAATGCTGAAGAATCGGTAGATGATTCACTGTCGGTATCAGTCTGCGACTCAGGAGCAAACGTAGTCACTGTGGTGGATGAAGTACCGGAAACAGAGACAACACCAGAGTCGGTCTCAACTGAACCGTCTGCATTGGTGGTGGTCCAGGTGGTAGTGTACTCAGTAGTGAATGCTGAAGAATCGGTAGATGATTCACTGTCGGTATCAGTCTGCGACTCAGGAGCAAACGTAGTCACTGTGGTGGATGAAGTACCGGAAACAGAGACAACACCAGAGTCAGTCTCAACTGAACCGTCTGCATTAGTAGTGGTCCAGGTGGTAGTGTACTCAGTAGTGAATTCTGAAGAGTCTGTAGATGATTCACTGTCGGTGTCCGTGGAAGATTCAGGAGCAAACGTAGTCACTGTGGTGGATGAAGTACCGGAAACAGAGACGATACCAGAGTCAGTCTCAACTGAACCGTCTGCATTAGTAGTGGTCCAGGTGGTAGTGTACTCAGTAGTGAATTCTGAAGAGTCTGTAGATGATTCACTGTCGGTGTCCGTGGAAGATTCAGGAGCAAACGTAGTCACTGTGGTGGATGAAGTACCGGAAACAGAGACGATACCAGAGTCGGTCTCAACTGAACCGTCGGCATTGGTGGTGGTCCAGGTGGTAGTGTACTCAGTAGTGAATTCTGAAGAGTCTGTAGATGATTCACTATCTGTGTCCGTAGAAGATTCAGGAGCAAACGTAGTCACTGTGGTGGATGAAGTACCGGAAACAGAGACGATACCAGAGTCAGTCTCAACTGAACCGTCTGCATTGGTGGTGGTCCAGGTGGTAGTGTACTCAGTAGTGAATGCTGAAGAATCGGTAGATGATTCACTATCTGTGTCCGTAGAAGATTCAGGAGCAAATGTAGTCACTGTGGTGGATGAAGTACCAGAAACTGATACAACACCAGAGTCGGTCTCAACTGAACCATCTGCATTGGTGGTGGTCCAGGTGGTAGTGTACTCAGTAGTGAATGCTGAAGAATCGGTAGATGATTCACTATCTGTGTCCGTAGAAGATTCAGGAGCAAATGTAGTCACTGTGGTGGATGAAGTACCAGAAACTGATACAACACCAGAGTCGGTCTCAACTGAACCATCTGCATTGGTGGTGGTCCAGGTGGTAGTGTACTCAGTAGTGAATGCTGAAGAGTCTGTAGATGATTCACTAGTTGTCGGAGTGTAACTCTCTGTTGAAGAAGGTGATTCTGATGTGATTGGTTCTGAGGTTGGTGGTTCCGTAGAATATGATGGCGGTTGAGTACTAGATGTCAGATCCGTTCCTGGTGCATCTGGTGGAACTTGACATTGACAAACTGCTGGAACTGATTGGTTTGGAACAGGGCCATTGTATTGCACCGATCCCAACAAAGTAGTTGGTAGACCTGCACCGGAATCGGTGACAATTTTAAATTTGCTACTGTCATATCCAGTACCTATGACGAATTTTTGTGATAAAAGACCGAGACTTAAACCTCTCAATGTTAATGTACCAGTACCAGAGTCATATGAATAAGCTGTTAAACCGAGGTAAGGAGCAGATAATAGCGGAATACTGATACCAATTTTGTTATTGTTACCAAAGCCCACCACGGTAAATGTAGCGGGCGTACTCAAAGGTTGAACGACTATTGAACTCAGGGAGTCTTTCAAGTAGAAAGTTTGAGATGTTGAAATTGGTAACAACGCATTGGATATGTAGATTGTGGAGTCGCCATTAGCTTGGATACTAGATTTGTGGTTGTTAGTAAAGTAAGGTCAAAAAAGAATATCGACTAGTAGTTGATATTGGGCTGTGTTGGTTTGCGACAGTGTCGTGTGTGGTTGGACGCGTTGCCGATTCTTTCCCAAAAATGAACATGAGCCACAAAGGGGCCCTTGGGGGTTGGAGGAAAATAGAATCAAAACCAATAAACAAAATAACAGATACCGAAAAAAAATATTAAAAAAAAGAAAAAAAGGGGGAAAAAAAAAAAAAAAAACAATTTAGAACTCAACATGTGAGAAAAAAAATCATCACGTGCTCACGCGCGTTCAAAATCTCACAATTTGCTGAGTCCAATCATTTAATAATTTTATTTCTCTTTAATTTTTGTTTTTTTGTTTTTTTTTGATTTTTCGCAATTGAGTTTGTTTTGTTGCATAATATAGCTAGTCACATGATTTAAGTTGCACAACACGTGACCAGCGACTATTATTAAAAATAAAATTGAAAATTATAAAAGAAAAAAAATTAAAAAAACATACCATCCTGAGCCTGTGATACTAGTCAATTGTTGGTAAACACTGCTGTAGAGACAGATGGAGCCGGCATTTGTGATTGAGCCTAAGGTAGTTCCCAAATTGATTAAAGACTCCGAACGTTGGTTTTGGTAGAATACAAGTAATCCATTGTTTGTCCATGATGCGGCTGTTAAGGCCATGACCGGTGGGTTAGTTCCATCGGCTGCAAGGTACATCTGACCATTGTTGAGAAAGGAAAGACCAACCAAGTTGTAGTTTGGTGCAATCAATGTCTTGAGGGAGTTGAATGAAATAACACCGTTGTTTTGAATTGAGTTCAAGACACCTAGCAAGGTGACTTGCAAACCAATCAATGGGTTTGTGGTTGAGATATAGAACCCGGCATTGCTTTGTACGGTCAAGTCACCTACGAATGCTGAAACAGCATTGTTTATGATTGACCAGTAAGCTCCCGAGTCAATGGTAATGCTTCCAACAGAAAGGTTGATGGTTCCACTTGTGATTGTGTCTTGAGTAATAGTCAAGGCTAGTAAGCCCTGAACTAGGAATAGCCAGATTGGGTATAGGAGCCGTTTTAATATCATTGGCTAGGGTTTGTTGAAGATTGTGTAGAGGAAAACGGAAGAATTGGTAGTAGTAGTAGAAGAAGAAGAAGAAGAAATATATCTATTTTGGAATCAAAAGGAAAAAAAGAAAATAAAAGAAAGAACAAAACATAAAAAACAAAAAACTGAAACGAAGTAAAGTCAATTCGATTTCGAGAGATTTATTGCTGTTTTATATCTCAAATGTCGAAAGAGACTTACAACATTGGCTTTCCCTTAAGGGATAGAGGCTATATAACAATAAGAAAGGACAAATTGAAAGGTGTGTAACATGTCCCGCCTCCCCTCCTTTCCTCTCCGTTCACCAACAAATCTTTGCACCCACAAAAACGATTAGTTTGTTGGAAGAAACCAATTTCTGAAAACCAGAAACTACAAAATTAAATTAAATTAATAAATTAATAAATTAATAAAGCTATATTTAAAAAAAAAAACGCAGCCAAAGAATGCGGAAATTTGTGATGTATGTTGGTGTTTTGGAAAGGCGGTTATACAGCGCCTCGAAACTGGTGATTGTTTTCACAATACCAAAAATGGAATACAACATCACCGAAATGCATTGGTATACGCAACGGTAAACCTTAAAAATGAAAAGAATCAAGAAACAAGAAACAAGAAACCAAGACAATGCAGTATTGGATATTTGCCCTTTAATTCCAATGTATGTATTAAAGTGAGAGAGTGTGTGTCTGTGTCTGTGTCTGTGTGTGTGTCTGTGTCTATGAGTGTGTCTCTGAGTGAGCAATTCCATTGTTGGATCAGTATACCCCAAGAAACATTGCATTGAATGAGTGTGAGATTGCATAGAAGTAACGATTGCAAAAGCAAAAAAAAAAAAACCTTGTGACACAAAGACTAACGCGGATTACGGAGGAAAACAAAAGAAAAAAAAAGATTATATTGAGCTATGGATAATCTGCATCAGATCGTGCTGTCTGCACAGGGTCCTAAATAAACTTTCTTTATTTCTTTTTTTATTTCCTTTTTTAATATTTTTAATATTTTTAATATTTTTTATTTTTTAATATTTTTTATTTTTTAATATTTTCTGAGCGTAGTTGGAATTGCAAATTACTTTTGGTGAGTTCAAATTCAAAATGACAGGAGGCAGATCTTTGCATATTTCACCAAGAAAGAGGCAAACTACAACCACAATGACAATGACAATGACAATGACAATTGCAATAGCAATGACAGTAGCAATAACAAATTCATGTTGGCATTAGAAGAGAAAAAAAAAATAAAAACAACAACAACAACAACAACAACATCTTTTTCCACAAATTGAAGAGGCAAGTAGTAAATTCATTTACTACTTACAAACTAGAAAGAGGAGTAAAAAGATGTACCCACATACTTTTTTTTTTCTCCAATACTAAGGTTGAGCTTAGTTGTAGTTTCCTATTAAAAGCTGGGGAGCCAGACCTTTGAAATATAAGAATTGTGGCTGCTCCATTTCTCATTCCGTGCTGTATGTAAAACAAAAAAAAAAAAACAAAAAAAAAAAAAAAGAGAAGTATTTGTATAATTTGGTTTCAAACTTTATATTTGATTCTATTTTAATTTATTTCTGAAGTAGTACCAGATAGCCATTTATGAATACACAGACTGAAATATCGACGCTTTAGAGTAGGCATTTCCAAATTGTTCAGTTTTGTTTTATACATGTTATTCATTTGTGTAATTATTTGTGTTTTGAATGGTTTGTTTGGTTAGTGGGGGGGAGAGCAAAAAGGGAGAATTTGGGTAGGTGCAAAAGATAAGTCAGTCGGAGTGGGGGAGGAGAATACATAGAGAGAGAGAGAGTGTGTGTGTGTGTGTGTGTGTATAGGTTGCAGAAGACAAGCAATATTGAACAATGTTTGTGTCTATAAACTTTTCTACTACTACTACTAATACTTCCTCCCTCCTCCACTCCTTCTGCTACTTCTCTATCTCTCTCTCTCTTTTTTTTTATTCAGGTTAAGTAAATTTCCTTTATTTATGTGCAGGAAGCTAACCTGACGTAACTTCATTTGCATGAAGAAACCAAAAAAAAAAAAGAACAAGAAAAAGATAAGACACTCATTGGCTCTCCGTAAAAGGGAATACGAAGACAATAGTTAATAAATACAAAATAAATATAAATATAAAAAGTATATAAAAGCTAAAGCTAAAGACATATATATATATACATATATAATTATTTATTTATTTATTTATTTACACACAAAGGTTGAATAAAAGAAGGGCATCAGACAGAAATAATAAATGAGGTTTTGTGTGTTTGTCTGTGATTCTGTGTGTGTTTGTGTGTGCTGCACTAATAAAGGGAAATATAATAAAATAAAAAAAAAGAAACAAAAAGAGTGCTACGTTACACAAACTTTAATTTGTAGATTGCAGGAATCATCTGTTGTTACGCCTTGTTTTTCATTTTTTCTCTTTTCTTTTTCTTTTTCTTTTTTCTTTTTTCTTATCATCTTTCATTTTCTTGTCTTTACAAAAAAACAAATACAAAACCCCTATGTAACCTTCTAGATCCTCACTTGATACTAAGAAAAAAAGAAAAAAGAAAAAAGAAAAAGTAAAACAGGGAAATGCAAATGCAATTGCAAAATGCAGATGGAACTGAGCCCCAGTCCTAGAAAAAGAAAAAAAGAAAGATAGCAAGGGTTAGGGGAAATTTGTGGACCCCGCCCACCAACCTTTTACTTTATTCCAATATTTTTATTTTACCAGGGCAAAAAAAAAAGAAAAAAAAAACACATAATATACACAGCAATAGGGAATTGTGTCTTAACTGTATAATAAACGTTTCTGCTTCCGTGTTATCTCCTTGGTGTTAGGAGGAGAAGTAACAATAGTGAAGAGCAAAAGAGTGCAGGTGATAACAAAACTTGTGTTATCTAGCTCCTTACCCAAGCTTTGCAATGCACTAGAGTAACTAACAAAGTACAAAATAAGAATCATTACTAGTAAAAATTACTAGTAAAAATTATTACTAGTAATTACTAATCAGCACAAGTACGAATTGTAGTAAAGCGGGTGGCGCGGAAATAGGTCATCTGACACAAAACAAATTACATTCAGATACAATCTCGCATGCACTGATGCAACGCAATGCCCAATCTCTGGTAACTTTTGTGTTTTTTGTGGATGTTTTTGTTTTTATTTTTGCGTAGTATTTCCTTTTAAGGTTTAGTGTGAAATGTGTATATGTATATATACAAAAAAAAAAGAAAAAGCTTTTGCATGGCTCGCTCTTGTCAGGTTATGGTGGTGAAAACATTCTTTAGAAACCAAAAGAAAAAAAAGAAAAAAAGATGAGAAAAAGAAGAAAAAAGAGAAAGAAAGAAAGATGAGAAAAACTTTAACTATTACTAGCAAATTGCTCCCTCTCTATTTACTAGCTAAATGAGTAACGTTCAATCTTCTCTTATTTTTTTATTATTATTAGTATTTGGTTTTACTCAAAGAAACCAAAAAACAATTTAAGCCTCGTTTTTGTTTTTGCTTTTGCCCCCACCCACCCCAAAAAACAACCTTTTACAGCTGCAGTACGCATTGACTAAAAAACCCTGTTTTTCTTTAACTCTCTAACTCTTCATTATTTCTTTTTTATTTTATTATTTATTTCTTTTTATTTTTGGTTTGTGTAACTCTTGTAACTGTACAGTACCACCGGTATCGTGCCCGTAATCCCGGAACAGAACAGAATAAAAAAGCTTCGTAAAGCCCCATGTAGCACTTTTATAGTACTTATTATAGTACTATATAGCACTATAAGGCAGTATAAGGCAGTATAAAACACTTGAAAGACTTGATAAAGCTACAAAAAGAAAAAAAAAAACACGCTGCCCCCCCCCCCCCCCAATACCTTTAATTTTTGTTTATGTTTTGTTTTGTTTTCCAAACTTCAACTTCATCTTGATCTTCTGCTTGTGCTTGTGCTTCTTCTACTTCTTCTTCAACTTCTGCTTCTGCTTCTGCTTCGTCGCAACTATCAACCTTCTTTGGTGTCAGACACACTTCTTGTTCCATCGCAATTACTGCCGATCTTTCCTTTTTTTTTTTTTTTCTTTTTTTGTTATTTGCTTTGCTCTTTTAGATTCTGATTACGATGCATCTCTGCTCACCTCAAGCATTAAGATGACATTTTCTTTTTTTTCCCCCTCTTTTTCTTTCCTTCTTTCTTTAGTTAATTATTTGGTCTGGTTAGGTTAGGTTTAGTTTGCTCTGGTTGAGTTTTAAACAAGGTGTTTTGTTGAACATTGTTTTAAAACTTATTACTAATTTTCCTTTATTTATTGTTGCTTTAATGTTTATTTGATTCCTCTTGCATCTTATCAACAACGACCCATTTGTTTGTTTGTTTGTTTGTTTGTTTGTTTGTTTGTTTGTTTTTCTTTTCTCTACATTTACTAGTTCACGATGAGTTTAAACGCGCAATTTATCGCGATAAATTGCTTCGATTGATTAAAGAAAGAAGTTAAAGAAAAAAAGAAAATTGATAACAACAATAGTAGAATACTGAAAAAATTGGCTTTGTTGAATCCCTTATTTTCTCTGCAAAACTGAAATTTTTCCCAAAACCCACACTCTTGTTCTTGAACCATTGTTCGTTTTCCTTTTTCCTTATTCTTTTTTTTTTTTGTGTTTCTTTTTCTTCTTTTTTGGTTTTTTTAGTATTTTAGTATTTTGTGCTTGAAGGGGAGGGGAGGTGAAAGGGCAGAGGGTATAAAGGAAAAGTATGGTTTGATGCCCATTGCCTTCCGTAATCCTTTTTATTTTTGGTTTTGAAATTTTATTAAAAAAAAAAAAAAGAAAAAGGAAAAAAAAGGAAACACAATATTTATTTTTTACAAAGATATTTTGGGAGGATCTTGTAAACAAAAGCATCTACAGGTACAATAGTTTTGTGCATTTACGAAAAGAGAAAACTCACTCTTTTGGTACATTGCTTATGATACCACCACTGTTGAGCATCGCGAATAGATAAGCATTGCAACAACAACAAACAACAAACAACAAACAACAACAACAAAAACAAACAACAACAACAACATTTGGGTATTGTTACTTATCAATTTTTTTTGGGGGGGGGCAGGGCTTTGCACTTTTTCTACTCTTCAAAACAACTATGAATGACAAGGCATATATATTTTTACAATGCAACATGAAAGAAAAAGAAAAGACAAGAAGATCCTTGACTATTTCTCACTTTAACACCCCCTTTCTCTCTCTCTCTTCTCTCTTCTCTTTTCTTCTTGTCCAAATTTCATTTGCACCATTCAAAAAAAAAAAAAAAAAAGAAGGTCATGGAAAGTAAATAGTAAGAAACACTACTTAATGTAATATTTCCGTATGGGGAGGGAAAAAAATAAGAAGTGGGAGAAGGGAGGGGGGAGGGGGGGACGAAGACGAAGGAGTGGCAAAGGAAAGGAGGCTTTGACTTGAGATTTTACCAAGGTTAGACATAAAATACACGCCTTCTGCTTGATCTCTATTACCTTTTATCTCCTTATTACAGCACTGCAACATTTTAGCCGTTCAACCTCTCATCCTATTCCATCCAATAAGTTAAAAAAATTTATCACGTTTTCCCCGCTCTGGTCTAGAGCTATACAACTCAGTGATGTTGGAATTTCATCTGCTAGTTCATGGTGGTGGTGGTGGTAATAGTTCTAGTACCAGTAGCAGTAGCAGTAGTAGTAGTAGTAATATTAGCCAAATTTTACGACAGGCAAAATAAGAAGTAAAGAAAAGAAAAAAAAAAACAAATTAAAATTTCACAAAAAAAGAATTTATTTTTTTATTTTGCTTTAAGCCTTGAGCTGCCTCGGACGGAGATTAAAAGGTTTGTGTTTATGTTGAACAAAATGAACTGAAATCAACCAATAAAATCTGGATTGTGAAAAAGAAGAAGAAGAAGAACAACAACAACAACAACAACAAAATATAAGTTCACTAAGAAAACGACAATTACGAACTAGTGTCTCACAAAAAAAGAAACTAGCTTGAGGCAAAATCACCCACAATTTTTTTTTTTAAAAAAAATAATTCAAACTGTAATTAGACCATGAACTTGTGCATCGACAAATGTCTTTTCTTTTCTCTTTTTTATTTTTTTTTTTATTTCGTTCTTTCTGTCATACTTTACTTCGTTATAGAGGATGTTATGTTGTGTTTTTTAAGTTTTTACTAGTCTTTTAATTTATTGATTCACCATTCCATAAGCAGTTTAAAAAGAAAATATGTCTACATGTGTGCCTACATGAATGCTCCGTCTTTTCTTCTTTTTATTCCTCTTCTTCATCTTCGCTTTTCGTTACTTTTTTTTTTTTTTTTTTTTTTTTTTGGTTTGTTTTTACGGCGAAAATAAAATTTAAAAAAAAAAATTCAATTTCAAAAGCAGCAGCATTTGATGGGTCTCACAAGTGTCTTAATAACTCTACTCAAACTCTTTACAATTTATTATTATCCATTCAATCCAAATGTTGCCACATATACCAGTTAATTTTTTCCTTCTGACTCCCATCCCATCTTTAATTATTTATGATTCCGGAAACCCAATAAAACATGACTTAGTTAACACGTACTAAAACCTTGGGAAAACAAAAAAAAAAAATACTTGAAAGACACATCGATAAAAAGTCCCCAATTTGAAAAATACAACTATAAGAAAAGGTTGTTTTCTAATTTTTTTCACATATTAATGTGCCTGCGTAAGTTGTAGTATTTAGCATGATTTTGCAGCAAAGAAATATATATATATATATATATAACATATTAATACATGTATATGGTTGACACTCCATAGTAGAACACAATAGCTGAGAACTGGAAGGAAAGTAAAAGGTTTAGCTATGCTTCTACTGTTCCTGCTATTTGCACCCACACCCGCACCCGCACACGCACACGCTAATATTGTTCTCGCTCCTACTCTTTCCCACTTTGCACCTAAACGTTGCTTTTTTTTTCACCACTGCACGAACCCCATGCACACACGCAACAAGACATCGCTGGGGCTGTTTGAAATATGTCAACAAATCAACAAATTGACATATCAACAAATTAACATATCAACAAAACTAGAACCAAGAACCAAAAAGCCAACAATTAGAAATAAAGGGGACAGTAGATGTAACTGCCCATATGCAAATAAATCCAGGGTGAGGACCGGAGAAGTATCGTAATTAAATATACTCCTACAGTGCTTTGTAATAAAAATATTATACTACGAATCAAAACTTTGCTTTTTGGGCCCAGATCGAATCGATCTTACCGCGACATTTGCTCTCGTTTTCCACATCCCATTGATTTTCTCCCCTCAATTTAATATTCCTCATATAACTTCTTCACTCTTAAAGAAATATCTCAAATTAAACCACCCGACCCTTTCTATCATCCTCTTCTCTACTGGGCCCAAAAAACAGAAAAAAATATATATTGATAAACAATTAAAAGAGAAAATAATATTTGTTTATATTCTTTACAGCGAGCTATATGCAAAATTTAGCTATTTATACTTTTTCTCTAACATGAATTACCGATAGACCTCAGCAAATACTTTGCTCCACTCATGTAGCTAAAACCTTCTGATGCCTATAGATTAGTACAAAATTGAACCCTAAAATTTTTTTTTTAAAGGATTCTAGAAAAAAGAACAGTTGAGCAAAACACTGCAAGAACCCTGATCTAGCCATCCACGACTCCGATTTTTATTTTAATTGGAAATTGACCATTCAATGTATAGATTGGCGCATATGTGTTTCAATCTGTAACCCGAATAAAATAGGAACTCTTTATAATCAACTGTTTCTACATTGCTGGCCATTATAATCTAATCTCTTGAATTAATAAAAAAAAAGGTATCTAGAAAAAATAGAAAATTAATATCTAACTATTTTTTAAATAAACAATGTCAAGATAATATATAATCTCTCTTCAAAAAGAAAACAACAACAATAAATAACCGAAAATCAAAATTAATTCGTTCAAGTAAAAAACGAAACCGAAATCGTTCCGCGGGGAGCAAACAAGCCTGCAGAAATTGCAAAAAAAAAAACAATACATGCATTAAATAGTCAAGACAAATCAATTGAAGGAATGTCACCGAAAAGCAAAGAATAAAAAAAAGTAGAAAGAATTGAAACAGTAAAAAGAAAGCAACTGGTAGTGCTTGCTTAAATAGCACAATTGTATGCTATAGTCTTGAACTATCTTCTCAAATAAACGTGAATACCCCAATGCAGGCTAAGAGAATAGCCATCCATTTGCTAGGAGTAAAACTAGCCGCCGAGTTTTCAGATAGTTGAACCGATGCAGTTGAAGTGGAGATAGGAGATGAATTCGATGACGTAGCTGCAACAAAAGCAGAGGTGGAGATTCCGTGAGTTTCCAAAGTTGTAGCACCAACAGTCACAGAACTGGAACCTAAGCCAGAACCAGCACTTGTGCTACTTGGCGAATTAGAAGCTTCTGGGTTAACGGATTCAAATGCAATGACAGAACTTGTAGAAGAACCTGCCGCGTTGCTAACTTCACTATCTCCGTTGCTTCCATTCATTGCAACAGATGGAACAGACTCAGTTCCAGCATTCTCAGTCTTGGACGTTGGAAGGGCATTATCAAAAGTTGTAGTTGATATAATACTACTTGAAGATGGAACTGCCAAAGAAACAGTTGGCAACAATACAGTGGAGGAGCCAGATAAAGTGACCACACCGGATGCAGTGGCAACTGAACCATCGGCATTAGTGGTGGTCCAAGTGGTAGTGTACTCCGAAGCATCAGCATCTTGCAGGTGTGGGAATGTAGTCAATGTGGTGGATGAAGTACCAGAAACTGATACTACACCAGAGTCAGTCACAACCGAGCCATCTGCATTAGTGGTGGTCCAAGTAGTAGTGTATTCGGAAGCGCCAGCATCTTGCAGGTGTGGGAATGTAGTCAATGTGGTGGATGAAGTACCGGAAACAGAGACAATACCAGAGTCAGTCTCGACGGAGCCGTCTGCATTAGTAGTAGTCCAAGTGGTGGTGTACTCGGAAGCGCCAGCATCTTGCAGGTGTGGGAATGTAGTCAATGTGGTGGATGATGTACCGGAAACAGAGACAATACCAGAGTCAGTCTCGACTGACCCATCTGCATTAGTAGTAGTCCAAGTGGTGGTGTACTCGGAAGCGCCAGCATCTTGCAGGTGTGGGAATGTAGTCAATGTGGTGGATGAAGTACCGGAAACAGAGACAATACCAGAGTCAGTCTCGACGGAGCCGTCTGCATTAGTAGTAGTCCAAGTGGTGGTGTACTCGGAAGCGCCAGCATCTTGCAGGTGTGGGAATGTAGTCAATGTGGTGGATGATGTACCGGAAACAGAGACAATACCAGAGTCAGTCTCAACCGAGCCATCTGCATTAGTGGTGGTCCAAGTGGTGGTGTACTCGGAAGCGCCAGCATCTTGCAGGTGTGGGAATGTAGTCAATGTGGTGGATGATGTACCGGAAACAGAGACAATACCAGAGTCAGTCTCGACCGAGCCATCTGCATTAGTGGTGGTCCAGGTGGTAGTGTAGATTCCCTCTCCAGAGTTACAATCAGGGTCATCACGTTTACAAACAATAGGGCCAGTTGCAGATGCTGGGAATGTAGTGATGGTAGTTGACGAGGTACCAGATACTGATACAATACCAGAGTCAGTCTCGACGGAGCCATCTGCATTAGTGGTGGTCCAAGTAGTAGTGTACTCGGATGCTTCTGGATCTTGCAGGTGTGGGAATGTAGTGATGGTAGTTGACGAAGTACCAGAAACTGATACAACACCAGAGTCAGTCTCAACTGAGCCATCTGCATTGGTGGTGGTCCAGGTAGTATTGTATTCGGAAGCGCCAGCATCTTGCAGGTGTGGGAATGTAGTGATGGTAGTTGACGAAGTACCAGATACTGATACAACACCAGAGTCAGTCTCAACTGAGCCATCTGCATTGGTGGTGGTCCAGGTAGTATTGTATTCGGAAGCGCCAGCATCTTGCAGGTGTGGGAATGTAGTAATGGTAGTTGACGAAGTACCAGATACTGATACAACACCAGAGTCAGTCTCAACTGAGCCATCTGCATTGGTGGTGGTCCAGGTAGTAGTGTATTCGGAAGCGCCAGCATCTTGCAGGTGTGGGAATGTAGTGATGGTAGTTGACGAGGTACCAGATACTGATACAATACCAGAGTTAGTCTCAACTGAGCCATCTGCATTGGTGGTGGTCCAGGTAGTAGTGTATTCGGAAGCGCCAACATCTTGCAGGTGTGGGAATGTAGTAATGGTAGTTGACGAAGTACCAGAAACTGATACAACACCAGAGTCAGTCTCAACTGAGCCATCTGCATTGGTGGTGGTCCAGGTAGTAGTGTATTCGGAAGCGCCAGCATCTTGCAGGTGTGGGAATGTAGTGATGGTAGTTGACGAGGTACCAGATACTGATACAATACCAGAGTTAGTCTCAACTGAGCCATCTGCATTGGTGGTGGTCCAGGTAGTAGTGTACTCGGAAGCTTCTGCATCTTGCAGGTGTGGGAATGTAGTGATGGTAGTTGACGAGGTACCAGAAACAGACACAATACCAGAGTCAGTCTCAACTGAGCCATCTGCATTGGTGGTGGTCCAGGTAGTAGTGTACTCGGATGCTTCTGCATCTTGCAGGTGTGGGAATGTAGTGATGGTAGTTGACGAGGTACCAGATATTGATACAACACCAGAGTCAGTCTCAACCGAGCCATCTGCATTAGTGGTGGTCCAGGTAGTAGTGTACTCGGATGTTTCCGCATCTTGCAGGTGTGGGAATGTAGTCACTGTGGTGGATGAAGTACCGGAAACAGAGACGATACCAGAGACAGTCTCAACTGAACCATCTGCATTGGTAGTGGTCCAGGTAGTAGTGTACTCAGTAGTGAATGCTGGAGAATAGGTAGATGATTCACTGTCGGTGTCCGTAGAAGATTCAGGAGCAAACGTAGTCACTGTGGTGGATGAAGTACCGGAAACAGAGACGATACCAGAGTCGGTCTCAACTGAACCGTCGGCATTGGTGGTGGTCCAGGTGGTAGTGTACTCAGTAGTGAATGCTGAAGAATCGGTAGATGATTCACTGTCGGTGTCCGTAGAAGATTCAGGAGCAAACGTAGTCACTGTGGTGGATGAAGTACCGGAAACAGAGACAACACCAGAGTCGGTCTCAACTGAACCATCTGCATTGGTAGTGGTCCAGGTAGTAGTGTACTCAGTAGTGAATGCTGAAGAATCGGTAGATGATTCACTATCAGTGTCCGTAGAAGATTCAGGAGCAAATGTAGTCGCTGTGGTGGATGAAGTACCGGAAACAGAGACGATACCAGAGTCGGTCTCAACTGAACCGTCGGCATTGGTAGTGGTCCAGGTGGTAGTGTACTCAGTAGTGAATGCTGAAGAATCGGTAGATGATTCACTGTCGGTGTCCGTAGAAGATTCAGGAGCAAACGTAGTCACTGTGGTGGATGAAGTACCGGAAACAGATACAACACCAGAGTCAGTCTCAACTGAACCATCTGCATTGGTAGTGGTCCAGGTAGTAGTGTACTCAGTAGTGAATGCTGAAGAATCGGTAGATGATTCACTATCAGTGTCCGTAGAAGATTCAGGAGCAAATGTAGTCACTGTGGTGGATGAAGTACCGGAAACAGAGACGATACCAGAGTCGGTCTCAACTGAACCGTCGGCATTGGTAGTGGTCCAGGTGGTAGTGTACTCAGTAGTGAATGCTGAAGAATCGGTAGATGATTCACTGTCGGTGTCCGTAGAAGATTCAGGAGCAAACGTAGTCACTGTGGTGGATGAAGTACCGGAAACAGAGACGATACCAGAGTCGGTCTCAACTGAACCATCTGCATTGGTAGTGGTCCAGGTAGTAGTGTACTCAGTAGTGAATGCTGAAGAATCGGTAGATGATTCACTATCAGTATCAGTCTGCGACTCAGGAGCAAACGTAGTCACTGTGGTGGATGAAGTACCGGAAACAGAGACGATACCAGAGTCGGTCTCAACTGAACCATCTGCATTGGTAGTGGTCCAGGTGGTAGTATACTCAGTAGTGAATGCTGAAGAATCGGTAGATGATTCACTGTCGGTGTCCGTAGAAGATTCAGGAGCAAACGTAGTCACTGTGGTGGATGAAGTACCGGAAACAGAGACAACACCAGAGTCGGTCTCAACTGAACCATCTGCATTGGTAGTGATCCAGGTGGTAGTGTACTCAGTAGTGAATGCTGGAGAATCGGTAGATGATTCACTATCGGTATCAGTCTGCGACTCAGGAGCAAACGTAGTCACTGTGGTGGATGAAGTACCGGAAACAGAGACAACACCAGAGTCGGTCTCAACTGAACCATCTGCATTGGTAGTGGTCCAGGTGGTAGTGTACTCAGTAGTGAATGCTGAAGAATCGGTAGATGATTCACTATCAGTATCAGTCTGCGACTCAGGAGCAAACGTAGTCACTGTGGTGGATGAAGTACCGGAAACAGAGACGATACCAGAGTCGGTCTCAACTGAACCATCTGCATTGGTAGTGGTCCAGGTGGTAGTGTACTCAGTAGTGAATGCTGAAGAATCGGTAGATGATTCACTATCGGTATCAGTCTGCGACTCAGGAGCAAACGTAGTCACTGTGGTGGATGAAGTCCCGGAAACAGATACAATACCAGAGTCAGTCTCAACTGAACCATCTGCATTGGTAGTGGTCCAGGTGGTAGTGTACTCAGTAGTGAATGCTGAAGAATCGGTAGATGATTCACTATCAGTGTCCGTAGAAGATTCAGGAGCAAACGTAGTCACTGTGGTGGATGAAGTACCGGAAACAGAGACAACACCAGAGTCGGTCTCAACTGAACCATCTGCATTGGTAGTGGTCCAGGTGGTAGTGTACTCAGTAGTGAATGCTGAAGAATCGGTAGATGATTCACTATCGGTATCAGTCTGCGACTCAGGAGCAAACGTAGTCACTGTGGTGGATGAAGTACCGGAAACAAATACAATACCAGAGTCAGTCTCAACTGAACCATCTGCATTGGTAGTGGTCCAGGTGGTAGTGTACTCAGTAGTGAATGCTGAAGAATCGGTAGATGATTCACTATCAGTATCAGTCTGCGACTCAGGAGCAAACGTAGTCACTGTGGTGGATGAAGTACCGGAAACAGATACAATACCAGAGTCAGTCTCAACTGAACCATCTGCATTGGTAGTGGTCCAGGTGGTAGTATACTCAGTAGTGAATGCTGAAGAATCGGTAGATGATTCACTGTCGGTGTCCGTAGAAGATTCAGGAGCAAACGTAGTCACTGTGGTGGATGAAGTACCGGAAACAGAGACAACACCAGAGTCGGTCTCAACTGAACCATCTGCATTGGTAGTGGTCCAGGTAGTAGTGTACTCAGTAGTGAATGCTGAAGAATCGGTAGATGATTCACTATCAGTATCAGTCTGCGACTCAGGAGCAAACGTAGTCACTGTGGTGGATGAAGTACCGGAAACAGAGACGATACCAGAGTCGGTCTCAACTGAACCATCTGCATTGGTAGTGGTCCAGGTGGTAGTGTACTCAGTAGTGAATGCTGAAGAATCGGTAGATGATTCACTATCAGTGTCCGTAGAAGATTCAGGAGCAAACGTAGTCACTGTGGTGGATGAAGTACCAGAAACAGAGACGATACCAGAGTCGGTCTCAACTGAACCGTCGGCATTGGTGGTGGTCCAGGTGGTAGTGTACTCAGTAGTGAATGCTGAAGAATCGGTAGATGATTCACTGTCGGTGTCCGTAGAAGATTCAGGAGCAAACGTAGTCACTGTGGTGGATGAAGTACCGGAAACAGAGACAACACCAGAGTCGGTCTCAACTGAACCATCTGCATTGGTAGTGGTCCAGGTAGTAGTGTACTCAGTAGTGAATGCTGAAGAATCGGTAGATGATTCACTATCAGTATCAGTCTGCGACTCAGGAGCAAACGTAGTCACTGTGGTGGATGAAGTACCGGAAACAGAGACGATACCAGAGTCGGTCTCAACTGAACCGTCGGCATTGGTGGTGGTCCAGGTGGTAGTGTACTCAGTAGTGAATGCTGAAGAATCGGTAGATGATTCACTGTCGGTGTCCGTAGAAGATTCAGGAGCAAACGTAGTCACTGTGGTGGATGAAGTACCAGAAACTGATACAACACCAGAGTCAGTCTCAACTGAACCATCTGCATTGGTAGTGGTCCAGGTGGTAGTGTACTCAGTAGTGAATGCTGAAGAATCGGTAGATGATTCACTGTCGGTGTCCGTAGAAGATTCAGGAGCAAACGTAGTCACTGTGGTGGATGAAGTACCGGAAACAGAGACGATACCAGAGTCGGTCTCAACTGAACCATCTGCATTGGTAGTGGTCCAGGTAGTAGTGTACTCAGTAGTTAATGCTGAAGAATCGGTAGATGATGATGGTGGTTGGGTTGATGATGATGGTGGTTGGGTAGATGATGATGGTGGTTGGGTAGATGATGATGGTGGTTGGGTAGATGATGATGGTGGTTGGGTAGATGATGATGGTGGTTGGGTTGATGATGATGATGGAGGTTGCGTTGACGATGATGGTGGTTGGGTAGATGATGATGGTGGTTGGGTTGATGATGATGGTGGAGGTTGGGTTGATGATGATGGTGGTTGGGTTGATGATGATGGTGGTTGGGTTGATGATGATGGTGGTTGGGTTGATGATGATGGTGGTTGCGTAGATGATGATGGTGGTTGCGTAGATGATGATGGTGGTTGGGTTGATGATGATGGTGGTTTAGTAGAAGATGATGGTGGTTGCGTTGACGATGATGGTGGTTGAGTGCTTGAGGTCAGGTCCGTTCCTGGAGCTGCTGGTGGAACCTGACACAGACAAACAGATGGAATTGCATTTGCCGGGACCGCTTTATTGTATCGTAATGACCCTAATAAGGTTGATGGTAAGCCGGCTCCGGCATCTGTAACAACTTCAAAGGAAGTGGCATCGTATCCTTTTCCAATTAGAAATTTTTGTGATAAGAGTCCTGTAAGTCCACCAGTTAATGTCAATATACCGGTGTTTGCGTTATAGGAGTATGGAGTGGTGCCCAAAATTTTGTTGGTCAAAGAAAGCGGAATAGTCAACCCAATTTTGTTACCATTACCGAATCCTGCAATTGTATATGTAGCGGGTGCACTCAATGCTTGAACCACTATTGAACTCTGGGAGTCTCTTAAGTATAAAGTTTGAGTAGTTGCAACAGATAGCAACGCATTGGAGAGGTAGATGGTCGAGTCTCCATTTGCTTGAATACTGTATATCTCGTTAGTAAAGTAAAAACATAATCGACTTTCTTGGTTTCGAAATGGAGGCAGCAAAGTCGCGTTTCTATCAGGACATAATTTTATTCTTGATTTTGAATGCAAAGAATACGTAAGCAGAGAAAAAATCTCTTTCACACACACACACACACACGCACTAAACTGACGAGCAAAAGTATCACGTGATATGTTTTGTGCATTTTCCACATTTGAATTTGCTTTCGCACTCGGTAGTTTAAAATTAAGTTTTGAAAATCTGTTCCAGTGATGTTAAAAGTGTCTCAAAATTTGAGCACACATTCGAACTAAGACGAAACGTGCAAACAAAAGAGTGCCATATAAGATAATAAGAAAAGATAGAATAAAAAAAATTAAAAAAACATACCATCCTGAGCCTGTGATGCTAGTCAATTGTTGGTAAACACTGCTGTAGAGACAGATGGAGCCGGCATTTGTGATTGAGCCTAAGGTAGTTCCCAAATTGATTAAAGACTCTGAACGTTGGTTTTGGTAGAATACAAGTAATCCATTGTTTGTCCATGATGCGGCTGTTAAGGCCATGACCGGTGGGTTAGTTCCATCGGCTGCAAGGTACATCTGACCATTGTTGAGAAAGGAAAGACCAACCAAGTTGTAGTTTGGTGCAATCAATGTCTTGAGGGAGTTGAATGAAATAACACCGTTGTTTTGAATTGAGTTCAAGACACCTAGCAAGGTGACTTGCAAACCAATCAATGGGTTTGTGGTTGAGATATAGAACCCGGCATTGCTTTGTACGGTCAAGTCACCTACGAATGCTGAAACAGCATTGTTTATGATTGACCAGTATGCGCCAGAACTAACGGTTATACTTCCAACAGAAAGATTGATGGTTCCACTTGTGACTGTGTCCTGTGTAATAGTCACAGCAAGTAAGCCCTGAACTAGGAATAGCCAGATTAGATAAAAAAGCCGTTTAAATATCATCGGCTGTGGTTTTTATTGAAGTTTGTGTAGAGAGAGTGGAAGAGTGAATAAGAATATCAAGGGATTTTTAAAACCACAAGGAAATATACATTTTATGGGATATTGGGAGACCATTTATACCTCCTACCTGAAAAAAAAAAATTACCAAAGTACGATTAACATTGAGGTATCCATAAAGATGTTGGGTGCGGGTGCAGTGAGATGAGAGTGGGGGGGGGGAAGAGGAGGGGGAGAAGGAAAATACTGGTGTTTAGCATAGATGCTCTATAAGTTTTATTTCTTTTTACTTCCATACTTTGTTTTCTTATTGCTGTTTTGTTTCAATAACAGTATCAACCATTAAGTGTGCAGAAATGAAGACACCGGTGTAACTTTGAGAATAAATTCCATGTAGAGAGGCGGTTGCCCCAAACCTTAATTTTTATTTTTATTTATTTTTAATTACTTTTATTTATTTTAATCTTGTATTGAAGTTGTGCTGAAAATTCACAGCTGGAGTAGGTGAAGAAAGAATGCAAAGCTGTGGTGAAATTGCTACACAACACACAAGGGTCAAAACACTGTTCTCAAAGTTATCTCAGCAAAATACGACTGCGAAAATATTAAATAAAGTAATAAAGAAAATAAAAAATAAAAAATAAACAGAAGACACAAAAGAGGACTAAGCACGGGAATAGGGATGCAAAGGGAAGGGAAGCTAAAAAGTATAAAAGCACTAAAGAGAGATATTATTACACAAAACAAAATTGTACATGAAAAAAGAAAAAAACCACAGACGCACAAAATACTAACATCTTCTTTACTTAGCTGCACAGGGTCCTAAACGTAATCTTTGTATTCAAAACGAAAGGGCCCACAAAGAAGTTTATTATGTTACAAAACAGAGGGAAGGAGAGTTGCAACCTAGTTAAATTTCAGGTTGTGCTTTTTTTTGTTTTGTTTCTGGTTTGCCTGAGAATACAAAATGGAGAATTACATTCTTGGGTCGTGATTGTTCAATAACAACAGAGTGGGGGGGAGGGTACACAATAAACAAAGGGCAAGACTTTGCATGGAGAATCTAGAAATCTATAAACAACAACGCGGTAGGAAATTTGAAGGCACAAAGCATGTAGGAGGAATGGGTGATACAATTAACAACAACAGGTTGATTCTGTTTTGTCGCGTTTGTGCCAATATTTATGAAAGTTTTGCTTTGATTCCGTGTGTTGAGTGAATAAAGAGAACAAATTGGGTAGTTTGTCTGATTGGTTGGTTGGTCAACGCTTTGATTTTCAAATTTTTTGTTGTTTTTTTTTTTTTTTTGTTTGGGCCAAATTCGATAGTTGTACGATTGAATGATAAATCAATCTTAGATGATCAATCAACCAAAAAGACAATCTGGAATAGAAATCTCCTATACTTACTTAAAGTGTAAGAGGAGGAAGCGTGAGTTCGAAAGCACAATCTTTCCAAACTGCGGGCGAGAAAGCACATGAAGCGACGTAATCGTTTCTGCAGGATGAATAGGGCAATCCTGTGCATCAAATACAAGCCAAGTGATATTAGGCAATGGGCAGCACTTGGGATTATTCGATGGAAAAAAAATCTTATTATAATCTTTTCCGAGAATTGTATTTTTGGTTACGACATATTCGCGCTATGGTGAGTATATCGCTTCTTCTTGCACCTCCCGTCCACTGCCTCCTTTCCTCTTACTCACCCTTACTCACCTTCTCAACACATCTTCTTCTCAAAAGCTTATAGAAGTTGATTTGAAAATCCGAGACCACAATAAAAACAAAAAAAGATAAATACAAAAGCCTTATTTTATAAATCTACGCGATACTTTAAATGATTGGTTGTCTCCCTTTTTTTTTTCTGTTAACCCGTGTCTTGTTATACAAAGATGCAAGCTATCTAACGCTTCTATTCATTTTAGTGGAAAATGTGCTGAAGGATGTTGATTGTTATGGTTTTGCCAAAAGAAGGAGTTTGTTTTTCAATGTAGAACATCATGTTCATATATGTATATACATATATATCTACACATAAGTATGCTTTTGTCAAAATTTGTTCACAAATTAGAGAAGCTGCAAAAAAAGAAACACACTCGCATTATAGTAAAATGTGTTGTTGATTGCAATAGCAATTTTAAACGTTTGCTTATACTTATCTTTCGGAATTGCTCAACTAGATTAACTTTACCTTCCATCTTGTACGAGCTGTATTGTTCTTCTAGTGCACCAAATACTTCTATTCTTTGCCTTGTATCTGATGTGCAATCCACATTTTCATTTTTTTTTTATTTCTTGGTCACAAACACGGAATTTCCTACAAATATCTTGTGTAACGAAATCAAATAGCAGCATCAGCTACTTGTCTGGGAGAATAAAAAACAAAAGAAATAGAGGAAAGAGGAAAGGGGCGGTGTAACAAGTCTCTGTTTCCGTACTTTTTTCTTCCGTCTTCTATTTCTGTTCATTCTAACTCAAGTTATTTGTTGTTGTCTTTTTTTTTTCTTTTCCTCCTCTAAAAAAAAAAAGATGTAGAAGAGCAAGTGGAACAGGAATGGCATTTGATTTTGGTGCTGAAAAAACTTTATTGTGAGGTAAGCACTAGTTCAGAACTATATTTCAATCTCATATTTGTATAGTGTGCATATACGCCCATGCCATGGTGGTGTAATTTTCCGGAAGTATGCCACCATTGCAAAGCTTCAGTTAAAAGGATTTGACTGAAATATATGTCACGCATCAATTTTGATAGATACGACAATCATCGGCCACTTCCCCGAAAACTTTTAAAATAGTTTATGTAAAGCAAGAGAAGTTCTTTTGAAGGATTGCAATTATAAGATCGGCACTAATTAAACTGGTTATTGCAAATGGTTATTAGTCCATCAATTTGACAGTAGTTGGTAGTAAAAGGTTTGTTCTGCGCACAACTTTTGCATTATATTGAGATAAACCTCTTCACCTTGTCTTTTTCTCTTTTTATCTGTTTGCTTGCTTGGTTGGTTGGTTAATTGGTTGGTTGGGGTGTGTGTTTTTTTTTGGTTCTGCTGCAGATTGTCGCAATTGGGTAAGTAAATCCCGCCTTGCTGACTAAAAAACCCTGTTTCGTCAACCCTGTGTCTTATAAGTATAGAGAGAATTTTTTATAAAACTAAATTGGGCAAGTGCGTACTACAAGTAGTTACAAAAACAATAAAAATATAGAAAAACAATTAGCAGAGCAGAGCAAAAATGGAAATGAAAAGAACCTATTGTTTATAGAGCTTTTTAGTTCGTTTCATCGCAATAAGACTCTCTCGTACTCCTTTGGCCTCCCTTTCCTCTTCAATTCACCCCCAACCCATAACTTGTCACCAAACACACTTTTTACGAACTTTTGATTAAAATAAATGGTACAATGACTTGAAACGTTTACTCTTTTTGCCTTTTTATTTCACTGGCAGCACATGGAATGGCAAAAATTTCTTTTTTTCTTTTTTCTGGCAATTCCACTCCTTTTTGTGATGCATTGATGAATTAAAGAGAGAGACCAATCATCTTTTACGGTGATGTTCTTCTTAGCTTTCGGCTTTAAGCTCATCGCTGACGTTCTAAACTTTGTCGGTTTGAAAATTCCAGAATTACAGTATCTTGAACAATTCCAACTATAAAAATATGCCAAAAAAAAGGGGGGGCTCGTGCAAAAGATCTGAACAAGAACTTGAAAAAGAGTTTTGTTGATGAGCCCGGATTCCCATGATGCTACGGCACCAAAAAATAATCATTAAGAAGGGTGGTCCTTCATCAATTAAAGCAAAAAAAAAACAAGCAAATTGCAATTATTAAGTATGAGCCCTTGTCTATTCATCTCTTTCCCTCTTTCCCACTTTCCCTCTTCCCCTGTTTCCCTCTTTTCCTTTTTTTTTAGATGGAAGAATAAAGAAAAAGATAAATGAAGAGAGAAACTGAAATTGAAACTGAAATTGAAATTGAAAGTTGAACTGCCTCAGGTATATCAAGTAAAAGTTTTATTGTTTTGTGTGTATATAATGTGTATATGGTTTTGTGCCCTCGCCTCGCGATGACTATAGCTTTATATATACATAGATTATTTTGGGAAGGTGACGTAAGGGCGTGGCTTTGCTTTGCTTTGCCTTGCTTTATTATTGTGGTATTGTTATTGTGGTATTGTTGTTTGTTGGTGCGTGTTCTATAGACTAAAGCCTAAAAGGATGAATAAATACAAAAAAAAAAAAAAAAGAAGGTGCTAAAGTTTAGTAAATTGTGGTGTCTGTGCTACATCCATGGAATGAATTTTGAAAGGAGGAATCAACGTTGCAGCAGATTAAAATTATAAAGCAAAAGATAAAGAACTATGATGATGCTAAAGTAAAAACATAGCCCCCTTGGCTTTGACTACTTGTTCGTATCTATATGGAATACAAAATTAAAACGTACTAAACATTCCTCCAGCGTAAACAAAAGAGAATCTACGAGACGCTTGCAATGTTGAAATGCTCTTAAATATGAAATCTGCGATGGCGATCCTTTTTACTTTGCCATTGGTACAAATATACAGATATACATAGATATGTATGTATGTGGGTATAACACTTTTTTTGCCCACAAAGCAAAAAAGAAAGAAAGAAAGAAAGAAAAAAAAAAAAGAAGAAAAGAGTTTCAAGTTGTTTGATGTTGTTTGGAAAAATTGAGCGGGGATTTGGGGGAGAGCGAGGTCTTGATAACCATTTCCGTAATTACAAAGCATGGTTTGTAGATAGTGAGATTCTGGTTTTCATTTGGTTTGTTTCTCTCTCCATCTCTGTTTCTATCTATCTTTTTCTTTTTTCTTTTTTTTATTTTTTCTATAGCTTTTAGCTCTATGTGCTCCTTACAAAATTCTCAAAGCTTTTACAAAGGGCTCTAAACCAGTAAAGTGGAGAAGAGCCGGAGGAATACAAGGGAAGGCAAGCTACAGGCAAGCTACAGGCAAGGTCCAGCCAATTAACGCAGACTGGCATAATCTAAAAGTACTTATGAATACAGTATAGAGAGAAAAAATGAAAAAGATAAAAGATAAAAGATAAAAGAAATTGAAAAAGGTATAGAAACTTAAGAGGTAAAGCATGTTTAACCCTGTGCAGTTATTTATCAACTTTTTCAACAAAGCTCTTAGTTCTTCTCCCAGTTTGGTAATCATCTTGAAACTGGTAGTTTCCATGTGCATCATCTATGTCTGCACCTGATTCTTCTTTTGCCTATCGCCGCGATATTCCCGACATTGGGGGAAAGGGAGGGGAGAGGAGGGGATTTCTATACATTTCTAAACCTTTTTAAAATACATGCAATCCTCTTCAAGTGATACCTAAAATGTGAAAATTGAAAAAATTGAAGTAAAATGAAGAATGAAATAACAACAATAACAACAATAATAATAATAATAATAAAACCCATAAGGCGTGTCCATACAGCTAAAAATTCAGATACCGGAATAGAATACGAACTTTGTCAATATTTGTTTTGTTTCAACTATGATAGAATTTGAAATGAAGAGAACAATTAGCATTAACAAAGAAAATCTTGTGTTTGTAGGCTTAAAGAAGCTCCGTAAAAAGATGTATTTTTAATGAGTTGATTGTTTGCGCCATAAGTACAATAGATTTAGGCTAAAGTAACTAAATTCGCAACAATATACTCACTTATACAACAACACTACCAAACTCAAAACCAGATGAAAAGGAAATTGAAAATAGAAAGAAAAAGGAAAGAAAGAGGAAGAAAAGAACAAACCAGAAACCATCTTTTTATTGGAGTTTCATCTTGCCTCATGCGAGATGAAATTCCAAGAGCACACAATCATTGGAGATATTTTGTATATATGCAAATATGCAGAGACTCGTTTTATTTCATAGGAATTCCGTCGATCAATCTCTTAAACCTCTAGGCAAAAACTAGCAAACACTCAACTCACCATTTTTTTGGGGGGTTTTCTTGGTCTTTGTTTTTAATTTTTTTGTTTGGAAATTGTACGATGCAACAATAGGCATCAAAGAATGTAGTGTGTAAGGAAGATAAACAAAGTGGCAAAAAAGAAGAAAAAAAAGAACGAATTGGACACGGTATGTCTACATTGCAGATCCTGTTGTATTTTTTCTTGCTTGCTTTTGGTCCTGCCTTGTTTAGTTCTGTTTAGTTCTGTTTGGTTCTGTTTGGTTCTGTTTGGTTCTGTTTCGGTTTTTTTTTTTTTGGGGGGGGGGGGGGGGGGGGGGGTTCTTGCAGTTTCTTGTATCTAGTTTTCTTCCTTGAATACCACCTTCTGCACATTGTTGAAGAAATGAAAAAATCCATTTGAAAATTCAATTTAAATACAAACAACACTCATTCGCAGAGGAATCGTCGATCCAAAATATAAGAAAAAGGAAAAGGAAAAGGAAAAGGAAAACTATATAACAAGATTGGTAATATAGTACTATAAGAGTTGAGTAAAAGTGTTCTTTGTTGTTGTCTTTGGTGTTTTTTTTTATTTTTTGCTTTTAAGTCTTTTCACCAATATTTTCCTACTTGCGTATCTTGAGTGCACCTCTCTTGAGTAAAATATGTGTTAGCTAAAACTGCATGTGAATGTATTCAAAGAACGGAACAGTGGTGATTTGTACAGTTTGGATTATCCTTGTTCTTCTTGCCCTTTGTTGTCCTTTCTCTATTCAGTACTGCTTTCCTAAACAACTTTTTCCATTCGCTACTCCCTTTCTAGCTTCTTTCGTAACTGCAAAACATACAATGTAAAAGTCGGTTTGAAAGTAACATCAATGTATATAAGCAGGTCTAGACAGAATTAGTCAGCCAAACAAGAAAAAAAAAAATTCAAAGAAAAGAAAAGATGAAATCTCTTCTAAAGTAAACCACAGTGTTTTAAAAAGCATTTAAATCATTTTGGGAGATTGCTGCATCATTAAGCATTGAATATACTTCACTCTATATATAAGGGAGAACTAAATTTATTAGTATACAGATGCTTGTAAGAATTGACGTGGAGTACGCTTGGAGGAAGGAGGCGGAAATTTCCACTGGATAGAGTCCATTATGAGAGAACCATATCTATAACCTGTTTTGTTTTTTATTTTTTGACAGTAGTACACTCACCCACTAACAGCTCAACCAATGGAAAATACTACTATACTTTCAAGATGAAAAAATAGAAAAAAGAGAAGAGAGAGAAGAGAGAAGAGAGAAGAGGGAAGAGAGAAGAGAGAAGAGGGAAGAGAGAAGAGAGAAGAGAGAAAGAAAGAAAGATTTGTGCGCAAGTTCTGGACATTCCTTATTTGGATTGTGCTCTGAAGCTAAAGTATTGACCAATTTTTAGCATGATTTTGCAGCAAAGAAATATATATATATATATATATATATAACATATTAATACATGTATATGGATGACACTCCATAATAGAACACAATAGCTGAGAACTGGAAGGAAAGTAAAAGGTTTAGCTATGCTTCTACTGTTCCTGCTATTCGCACCTCCCCCTCCCGCCTTCTTTCCCTATCATCATCTACATTGCAACTTTACCGATGTCTATTGCTGCTGTTATATTTCTGTTGCCATTGTTATTGCCACTACTATCCGTAGCCAACTACACATACTACACAGTATATGTTTCGTTACGTTTGAGAATTTACTCCAAGTCCCTCCTTTTCTATTCAAGCAGCAAGCATTAATTTACATGGCCAGTTTTTTTGGCCACACTCACACGCACACGCACACGCACCCGCACACGCTAATATTGTTCTCGCTCCTACTCTTTCCCACTTTGCACCTAAACGTTGCTTTTTTTTTTCACCACTGCACGAACCCCATGCACACACGCAACAAGACATCGCTGGGGCTGTTTGAAATATGTCAACAAATCAACAAATTAACATATCAACAAATTAACATATCAACAAATTAACATATCAACAAAACTAGAACCAAGAACCAACAACCAAGAAGCCAACAATTAGAAATAAAGGGGATAGTAGATGTAACTGCCCATGGGCAAATAAATCCAGGGTGAGGACCGGAGAAGTATCGTAATTAAATATACTCCTACAGTGCTTTGTAATAAAAATATTATACTAAGAATCAAAACTTTGCTTTTTGGGCCCAGATCGAATCGATCTTACCGCGACATTTGCTCTCATTTCCCACTTCCCATTGATTTTCTCCCCTCAATTTAATATTCCTCATATAACTTCTTCACTCTTAAAGAAATATCTCAAATAAAACCACCCGACCCTTTCTATCATCCTCTTCTCTACTGGGCCCAAAAAACAGAAAAAAAAAAATCAAAAAAAAAATATATATATTTATAAACAATTAAAAGAGAAAATAATATTTGTTTATATTTTCCTTGTTGTACACCAACATCATTCCTTGTATTTGGATCAACCAACATGAATTTGCATTGATAATAATTCAAAAACTCCTTCAGCAAGTGTAAAAATCACCAATAAATTTTCCAATAATGACTTTAGTTTTTTATTATTCCCTTTAAAAGGACACATACACACACACACATGTATATATATATATGGATATTTGTCAGGATGCAGAATGGGTCCGGTTCTATTGAAAAAAATTTTCATTTTGTTTTGCCTTTTTGGTTTTGACTCCTGAATATTGATTCTTCATTAGCAGGTGCATTAATAGAAGAGACGAATTCAGATAAAAGTTACCATTTGTGCTTTAGACACATTTTTAGTCTCTATCAAGCCAGATAAATCATAAAGACCACATAGAATCCAAAAGTTTATTCAGACCTCCCTCCTCATAAGAATTCATTTTTTTTTCCTTTAGCTAGTTTTCTATTTTGAAGTTGTTATATTAAAAGAGTAACAGATCCAACACCTTTGTTTAGCGAAGAGATTCAATTCGATCAATATTAAAAAGTACATCTGAATACGCGTCATTTGCAAGTGAAAATATTATCAGACATTCTTTGGAATCAGAACAAAGAGCGTCCTCGAGCTCCACCACCTTTTAATTCATTAGATCTGATTGTTTTCTAATTAGAGTTGCAAGTGAGAAGAATACCACTATCAATCCACATTACTTATAGATCAAAGCTTACAGTCACAACAAAGTCAACTGCATTGTAAATTTGGACTTGTTCGATTAAAGCAAAAACAACAAAAATAAGAAGAAGAAAAAAAAATCAAAGAGAAAAAAGATACAGACCAAAACACCATACCAAACGAACCCACCAATTGTTGGCAAACTTTTCATCTTAAAAGAAAAACAAAACGAAGCTGCACTCATTAAAAAGTGCATATTTTGATTATCGATTTTCTTCATTTTTTTAAACTATTTTTCCAGCTATTTTGTTTGATATTTTTGATTCCTTTCATTTTGTATCAAAGATTGATTTCTATAATTTGCTGAAAAATTCAAATCCACGAAGGTCCACCCAACTTTGCAAAGCATAACAATTGTTTACGTTTGCCTTTACGTTTGAATTAATATTTTTCATTTTTTATTTTTTATTTTTTGTCTTTATTTTTTATTATTTTTTTTTTTTAATTTTTGTCCTTCCGTTTGTTTAATTAGCGCCAAATATATTTACGGTGCTTTCTTGAGAAGGAAAGTATAGATTGAGGTTTGAACTCAGATTTTGGAGTTTCCAAAAGAATACTTAAGGCGTTCGACAAGGGATTGTATATATCAAGGAACAACAGATAATAAGAACTTTCTTGATTGCGCCAGCTGCAAAGAGCGCACCACATTCCGAGTTCTTTTCTTTTACATATTTACGATATTTAACTCACACCACCTTATAAGGGGGGGGTGAGCAACACATATATCTACGTTACTGGCACAATTAGACAAGTCAACAAGTGCAAGACATTAAAAAAAATAAAAAAATAAAAAAAAACTAGACAGGTTCAATTACAACAGCAAACTTTGAAACCCATTTTTGTGCCCAATCAATTAAACTAGTAAGTGGGGTGTATTCAACTAGAGAGGAATAAGATGATGGCATACGATTTTAGTACCAAAACCATGGAGAGCTCTTCCACGGACGCGCACTCACATCCGCATGTACAAGAAGAAGCAGAAGCAGAAGTACAATCGCAAGTGCAAGCGCCTGCTAGCGAGGGTGTGGATTTTGCTCACAACCACAACCAAACTCAGGATAATCGCAATCACCTTTTGCAGCAATACCATGTCAACTACGCCAATTACATCTCCAATAATCACTCGACATCCACCACTCCAAGTCCGAATGATCTGCGCAATGCTCTTGCTGAAAATATTTCAAACATGAATGCACAGCCAAATAGACGGTACAGTGCAAACAATTTAGATTTTGACTATAAATTAGCATCTCCCGCATTACATCATCATCATCATCATTATCACCAACAGCAACAACAGCAGCAGCAACAACAACAACAACAACAACAACTGAGAGTACCTAATTCTTCATCGCTCCAACAAAATAGCCAACTTTGGAATGTCAACACAGCAGCTATATCTCCAAATAGAGAAGCAATTGATCCTCCAAGTGCGACCGGCCCTCTACCATTGGCACCACCACAGCCACCACTTCACGTACTGCATGCACCGCCTCCAGCAATGTCAGCACTTCAAAACCAACAACAACACCAAAGGGGGTACTCGTTTGATTTAGGTACATTATGGACGTCTCCCAAAATGAGCAATACTGTTGATACAGCACAGGCTGCGAATCAATTATGGGCTTCTACTACCAACAAGAAGCAACAGGCACCAATTCAAAAGCCTAATCAAATTCAACAACAACAACAACAACAACAACATCTTAATCATCATTATCAAAAAGAGCAACAGTTTTTATTTTCAGGGCGTCCATCTTTTGATTCCTCTACTCTTCCGCAGAAAAATTATTGTCCAATGCCGTATGGGGGCCCTGTTTTATCATCTTCTTCTACAATACCACCAACCCCTTCCAGTAAGATTTTGTCAAAACATGGAACGTACTCCTCCTTATCTTCTCCGTTTGGACACCGTTCTGCATCATTTGGTGGGTTCACGCCTCCTCCCAAGGTTGCAGAAAATACGGTATCTGGTGTTGCTGGCGCCAACGCGGCTATTAGTTCGGCGCCCATAAAAGTTTATGAACCGGTAACCAATGAGATATATGCGTCTCCTCCAGATGTCTTTGGCGACCTGAGAAGACATTCCTATGCTGACGGTATGTTTATGGGTAGAGGGAGCAATATTGGTGGTGTTTTGAATCAGAATGAGTATCTCTCAGCAAATCCAAACCCAAACCCAAACTCAAGTCCAAATCCAAATCCAAATCCAAATTCTTCTCTTGGTGATGTAAGCACTGCAAAGTTAGTTGATGAATACTTTGAACAGGACCCGCACGAACGTGTGAAAGTTACCATGCAACTACTCAATGATCGTTTTTTTGATGATGAAAAATTTTTGAGCGAGGCATATCAGTTGCCGAAATTTCCTATTGAATCTTCGTTGCGAAACTTTCAGTTGGTCTTGGTTGGGTTCAAAGCCGGACGAATTGATGTGTTTTACTTGCAAACAGTAATGCCTGATGGAGGTGCCAACTTGTTGAATATTAAATTGGGAGACTTGGTGATTGTTGAAGCTGATCGTGGACGCGATTTGGGGAAGGTTTTTAAGATGAATGTTTCCATCGACGAAGCAAGATTGTTGAAGTTATTACAATTTCAAGAACAACAAGCTGCATTGAATGAACATGTGGAGAATAATGTTTTTGAAGAATTGGTGACACCAAGGACTACTAGTCACGAACCACGAAACCAATCCCAAAACCAGTCGCAGAACCAATCACAGAACCAATCGCAGAACCAATCACAACAACAAACTCCTTCATTCCTCTCACATCTGCAAAGTGCATCCATTGCACCACCAACTTTACAATTTCCCAAATCAATTGTTGGGTTGGCTCAACCTAATGAGATTTTTCAAATCTTGAACAAGAAGCAAGACGAAGAAAAGGCATGTAGATTGTGTTTGGCCAAGATTGCAAATTCCACCAGCGGTTGTCTTATGAGCGGTGCACCCATCTCACCAACAACTCAAGATTTATTACAGATGAAGTTGATTGATGCTGAGTACCAGTTTGATCGCAAAAAGTTGATCTTCTATTACTCTACCTCTAAGCGGATCGATTTTAGAGATCTTGTGCGAGAGTTGTTTAGAATTTACAAGACAAGAATATGGATGTGTGCAGTTATCGGTATTCCATATCAGACAACCATGGCATCAGCAGCAGCAGCAAATGTCAGACTCTCCAGCAGCCCTTTGGCTGCTACTGGTTCAGAGTCGGAAATGGGATTTTGCAAGGGAAACGCAACAGAACAAGTACAAGTACAAGTACATTCCCAAACACAAGCAAATGCAAATAAACACGATAAACTGTTTGTACAAGCCAATTGGAATCATCAACAACATCAGCAGCAGAACCACAAGAGTCAACAACAGCTTATGCAAAACACATTCGGGTTTGATTTAGAAAGGAGAAAAAGTATGCAACAACAACATCCTAATTATGGAACTAACTCTCACCAAATACTATACCCAGGGCACCAATGGGCCCAGCTACAATCGAGGCAACAACTGCAGCAACAGCAACAACTGCAGCAACGGCAACAACTGCAGCAACGGCAACAACTGCAGCAACAAGAACAACAGCCTTATATTCAACCCAACTTGAATTCTCAAAATATGCTTTCGTCAAGGATGGAGAATTATTCTAAAAACTTCAGTGAGCTCAAGCAACAACTGCAACAGAACCTAAAACAAAAACAAGTTATTTGGGGTAAGAATAATCAGCAGAAACTGGACTCTTTAGCAGATGCCAATCCAGTACACCAACAAGCACAACAACAAGTTCGTGAGCAGTTATTGCACAGAAGAAAGGCGTTAGTGCATGACCAATTGTCAAATGGAGGTGACAACACTGCTGCATTTTCTTCATGTGGTGCTGCTGACACTGATGAGAAATGTGGCTCTGACACGCCTACCAATAATCTGCAGAACTGCTCCGATGAAAGGTTGGTGTTAAAGAGTTTGGTTGACTCAATGAATCATTAATTAGAGATGATAGATGTTTCGCGAATAAAGATTCAATTAAGAATGCAAGATTTCTTTTGACTATAAGAGCATAAATAAAACTTTAGATTAAATGAGAGTCGTGGCTTATAATCAGGCTCGATTATGACCAATGAAAGCTATAAACCAAAATACAGATGCATACCACATTTAATGAGAAAGTGCATTTCTATTTATTATGAAAGTATTGATTGGCCAAATTCCGTTCTCTGTGCCTTACAATTAATTCATAGTATTGATATATACATATATACATATACAAATAAATATACATATATACATATACAAATAAATATACATATATACATATACAAATAAATATACATACATATATACATACACACGCCTGTATATATATATATATATATCAAATCACAATGTTTATTAATGGGAAATTGCACATTAAAGTGTCGCCTAGGCTATATAGGTATTCTAAAACTCACCCCATTTCCAAATCGATTCGTTGGGATTAAGCAATTCATTATCCAACTTGCTAAAGTACAATCCCTTGTCCAAACCTTGTGCAACGATTACTTGCAAGTAAAAGAAAAAATCTTTGGGGTTAAAACCAGCGTTTAATTTATCAACAAATTGCTTTTTACCTTCTTCTGCACTAATTTCACTAATCACTTTCAAGTCCTTACCCTTTGAAGCACTATATCTGTCAATGATTTCTTTTACTGTAACGGTGTCACTGGCAACATGGACGACATCTGGCAAATCCTTGATTGGTTGGAACGTAGCCACTGCCAAGACTGCATTCCCGACATCTTCCAACTTGGAAATGTGTAACTTTTGATTAATGTCACCAATGACGTTGACACCTTGCTCTGTAACACCCACTGCACCGACCCATTCGTATAAGAAAGCGCCAGGGGCAGCAAACAATGAGGTGATAATGTCGACAACCTTGACACCCAATTTACGAACGTTTTCTGAGTGTTGACTTTTTAAAGTAAGGAACCCTGGCGCATAAGTATCAACCTGGGGAATATCAGTACCAAATTGTGAGGGAATAAAGAGTTTGGGCTTGATGGCCTCAATCAATTTTTCAACATTGCTAAATACATCTGGCGCAGGTGTAGTTAACTCAATTAACACATCGGTTCCCTTGAGCTCAGTAGCAAGCTTTGGATCAGAAAGTTCGGGTGCATGAACGTATTGGATCTTGTCCGTTGATTTGGAATCATCTTTACGAGTAATGGCTTTGACAGGGAATTGGATCTTGTCATCAAATTTGCCTGAGTTGATTGCTGCAAGAACGTGTTTTCCGATGAAACCGTGAAGACCAATAACTGCGATTGAAACTTTAGACATTTGTAATAGATTGAATTTGAGTTGCTATACGTGGCGAGTAGGGTGCTATGAAAATATTCAAAGACTTTAAAAAATATTTGTGGTTGTTGTTGTTGTTGTTGCTAATATGAAAACTTAAATTAATGTTCTAGTAGTAGGATAGAGGAACAAGAGCGGTTTTTATATATTTAAGAGGAAGAAGCAGCGATCCTCAAAACTGTGGTGGTTGCAGTTGTGGTTATGGTTTTTGTCATCTTGGAAGTAAATGGTGGCTTTTCCGTGCATTACAAATTTGACCACTTTACATTGCAACTGTTACTACAAATCAACTTACAACTTACATTTGGGTAGGCAAAACTGTGGTTACTGTGCTTAGCCTAAATCGTCCCCTTCTTTCCTCCATCCTCCCCCTCTCCCTTGCACACATTCTTCCCCACAGAAGCCCGGTGTCTCCTATAGTTCTACTGATTACATAAGCCTGTTTTTGCTTACACTATTGCTGACATATAATTGCTTACGTAATAACTATGGTAAGTGGAAATTACTTAAGCAAATTAGTAATTTTCTGTCTATGCTACCATGTGTATAAGGCTTCAGATTACAAATCGGTCTTTCACACGGTACAAAGTTTAACCGACAACAATTTTTTTTTTTGCCTTGATTTGATACCTACACCAGCTCTAAGATATAGGACAAGATTGGTTGACAGACGAGTGGTTGCAAAAAGAAAGAAAAAAAAAGAATCTTTAGAATGTGTTCAAGGGTAAAACTGTTGAAGATATCATGAAAGCTTGAATTCTGAATTAATAGACTGGATTACAAACTACGACATTTTACTCTATGATTAACAGTTTGTGGATTTTACAGAACAACCTGTTTCGAAACTCTTGTGCTTTGAAAGTAGCTGCCGTTTCAACAACTTTCATCCACATTGTTTACCATTTTTCTTTTTCTTTCTTCCTTTTTTTCTTTTTTTCTTTTTTTTTCTTGCATTTTTCATTTTAGTTAAATCTTGTAAGCTCTTCTTTCTTGTTATTCTCTCATTTTAATCTGTGCTCTATATTTTGTTTGTTATTCGCTTTTCCTTTGCTTTCTTCCTTTTTTTTTTTCTCTGGTTTCTCAATTGACGAATTAAATTAGTTTCGGTGGTGCAAACTTCTCCCTACCGACGTTCAACGCCATTTGTTCCGACGGAGAAAACATTAAAAAACAAATTACCAAGTCAACTCATCTTAGCCATATAAAAAATGGTTGCACCTGTTTTTATATTCGCTAAAGGATGATATATATGATATTTGCCATTTTCATCGTTCTGTTGTAACAAAGACGGCCACTCCAAGGTTAAAACTTGCTACATAAATGTTCCGTCGGAACAAGAGTTTAATTATCTTGTTATCAGGACAAGATCAGTAAATACAAAGTATAATCAGAAAAACAAAAAAAAAAAACGCAGAAAAAGTTCTAACTGCGCAAGAGCGCGAGATAAGTACCCCAGGTTCAAGAAAATACAAAGAGTGATAATAATAATAATAATATTATTAATAATAATGATGATGATAATAATATAGAACAAATGAAGAAAAACGAAATTCAGGGTTGGATATTGTGATAGCCTTTATTTAATTTGCAATTCACATATATATGAATTTACCGACAATAACTTATATAAATATCTATATAAGATAAAGGAAGTTCCGGTTTCTACTATTTTTGTTTTTATTTCATAGATATGACACGTTTTCAACAAGATTATCCAACTCAAGCGATGCCTATCTCCACTTTAACATCAGCAACATTGTCTTTGTCTTCTAAAAACACTAAAACAACTACCACGCCTTACTCTTCCACTGCTAAAGCAACATCTCCCATAACATATACGTTGTACTATGGTACATTCATACACACGCCCAGATTATCGGAGCTAGAGATTAATTTTAATACTTTAGTTGGTGTGAATACTTTTGGTGAAATTGATTTCATATACAAAAACTTTGAGTCTAATAATGGCCCGCAATCACCAGTTGAGTTTTTCAAATCCCAATACAACCCAACATCAAACATTAGCAGCTTAGAGGCTATTGAATTTGTTGACAACTCAAGGGATCTAACCAAGTTTTTTTTCCCTGGGTTTATTGACACGCATATCCATGCCTCTCAATTTCCCAATATTGGTATTGGCTTGGACACACCGTTGCTTGATTGGTTAACAACTTACACATTTGCAGTTGAGCTGAAGTTTGGAGTGCCTCTGGATTCTACAGATGACCTGGAGAAAAAAATTGAGATTGCCAAGTTGGTCTACTCGAAAATCATCGACCGTACTTTGAGTAATGGTACAACATGTGCCTCGTATTTCACTACGATTGACCCCGAGACTACAAACTTGTTTGCTGATTTACTTCTTCAACATGGCCAGCGTGGGTTTGTAGGCAAGGTATGCATGGATCATAACAAGTCTTACCCAACATATGAAGAGAGTTTGAGTGAGTGTGAGGAGTCAATGCAAAAAATTATTTCTCATTGTCAAATGGTGAACCCACCTGGTGAGACACTCGTCAAACCTATAGTGACGCCAAGATTTGCTCCGCTGTGCTCTAAGAAAATGTTACGCTACTTAGGAAGGTTGAGTAATGAACAAGATTTGCCGATTCAAACACACATAAGTGAGAACAAGCAAGAAATTGAGCTTGTCAAGCAACTATTTCCTGAATCTGAAAGTTATTCCCAGGTTTACAACAAGTACAATTTGCTCAACCTGCGTACAATTCTTGCTCATGCAATACATTTATCGCAAAAGGAGTGTGACTTGGTTGCCGGTCAAAAATGTTCTATTTCGCATTGCCCAACCTCGAATTCGTTCATTTCAAGTGGCGAGGCACCGGTACGTAAGTACTTGTACGAGGACAAGATAAATGTGTCTTTAGGTACCGATGTCAGTGGTGGGTTTGACACGAGTATTTTGCAAATCGTCAAGCATGCGATATTGGTAAGTCACCATTTATCCATGAAAGATACGAAAGATGTACAACAATCTAATGAAAACTGCAAATTATCCATTTCCGATGGATTGTTCATGTCTACTTTGGGTGGTGCGAAAGCTGTGGGGTTAAAAGACACCGTGGGAACATTTGCTGTGGGTAAACGGTTTGATGCTCAGTTGATTGACTTGGGAGTACCCAACTCCAACACTGATGTTTTCAACTGGCAATTACCTTTTGACGGTGGTGCTGACGAGGATCAGACAAGGAGGCAAAAGGTTTTGAATTTATTGGGAAAATGGGTGTTTAGTGGTGACGACAGAAATTGCGTAAAAGTATGGTGTAATGGCCGGTTGGTGATTGACAAGGAAGCTTAAGTGATTTGAACATGGCAAAAAAAAATTTTTTTATTCAAGTACAAGGTACATTATTTCAGGTCATACAAGGGAGAATATAGACTTGTTTCTTTAGATTTCTTTTTTTTATTAGAGTATTAATATAGATACAAATTTTAGAGTTCCTGGCGTAAGAACTTTACCGGTTCATACAAAAACATTCACTTGCTAATATGCGAGCACTTCACTCAATGGTGCTAGTGGCCGAAACTAACATTTAGGTTCATTCATCCCTTCCTTCCTTCCTTCCTTCCTTCCTTCCTTCCTTCCTTCCTTCCTTCCTTCCTTCCTTCCTTCCTTCCTTCCTTCCTTCCTTCCTTCCTTCCTTTCTTCCTTCCTTCCTTCCTTTCTTCATCAATAGGCAGAGTTGACTATAGGATCGTGGTAATGTGCTTTGGCTGTGTTTCTATATGTTTATGGTCACTAAACATCAACAAGGCTTGTAATTTGTCGACTTGATTGGGACAGTTTCTCTGAGACTAAGTATGAAATTGTAAAAGATTCAATGGGCTTGAGAGGCCCCAACCGACTGACCGCACAAAACGATTATACAAAGTAGAGAAAGAATCTTATGGTACATGGTTGAGTCAAGTGCGATAAACTAGTGCTAATCAATCGGTCCTTCTATTTTCACTTTTCTAATTTGAAAACAAAAATAAAAAAATAATATTAAAAACAATCAACAAAAACACTTATTTTGTAATATATAAATATACATTTATAAATTGTACTTGAAACTAAAACGATAAAATTGAAAAATGCAAAACGGGAATGGCGATAAACAGTTAGCGGCATTGTCGCTAGTTGATAAATTTTAACTTTTGCCAGGCTTAAAAGAGGGAGGGGGGAATCACAATAGAAAAGCTTATAACAAAGCAGCACCAATCAAACCAACCAATGCACCCATACCCAACTTGTTCGCACCAGACTCGTCAGTTTGAGTGGCAACACCTGGTGCTGATGAAGACTCGGTTGCAACTGTAGAAGAAGTCTCCTGGGCAACTGAGGAAGTAGCCAAAGTGGATGATGGTGCAGCCTCCGAGGTTTCTTGTGTTGATGATGGTGCAGCTTCAGAGGTTTCTTGTGCTGATGATGGTGCAGCTTCAGAGGTTTCTTGTGCTGATGATGGTGCAGCTTCAGAGGTTTCTTGTGCTGATGATGGTGCAGCTTCAGAGGTTTCCTGTGCTGATGATGAAGACGATGGAGCAGCAGATGATTCTTCTGTGGAAGATGCCTCAGCCGAGGATTCGGTTTCAGTAGATGATGGTGCTTCAGTACTTGAGCTTTCTTCAGCAGATGAGGACTGCTCAACATCAGCATAGCCGTCACAAGAGCTTTCAAAAGCTTTCTTTGCGGTGTCAGCATCGCCATTTGGACAAATGTCATCCAAACATTTCAAAATATCATCGGACTCGTTTGAGCAGATACAAGACAAGCTGTTGAGACCAGAACATGATTCGTCGTTGTTTTTGTTGACTTGTGCAACACAGGCCAAGAGACAAGCTGGCGGAGTAGCCACTGCAAGTTGTTGCAAGGAAGCAATGATTGCTAAGAATGTTGATACTTTAACGAATGTGGCCATTTTTATGTTAATTTAATATGTTTTAGAGACTGCTGTCGTTCTTTCTTTGATGTTGTTTGTTTGTATTGTTTGATACAAAGGAAGAAAATAAATCAAGTGTCTATTTGTTGCTTAAACGAGTGATATGGAAAGCTTTGGAAACTGTAGTGTTATTCAAGCCGAAAGCAAAAAGCAAAAAAAAAAGAAGGTGTAAGAGTAATACAAAAGGTCAAAAAGTAAATGTAAATGTTAAAATGAAATTCAATGTAGATTTTGTTTCTTTTCTGCCTTGACAAGTATTTTTATTTTTTATTTTTTATTTTTTTTTTATTTTTTGTTGTTATTGTTGTTGTTGTTGTTGTTGTTGTTCAATTTCTGTTTTTTTATTTTCCCTGTAGTTGTTGAAGTAGGCCGGCCATTTAAGTATGCCGCTAGTTCTATTTGTTGTTCTGGCCAACATACAGAATCGCACCAGAATCGTCAAAATATGCACATGTGCACTACCTCTTTTTTTTTTTCTTTTTCTCTCTCTCTCTCTCTCTCTCACTCTCTCCACTTTCTCCGCCCCCGTCAGCTGTTCTTCATTCAGTATTTGTTATCCTTGCTCTTTTGCAAAAAATTTACCATCTGTACTGCTACCATGTGTGCACCCTTGCTGGATTTGGCAGTGTGTCGGGGGAGGAAGAGGTAGTGTGTGTATGTGTGTGTGGAAAGTAAGGGAAAAAGAAAAGGACAGAATAATCTCCCAATTAGGAAGTGCAGTAAAAAATCGTCCAAGAACAAAATAAATAAAAAAAAGAAAAAAAAAAAAAAAAAAAAAAAAAAAAAAAAGAAAAAAGAAAAAAGAAAATGAATTTATAATAATACTGGCAGGGACTCCTTAGATATTGGTGTTTAGGTTTACTTTTTTGCACATCATAAAGTTAGAGAGAAAAAGAAAAGAACGAAAACACAAACACAAACACCAGCTGAAGGCAAAGCAAAAAACACAAATTTCTAAAAATAGATCGATAACTTGGTTTGCAGATAGTAGTTATAGCTATGATATAGCACAGCAGGTCACGTGGCTTATTGGATTCCAAATTCATTTTTTTAACAGGTCTAGACTCGCCTATGAATTGTTCTCTTTCCAATTCCCAATTATTGATATAAGTATTTGTGTATATAAGCAAATAAAAATACATAAAGTTGTCGAAGCAAAACACTTTCATTGGCTCTTCGAGTAGAACAAGGTGGATGAGACGAGACTTTAACATTAAGGCTACGGTATTTCTTCCAAGGGCAAAAGTTAATCAGCCAGTCTCATTTTTTATTTCTTTCTTTCTTTCTTCTTTCTTTTTTTCTTCCTATCGTTTTTTTTTTGACCTTTTTTTTAACCCATGATTGTTTTTGTTTTTGTTTTTGTATTTCCTTTGATATTCAGTAGATAACGCCATAAGTAGTTTTGTTCTGAAAATGGTGTGGGAATGAAGAAAGAAAAGGTTTCGCCAAATATGAGCTACGCCGGCAAAATTTGAAAACAAACAACGTTGGTCACGTTGTGTTTATAGCGCAATTAGCAAATAAATTCTTTTTTCTTTTTTTACCTTTTTTTGGTGCAAAATAAGGTAAAAAAAATTAATGTTTTTTTTGTAAAACTTTTGCTAGAATTGTGTTTAAATTGAAGCTCTTCTTAATACATCTGAACAATTCACAGCGAACTTAGATAAATATATCTTTCCTAACTCAACAGTGTTGAACATTGAAATTCACGAAGCAGTGGTGGTGGAAAAATTGAAAACATGGAATTCGGCATGTTTTTGCTGATAAGCAAGCACACATTAAAAATACTTTTTTCTTCTCCACAATACATACACACACACTCTCTCTCTCTCACTTTCTCCCTCTCCCTTAATTTTGGCATTTTCACGAAATCCTACTATGACATTTCTTTTCTATTTTTTCTATTTTTTTTATTTTTTTTTTAATTGTCTCGATTGTTCTTGCTTATCTCTGGTAAAAGAATATCAAAATGAAATTCTCTATAACAATCAATCCTGTACATACTTCATCCCTCCAAAAAAAAAGCCGTGAATAAATAAAGGAAGCCATATAGCTAAGCCACATGCATCGGGGTCTGAAATAGCATCAAAAAGTCGTGTACCGGGATTTACAAATTGGCTCTTTGTCTTCAATTTTTATGTGCAGTACTAATTAGCAATCGGTGAATGAAAAAAACATGACCTAAACAGGGCTTAGATAAGTACCTCGTGCAAATGCCATAAATTTCATATGCCGCTGTCATTTTGTTGCTTATTAACAAGTAGCTCTGATAACCAAAAGTCAATAAAGTGAAAACATACTTTGAACAAATAAAATATAGCATTCAAACAACTAAGCAAAAAAGGCAAAAAATAATAGAGCACAAGAGAGAAAAGGATACTATTAAAAAAAAAAATTTCGTGTCAGCAGAGGGATGGGGGAAGGGGCAGCATATAAATATGGGGTCAAATCCCGGATAACACACACACATATATATATATGTATTTATTTTACGATTTTTGTCTTTCTTTGTTCTTTTCAACCAAGCTCTTTTATTCCAATTGTCTTTACTAGTCAGAAACGCTCCTAATATTATTACAGTCAGTCAAATTCAGAAAAAAAATCTCACATATGTTAACAATGATGCATCATCCACACGCACATGCCCATCACCATTACGGCCACCCGCCACCACCTCCACCATCGCCACCATCTTATGGATACCATCAACCATATGGACATCACGGGGTTCATAATCATTGTCCACCACCACACCGACCACATTTCAATGACTATTCCACTCCCCCAGCACCCCCACCGCATCCTCATTCTCGCCATCGTCGTCATGGTCCTCACGCTCCTCCACCATTGCACCATCGCCGCCATAAGCACCAACACCAACACCAACACCAGCACCAGCACCAGTATCACCCTCACCACCACGGCGGTGCTCACGATACCTATCATCCTTTGACACCACCACACCCACATAACCATCATCATTCCAACCATCGCCAGCACTTTGCGAAAGGTGCTCACCATTCACATTTGTCGCCTCGGTCACCGCCTCCACCACCCCAACAAGATAGTCTCCACATCCATTATCACCACTACCACCAACACCACCACAATCAAGAGCAAAATCAAAAACACAAACACAAACACAATCACAAACACCGTCACCATAGACATCGCGAACATTCTCCTCCACCACATCCAACACCATTTGGACCAGATGATCACAGACCCAATTCAGAGTTTCCCGCAACTTATTTTGCATCTTCCTCGTGCACAACACCATCTTCAGGATCATGCACACCAAACTCCCCCTGGACCAAATAATGTTTGCAAGAATCCAATGCATGGGAACCGTTGCAACAGCACCTAGTGGTTACTGACCATAGAGGAACAAGTATTGTATACAAATGTGTTACACATAGTTTGGGGAATAATTTGAACTTTTTTGAAAGTTAAGTTGTATAGATGTATAGTAATTTCAAAAACAATTTCTTTTCTTTTTTTTTTTAATTTTTTATTATTCTCCTTTTTTTTTTTCTTCCATATTTCTTTCTTTACTCAACCCGCAATAATTATATTCACCATGCGCTTCTCTCTTCCATCCAAGTCACGCGACCTATTCCCCGAATTTACAATATTTCGGGATTTGATGTGAGCGTATGGCTAGCGGTGCAATATTTTCCTAGAAAAAATAAAAAATATAGAAATAACCGCACGCGCATCATTAGGTATCCAGCAATCAAGAGCAAGCAAGTAGAAACAAGGCTTCACACGTTATTAAAGAGGTCCAGAGACTTTGCAACATTTAAAACTAAGAATAGTAAACCAATTGCTTGTTTGAGCCCCACATGTCAGTGCATATTTCCCTTTTACCTTTCTTATTTTTTTTTCTTCTTTTTTTTTGAGGTAGGGGGAGGGGGGCTGTTTTTGGTTTTCTGTGTTCTGTTTTCTGTTGTTTCTTGCTCTCCTTGCTTTCTAAGATAAAATGTTTAGTTGCTTATACCCAGTAGTATAAAAGGTCTCCAATTTGTCATTACATGCATTTGAAGAAAGCCATTTACTTATTCTTTGCCACTACTCCCTTTATTTTTTTAGAGATATCAGATAGAACTAATGCAAAATATGAGTGAAATTATTGGTGATCAAAATCAAATTCAGACTTTGGTAGAGTTCAATCAAATTATGGCTACCGACGAAATAAGTGTCAGCCAAAACTTTGACTCGATTCATGGAAATGATACAATTTTAAATTTACCCTTAACTTTAATGCTGTCAGTAACAACTACATCGTTTGTTCCCAAAAATGTTCAGTGTCAGAGAATCAATCCATATTTCCTCAATCTTCTAGCATGCACACCCTCGATCCATCAACCTTTGCAATTGAATGAAACAGCTAACATAGAACAAAGCCATATTTTGCTTCATGGAGGTGGCGGACCAGGAGGTGGATTTGGAGGTGGCGGACCAGGAGGACCAGGAGGACCAGGAGGAGGGTTTGGTGGAGGTGGACCAGGTGGACATGGACACGGATTTGGTGGACCAGGTGGTGGATTTGGTGGACCAGGTGGTGGTTTAGGTCATGGTCGTAGACAAGGTCTTAATCAACCTTTCATGGCTATGCCTCCGCGTGCGTATGGAGGATCCAACCGATTTGGCTTTTCAGGTTCATCATCAATGTTCAACCCAGGACTCAGGCGTCGATACGGGGCAGCACCACCTCCTCAGTATTATTCGAATAGACATGGCCTGTGCTGCACTATTGTCTAATTTCTGAAGGCAAAAAAAAAGAGCACACAGCTTAATAAAGATTCAATATTAAAACTTGCGTGTAGTTAGCAAATTCTCACAGAGTGTGTACAAAATTAGATTTACCACTGTGGGCTCTATTTCTTTTCGTCTCTCACACTCTCACACACTCTTTTCTCTTTCCCGTATTATTGTTTTCTAATACACCATTTTTCACAACAATTGCGCAAGTGTCACTATATACCAACTTTAAAGCTGTTTACGAAAAGACAACGTAGAAAAACGGAAAAGAGACAAAAAGACAATGACCAAAGATTAAAATTGATAGATAACCTACCCCCGCTCTCATGCAGGGCATAAAGAAGTGGGATATTTAAAATGAAAAAAAAAAGAAATAAAAAAAATTGGCTTCATAGTTTAAGTTGTATTAGTGTATTTAAACGTCCAGCGTTTGTCTGCACATTTCACATTTCACATCTCTCCTCGATTTTTTATAGTCTAATTTTTGATATCAATTGCACACCTCTGTACATCAATCTCAAGTCAAACTTATCAACACCCACATTAACGTCAGCAAGAACATCAATCTCTAAATCTCGGTTTAGTGTATTTCTCAAAATATCTCGTGCTGCATCATTATTGACTTTGAAAGGAATCCTCGGTGTCGTGTAGATACCAGGAGGTACAACCAAGACTTGCCTTTTTGCAATATAGCCCAACACCACTTCTCCATGTTTTGCAAATGACTGAAGGATCTCGAGCTGGACTTCTGCGTTGGCCAACGGGTTATAAACTGTCACCTCAACCTCAGATGCAAGAATATGTATTGTCACATCTATTATGAACATTGAAGAGTCGAGAATTCTTGCGGGTGTATCAAAAGTGACGTTTGGAAGAGCCAAGTTATATAGTTTAATTTCTTGCAAAAAATTGTTTAACGAAGGGTAGTTTAACGCCGAGTTTCTAGTGAGTTCGATCGTTGTAACATTTTTGGGGCGTTCCAAAGACACGGATGAGATATAGTTACTTATAAAGTCTTGAAGGTGTAGCTTCTCCAGAACAGAATGATATTCCAATTTTAACTCAATGATCAACTCATTCCTCTCTTGAGTAGTTAATAAAATCTCTTTAGTCAACCCAATAGACCCAAGAAGAATATCATCTTTGACTAATCCTATATGCACTTTTTGCCCAGTTCCAAGCGGAAGCTCAATCGAAAAGTTTGACGGGTTGAATAAGGAAAGCTCTACCAAGAAGTTTATTTCGTTTGGACTGGATTCAATATAGTATAGTTGTTCAATTGTGATGTTCAATTGGTCAATTACCAAAGGCGGCAATTGTCGTGCCACTGTTTCCTGTTTTTGCGGCATCTTTTTTACACCAAACTTAGTTGGTACTTGAAACTGAGAAATTTCAAGATGCGAAAGTATAAGCCTCTCAATAAGCGGCAATTTGAGTTCAAGCCCACCAAGACTGGCGTTGGCAAATAATTTAGTAGCACCAAGAATAGATTTTCCATTATTCATTATCCCATTGACGAGTTGACCCAAAGATCGAGGGTCTACAATAACCACACCAAGATCATCCATCTCAATGTCAAATTTGTCAAACCCATCCTCATGTAAGATAGAGGAGTATACATAGCTTCCTGATTGCGCATAAAAAATGTGTTTTTCGTTGCAACTAACATTAAAGTCCATCACCCATTTCTTAAATTCAATAGGAAAGGGAAAATCTTCCTCTAATTGTATTGTACAGTTACTTTGTAGGTTGAGCTCCAACCCAGAATCCGTGTTTGCATTGGTATTTTCCAAGAAAACCATATTCATCAGCTTCAACGCTACGTGTTTGGGTGTTGCAAAAGTACCAAACTTTGGAATCTTGATTTCAAACTTAACTGGAGGAATTTTGATGAGCATTTCGAGAAGCCACGGCGGAAACCTATCCAGCACAACTTTATTAATATGAAGATAGAAAATGATGGGCTCTCCGTTCAAATAGTGTTGCACAATCTGGGTAATGGGACTAACCGTATCAGCACAGTCATCCATTAGGCTACTAGGCACGCTCTTGATCTCCCCTAAAACTGTTGCATTGATGGAACGTCCTTGGGTGATATTAAATGGTGCAGTCGTCCAGGATCCTATCTTCACCAACTCTTTATCGCAATTGTCAAACATCAAGTCCCAAACAATAGAGTCCAACTCAAGAGCAAAATCAAGGTCATTTGAGAGTATAATGTCAGCAGCTATACGCACCACTGCTCCGTCATCAGCAGAGTCAACCTTGAATCGATCTACTGTTACATCATGGGGAATCCTCATTGTGCTGCGGTCGATGGAAATAGTATCACGCAATTCAACATTTTTGAGGCTCAAGCTAATGACGTCCCATGCCCTTATATTAACTTTTTCCTCTATTATCTTCACATCAGCATTAAGCACATCTCCCGTGAGTTGATAATAATATTTGAGAAATTGAAAAAACTGACTCTCTTCAAACGTACATTCACTCAGTATATCTAGTACGGTAGTTGAATTATTTCGCACATTGATTTTGATAGGTGGTGGGTGCACATTTGCAAGATAAAGAAAAGGACAGGTTTCAACATCGACTAGCTTCACATGAATTTGAACACGCTCCAAGGATGAAATAGTAATAAAACCAATCATAAATGCGCCCATCTTTAGTAAGGAACGCTGAATTGCATTGCTATTGTCAATTGTGTTGTAATTTAAAGTAATCGAGCCTTGTAAGTGCACTGCTACGCCACTTCCTGTAAGACCCTCGAGTTTTGCACCGTAAATCTGAACATCAATGGCTTCATTGATAACATTCTCGATGTTCCAAAAAGTAAGGCAAGTTAGTGTTACTAGGGTAATAAGTAAGGAAAGTCCAAAGTAACACCACCATCTGGGGCTAAACATCCGTTGCAAGATTGTATGATGTGGTATAGAAGTCCTACTATTGAGCAAAGGTGTAATTTCATTGGCCACGTTGTATTCATTTGACTCGTTTGATTCATTTGATTCGTTTGATTCGTTCATGTCATCAGAATTCCGATTATCACCATTGTTGTTATAACGATTACCGTGTCCAGGTTCTAATAAAGGCAGTGTATTTTTCCTAGTATCAGCCGGACTATATTTCGGAGGAAGATTGCTTTCTTGGCCACCATTTGATAGAAATGGGTTAGGGTCCGCCTTACCGAGCGGTACTTCCAACATTGGGTAGCAACGTTTTTTGACTAAATTCTAATATGAAAAAATATTTTGGGCTTGCATTGAGCTATTTACATTCTCCAACTGGTGGTCTAGTCGAGAGAAAAAAAAGAACGTGAACAACGAGTGTATGTTAAAGTGTAGGTGTAAACTTGAACTAGCCTGGCGTGAGAACTGGTTTGCTTTCCACACTATATATTTTTATTATATCTTATTTATAAATATATAAGTTTAGTTATATACACATTTTTTTTTATCCTTTTTTTTATCCTTTTTTTTATCCTTTTTTTTTTTTTTTTACTTTGTCTTGCCTTGCTTTGCATTCTGCCTCTCTCCTTTCTCGTCCCCACAACCAGTCTTGATCACGTGAAGTCTTTGTATAATAAAATATGTAATTTTTTTTTTATTTTTTTACTTTAGACACAACGCGTTTCTCAATCATTAAACAAACAAATAAAAACGGACTATTTGAAAAAGCCAGGATAATCACCACAATCGACCTAGGAGCAAGCCCACCTCGCCCGTTCTCCTCCTCCAAAGACATTTATTTTCCTCATGAGTTCATATTACGACTTAGATGATATCCTAGCTGATGCTGAAAAACTACCTTGCTCATTTAACCATACAGTTCCCGGACTTGGCTATCTTGAGGGTAATCCTGGAAAATCCATTAAGCAGGGGACAAATATCGAGCTTCCTATTTGGTTATGTGGCGTTTTGGCTGTTATCCACACACACTCCAGCTCGGCAAATACTGCATCTGCCGCCTCGCAAGACGATGAAACTCCATTTGTCTCCTTAATGGACCCTGACTTTATAAACGAAAAAGTAAAGAATGCGCTCAAATCAGATTCAACAAGTTTGGATCTACATAAATTGAGTCCACAATATTACAAAATGGTTGAGCGATGGTGTAATTTGTTTGAGGAACGAGAGTTGGTTGAATTGATCATGGATTCATTAAAACTGCGGAGTTTCGAAATCAATAATTATGCAAGCAATATAGCTGGAAGCAGCGGAGGCAAGGGGAAGCATTTCAATAACGAGTTTATTTATACATTGGATGAGTTTGAAAAAAGATTATTTAAAGAAACAGGAGAAAGTCATAAACTAATGAGACAGTGGTTGAAAGAGTAGAGCAAGACATAAGATAGTAATTCAGAAAAGAATAAAAACAAAGAAAGTATACATCCTTATCGTTTTTTTTTTTATTCTTTTCAATTGAATCTCATCATGTAGAATTGTGTTACATCAAGGTTGTTTTTTGCTTTCTCCTTTTTCAAAAGTTTTTTAAAGATATTTTTGAATATTTCCTAGTTCTCGATTCAAAAGTTCATTTATTTATTTATAAATTCGTTTTATTTCCCTTCTTTACAAATGAGTATAATAATACAAGACAATATATAATTTTTTTTGTGTACTCGTTTGTCCTTTATTCACTCTCTTGTCCTCTAGCTTCTTTTTCTTTGTCTCTGTCATTTTCCCCGTCCTTATCATTGTCCTCCTTTTCGACTCCTTCATCACCAAATAAATCATCATTTTCTAATTCCTCATCACTATCCTCAATAAATTCATTCGACAAGTGTTGTTTCTTCTTGCCTCTTTTAGATCCATTAACTCTGCCTGTCACTGCCCCCTTTTCATTTCCACCATCTTCATTCTCATCATTTTCTTCTTCATCATCGCTAACTCTAAGTTTTCTCTTTCTGTTTGCTTTCTTTTTAGGTTTGACCTCGAGATCTTTCTTCACAACCCTGGTCTCGTTTCTATCATTCACGCCATCGTCGTGACCATCATTACCGTCATTACTATAATTATTATCCTCATCGCCAGAAAAATCAGCCTCCGGTTCACTTTCACTATCCTCAAGAACTTTCTTCTTTCTGCTTTTCTTGGGTTTGCCTTTTCTGCCACTACTGTTCTTAACTCGTTTACCTCTACCCTTTTCCTCGTTAAACAAACCACCATCATCACCTTCTTCATCATCATCATCATCATCATTGTCACCATCACTTTTGTCATCTTCCGCTTGAACTGCAATATTCAGTCTTGCCTCTTCAGCCCACTGCTGAGCCTGTTCTTGTAACGCTGCTCTTTCCTTTGCCAACTGCGCCTCTTTCTCTTTCAACATCTCGAGTCTGGCTTGCTCCTCCTTGATTTTTGCCTCTTTCTCTTGCTCACGAATATGTTTTGCTGTTTGGAGTTTCTGTTCCACTGAGGCTATATTCTCCTTAGTCTCATCAAGTGCACTAGTGAGTCTATTGAGTAATGTGCTTGATCCAAGATTTGCTCTACCGCGCAACTCATCTTTGGGGTAAGGTGGATGTTTCTCATCTTCTGATGCAAGCTGGAGCAAAGTCTGAATAGCATCTTGTAATCCATCAATCGCGTCACTTATATCTTGCGGTTGACGGTGGTGCACTGGTTGCTTGCTGACAAAATCCGCTATTTGAAACTGCACGTAAGCAATATTGAATAACAACGCCGATTTAGAACCTCGAGTATGTTCCAATGCCTGTCTTGAGTATTCAAGTCCTCGTTTAAAAAATTGCAAGTTCTGCTCGTTGGACGCACGTAAGTACCATGCTCTGCCAAGGAAGGTAAGGATCTTGACATCCTTACCATCAGTGTACCTGGCCAATGCTAGTTCGTAACTCTCAATTGCTTTTCCAAACTGTTTCACTTCGCATAGCACGTGACCAAGATTGAGATAGACTGAAATGTCATTAAGCGAGTCTCTAATTTTTCTTAAAATATCCAAACCTTTAAACGATTCCTTGTTTTCGATATAGGCAATTGCCAAGCCTTGTGCTGCATAAACGTTCTTCGGATCCACTGTTAACACCTTGGTATACAATTCAATGGCTCTAATGTAATAATTTTTCTTCTTCAGCTCAGTGCTTGATGAATTTTTTAAATCACGAGCCATGACACAATAAATGTTTGCCAACGAGAGCAAGGCATAACAATCGTGTTTATCAAACTCAACAAGAGTATCTTTTTGAAACTCAACATCCGAATCCGGCTTCATCCCCAACTTTTTACCAAAGTTTTTAACAAACCAACCATAAAACGATCGGACTTCAAGGTCCAGCACATTCAAGTCCAAAAGCTCATCAATTTCGGTTTTGATTTCATCTGTAGATAAACGAGATTCGGAGATGCACGAAAGGAATAAAATACGAAGCTTTGCAGAGAAATAGTTGGGACATTCCTGAATGAGTGATTCGTATGTCTGGTACGCTTCATTCTCGTTTGACACTTCCTTTGATCTTGCCAAATTAAATGAAAGTGAGATCTTGAGATCCTGAGGCAAATCAATCAATACATCTTCTCCATCAGCTGATTTGAATTCTGTTGCCGCATTAAGCTCATCAAGTGCCAGTTGGAAACTTTCCGCCGCACCTGCGAAATTTTGCTTGGTGAACTTAAACACACCCAAGTTGTTATAAATCTCCAATGGAATCTTCTTGCCCAACTTCTTCCTAGCATCAGCAGCTCTGGTCAAATAAGTCAACGATTGGTTCAAGTCGGTGTCCTCGTACAATTTACTCAATGTCAAATACGCATTTAATGTAATTGGTTCCTTGTTGAGGAGCATATGCGCATCATTCTTGGATGCTGATGATAACCCTCTGTTATTGGAGAGTCTGATATATCGTTCAAGTACCTGGATAGCCAACTCCTTTTTCCTTCTCGAATCCAGTTGTTGTTTTGCATATAAAATACCAAGTGAGTAATTGGCTTCAAGGCAATCGACGTTGGTTCTCAAGATCGACTCATATGTCAAGCTCGCTTCTTCAATGGAGCCACGATTGAATTGCGATTGACCAAGCCCCAACTTGGCAACCAAATTTTGATCGTTGAATTTTATAGCTTCTTGGAAAAGCTTTGATGCTTGCGTAAAGTCCTCACGGGCAAACTGCACTCTAGCGAGCCAGGTGCTACACTCTGATAAAACTATTTGCTGATGCTTAGAAAGCTTAGTAATGAGTGTAGCAGATTTGGATACACTGCTATCACCAATAATATGCTGAGAAATATGTTTCACTACTCGTTCCACGGTGTCATATTCTTGCTTGGCAAAATAGTACGACACAAGAACAAGCAATATCGTAGAGTCAGTCACATTACCTTTATGGAGCTGTGATACCTCTTGCAAACACTCTTTGTAGTCCTTCAAAAATTGTTCATCACTGAGAGAATTGTTCAATGTGGCATATATTTTCGTCAAACTCAAGAAAATTTTAGCCTTAATATTCTTTGGATCTATTTCCAAAGCTCTTTCCCAGCTCTGCTTAGCCATTTTCTCGTCTTTCAAAAACCAAAAACACAAACCGATTCCTAGTCTAGGATCTGGTTTCATTACAGGGTTTAAAAGTAAAACCTGTTGGTATAGTTTTAACGCCAATGTATAGTTGTTCAGTTTTGACAACGTCACATGCGCCTTCCCCAATAGCGCAAAACAATTACTGTGGTCTAACTTGAGGACTCTATCGAAAATCTCCATTGCCTCGTCATCGTGGTTTTGATAAATGGCCAAAACTGCCTCAGCAAGTAAATTAGACACACTGTTGGTAACTGAGGTCTGTGAGTCATTATATATCTTTGTTTTCAAGCTCGAGATCGCAGAGCTCGCAAGAACCAAGTTCTCCAGACGGTCACCGTTCTGTGCATCAACGGATGCATACCTAAAGTATAGCCAGATAAGTACACTTTCAAACGTCTTTTTGTCTTCTTCAGTGAAATAGCTAGTTTCTAGAGCCAGCTTGATGAGTTGTACTGCCTCTGCTAGTTTACCTAGTTGTGCATACGCACAAGCAACAATTATCCAGAACTGCTTCCCCAGCTTGTTATCGGTAAAAAACAGGACCAACTCTTGAGGGTCTTGGGGAAGTTCTTCGGCATTCGTAAGATCCAATGAGACAACATCACCTCCTTCAACGGGAACATCGACGTTTTTAAGTGCCTCCACTCCATCCTGCCCAATGTAGTATGATATATCAAGAGCTTCATCCATTATCAAAACTTTAAAGTGTGTTCAAAGTCGGGTGCAGAGTGAAAAGGTTCTAGAATACGCGTTGATTAACTGGTGATTGTTTGCTATTGGCTGTTGACTGTTGACTGTTGACTGTAAGCTATTAACTGTTGGTTGTGCTCAGTTTGTGTATAACACTTTTTCTTTTATATATATATTTTTTTTGGGGTTTTTTTTTTTGGAAATTGTGACATTGTCGATTTTTTTTTTCAGACCAAACAAGAAAGAAAACAAGAAAAACCGAAGTAAGAAGAGAGAGAGAGAGAGAGAGAGAGAGAGAAAAAGTGGGTGCTGGTCACGTGATTTTTTGACCTTGAGACTAACAAGTATAAACACGATGAAAAGTCTACTGACTATTTTCAATTTTTTTTATTTTCTATTTTCTATTTTTCTATATACACTCTATGCAAAATTCTTTTTTGAGCAACAAGCTTTATTTTGCAGTTGATTGCCAGCATCAACCGATGTAGTTGCAACAGTGATATCGTTGTTAGTGTTGTAATCGTTGTACAATGAACGATTAGTTTGTGAGGTCAAGCTGGTGCGATCCAACGGGTCTACGACATTTGGGTTATAATTAGCGTTTTCTGCACCGTTGTAAAGAGAAGAAGTTGTAGAATTGTGTTGTTGCTCGGATATTTGCCGAGATAATTGCTGTTGCGGCAACAGCTGCTGTTGTTGTTGTTGGTGCGGTTGTTGCACAAAAAAAGGCTGTGTTAAGTCGTCAAAGTAAAAATCTGAAGCAAGTGCATTCATCAACTTCTCGGGGTCCAGAAAATACTCGTCTAATTTGTATCCGTTAAGGATGCCGTGCGTTTCACAGTTTAAACATTCACATTGGTTTGGTGGACATGTGCAACAGTTTCCAGGTGAGTCTGACGACGAGGATGATAAAAATGAGGATGGCTGTGTACCTTCGTGAAAACCAAGTTGCGGTTGAGCCAAAGCTGTGAAAACAGCCCCCGACTCTTCTGACGGCGCAAAATTTATTGACTGCGTAGGTTGCAAATGCAGTACTGGTGCAACAAAACTGTTCATAGGTTTGGGAGGGGCGAGCTGCACTGATGTGTGCATATTTGGAACAATGTTGAATACAAGATTTTCGCCACTACCGTTGTAATTAGCATCAACTACGACATTGTTGTTCTCGCTGTCGTTGTCGTTGATATTGCTGTTGAATTGCGAGACGTCTAGATCTGAAATTGTGTCAAACGCTGGAACTGGGGATATTCCCTTTTTATTTCCATGAACCACACAACCTTGACACGAGCAATTGCTGTCACAGCAACAGGTGCCAGGTACTGAGCATCCTCTGAGTGGTATCATTTCAAATATTGGTTCAAGTATACCAGGTACTGAGCCCAACTGATCGACCGGTCGCAGAGATGGTGGCCCTGTTTTTATTGATGAAAATTGATTTATATAACTATTGTTATGTGTGTCTATAGTGTTGCTGTTGCTGTTGCTGCTGTTGTTGCAGCTGCTGCTACTGTTATTGCTGCCACTGTTACTGCTACTGCTGCAGATATTCTCATTTCTGCTGCCGTTGACATTCCTGTTCTTGCCGCTGCAGCAGCTCGTCTCATGTTTAATCTGTTGTTGGTCCTTTTCTAATCGCTTCTTAATATATGACTCAAGTATCTTTGACTTATTAACAGTTTTTTTCTTGTTACATGCACATCCTCCGCCTCCATTCTTCTTGTTAATTTTTGGCAATTGTCCAGATGTTGTAACTATAAAACTATCATCGTTGATCACTGGCTGCTGAGGAGGGGCCTTTTCTGCAATATATTGCTTTAGTTGAGACTCGTCGTATGGTCCCACAATCTGGCCACTAGTGAGATCGATAACTTGTTTCGATGAAGCTTTCAAGATGATAATAGGCAGCAATTTCTCGCTATTAGCAGTAGAAGCCACTGTTGAGCTAGATGAGGTTGTGGTTGAATTTCCGGTGGTGGCAGGTGACAAGGAACCAGATTTCGGCGAGCTTGACTCCGATGAATCGTCTGGCGTTGCCAAGATCTCCTGTGCAAAAACGGCTACTCGATGATTTGGATTACCATTTGCGTAGCAGCCCGGTCGTCCTTTGGAGCGAACCTGAAGCAAAGGCCGTGTATGGTGTTTGCATGATGATGATCTGTGACCTCTAATGCATTCCAGACACGAGTATTTCACGTCATTGATGAGAATCATTGCAGGTAAGTAATCGATCTCTCTATGTAATAAGTATTGTTCTGCTTCAATATTCCAAAGTATGTATGTTATAGATTAGAACCATATAGTAGATGATATTTGGTTGTAAAAAAGACAAAAAAGAAACAAGTAAAAAAAAAAAAAACAGGAGACAAAGATCTTCGCTTCTTGTTTCTGAATTTGAATCTAATTCTTCTTTCGCTTCTGCTTCTGCTTCTGCTTCTGCTATTCCTATCAAAATTATATCCTCGAGATGTTTAAGAACATAAATAAATAATTATTTGTCCGTGTCGTAAAAATCTTTCAATGGACCTGTTTCTTTGTTAACTTGGACCCTCTGTCTGTCTTTATGTCTGCTAATGTCCTTCCATGTTAGTTTCTAACTATTTTTGTCTCTTAATACTTCTTTGTCTATGTCTCCCCGTATTGATAAAAAAAAAAATATAAAAAAAAGTAAAAAAGAAGTAAAAAAAAAAAAATCACATTGGTGTATGAGCAAATTAGATTACTCAATCTGGCAATGTATGCGGCTGTGCTAGCCAACAACGATACTAATGAACAATACTAATCAACAATACTAATCAAAATAGTAATGAGCAATAGTAATGAACAAAATACAACGCCAAAGTGAGTATATTCATCTAGATCGAAGCCTACAGGTTGTCAAAAATCATGTTTAACACTATCACCATTATTAGCAGACAATATTAAAATAGTTTGCAAAAGCTTTCGTCGTTCGCTCGTTTTCTTCCACTCTTTCACTGGCCCCTATTTAAACAAACTCCTACTACTGGCATATTGTCGTCAAAAACCCGTCCATAAATCACGTGATACTCCTTTTCTTCCACGGAAACAATTTTTCCTTTTCGTTTGTCAGTTCTTTACAAGCATCCCAAACAATATAATACATTACTCTGTTGATTTAGAACCAAAGAGTACAGATATGAAACGAAAAAAGAAAAAAATTTGAAAAAAAGGAAAACGAGATAAAAAAGAGACGACGTAGGTTTATATTTCTGGGACGCCAATCAAAAAAAAAATATGAGTGCCTAAATTTTTCGCGAACCTCATCGGCCGAAAAACCAATTACATCTTAGTAAACAACACCGATAACAACCACAACAACCACAACAACAACAGCAATAATAATAACAACAACAACAACAACAAACTTTATCTATAATGCCTTCAAAAGTCTATAACGAAGAAGATATGGAAGCCATTGGTTCCGATGTCATCCCCGATTCTCAAATCAACTACAATGATGCTATAGCTTATTGGTCTTCCGTCCCTGCGTCGGTCAACGGGGTGCTTGGTGGATTTGGTGAACAAACAGCGGTGCCCAAAGCAGACATAGTTGGGTCGTCCACTTTTCTTCGTAAATTGGCTACTCGAATGGCATGTCCTGACAATCAAACAAAGTATACGATAGACATGGGTGCGGGAATAGGTCGTATTACTAGGGACCTACTTTGGAAAATCAGCGATAAAGTGGACTTGTTGGAGCCCGTCAAGCCATTTGTTGACCAAATGGATAGAGAACTAGCAGATGTTGCCAAACGTGGAAAATTGGGCCAAATCTATCCTATTGGGATGCAAGATTGGCAACCCGATAAACAATACTGGCTAGTATGGTGTCAATGGTGCGTTGGGCAATTACCCGATGACGCTTTGGTTGAATTCTGGACTCGTTGTAGAAACGCATTGATGGAGAATGGTACTATGATTGTGAAGGAGAATATCGCACCTGGTGAAGAGGATATATTCGATGATACTGATAGTTCAGTAACAAGAACAGATGCCAAGTTCAGAGACTTGTTTGTTAAAGCAGGATTCAAGTTGATTGCCAGTGATATACAGAAAGGCTTACCTAAGGAATTGTTTCCTGTAAGAATTTACTGTTTGAAAGTGGCAACGTAAAGTAACAATCGTGGATAAAATTATAAAATTATATATCTAAAAAAAAAACCATCGTAAAAACAATCACAATCATAATCACAATCACCGCGACAAGTACATTCACTGCGACAAGCACAATCACACAAACTAATAAAATAGATTTGCATGGTAACAGGAAAAAAAAAAAGAAAGCATCAATAACAAGCGCCTCAAGCTCCAGTTGATAGCCTTACACAACTCTGTGCTTGCTCGGCTCAAAGGGGAACAAGAGGGCTAAGAACCCAATCACTCCTACAAAAGCACCGCATATCCAAATTGGCACCGAGCTTGCTGTGTTTGAATAGTATGCTATCAAGGGAACGACAATTGTTGCGACTCTGGTGCATGCTATTGCCAATGCGTTACCCGTGGCTCTTGCTGCAGATGGCATCACCTCTGGTGTGTAGGCATATAACGCCGCGTAATAGATATACATTGTTGCAAAACTTATCGAAGACAAGGCGACGTTTTGTTGACGGGTCTTGACTTGCGTGTACCCAAACAAAAATGCCATTGAGCTTATTCCGCCTATGCACAAGACACCACGACGGCCCAAGATGGGGAAGAAATACAAGAGTGCACCAGCGATTATGGGACCACCCATTGACACTGTATTGGAGATCAATGCGTCTCGATAAACTCCATGGACGTCTGGCGCGGAGATATTAGCACCACGCGAAGCCAAGTATTGTGGCAAAAATGAGGAGTAAAGTGGGTATGATATACCTAGCAAGAGCCACGAGATAAACACTAGTGATGTAGAACGAGCAAGTTTTGGTGTGGCAAAAAGGATAGTAATGTGATGCTTAACGAGTGTGAATAAACCCTTGTAGCTTTGTTTTCTATAGTCATCATTGATTTGAATCGGTCCCAATTGCTCAAGATCTTCAAGCGTCAATGAGCAAGGTCGCTTGTATTTTTCCGCAATATGGTGTAAAGAGGCAATGGCTTCTTTGTCTCTATTGTTGGAGACGAGGAATTTTGGAGTTTCTTTTAAGTTTACCACGGTTAATCTCAAGAAGCTCATAAACAACACCATTGCACCATTGGTATAATAAACATACCTCCACCCTCTATTCTCATGCGATGGACAGTTATCTGGCCCTTCGCAAGAATTTCCAGGCAAGAATCCAAATGAGATGCCAACGGCAATGACTTGACCTATTCCCCAAAAGAATGCAAAAAATGTCAAGAGCCATTGGTTTTTATGGGGCAAGTATTCCAAAAAGATACATGTATCAAGAACCAAGTTGCCACCAGCGGCAAAGCATGAGAGAAACACAAATATACAATAGGAAGCCATTGAGTTCATTGCTCCGGTTAATATAGTGAATAGTCCACTCAAGATCAATGACAAGTTGAATGCCACTTTTCTCCCGATAAGATCTGCGGAAAACCCCCAAAATACGGCCCCAACTAATAATCCAACAGCGAGCAATTCGTTAGAAACGGGGAACTTGTATCCAAATTGGTAGTTGATGAATGTACGCACAGAACTTTCTAAATATGTCAACTGTGTGTCTGTCCAGTACCCCATTCCGTTGAGGAAAAACAATTTCAAGTGGTATGGGGTGAACCCAATCTCGTCGATAGCATCATTGATAAGTTTCATCTTTTTTGTGAGTACGTCATCTTGAAGGTTGTACAATGCGTCGTTGCTTGCTAAGGTTGATGATACAAATGATTCGGCAACGTCTGGGATAATTTTCTCCTCCCCGGGATCAACGTTAATAATGGAAGGAGATTGATGAGTCTGGGTTTTTTCCAAATCAGAAGACATGGCAATTAGCCCAAAGTTGATTGAAATTGAAGCTTAATGGTATATTGTAGTAAAAGTAGTAATGGCACCAATAGTATAACTAATAGCAATAATATTATTATTGTTGTTAGGTAATACTCTTTAGCAAAAGTAGATGGTCTTGTTAGTTAGTGGTGGTGTTGGTGGCAGCAGAGTACAAAATCAAAGAACCAAAGGGAAAAAAAAAAATTAATTAGGTAATTATGCAATGGAAGAAATAGAGGGGGAAAAAAAATATAGAATCCAAAGGTACGGATGAGCTATTGATCCTGTTTTTATAAGTTGATATTGTTGAGTCTTATATATAAATGGAGGTGGTAAAAACAGTGAGGAGAGGGGGGGTGGGGGGAAGGGCTAATGAAGGCTCAGTGATTATTCATACTTGCCATTCTTCACTGTTCACATACACCAACACAAACACACAAACGCACATATACACAAATACAAATACACCCCTCTTTTCCTTGTCTTTAATTGTTTAAATATTTGTATACGGCTACTGTAGAACAATAGAATCAGACCTTGATTTTCTATTAGATATTCTATTTTTTCTAAAAAAAAGATTCAAATTAAAATTGCAGAGAAAGTTCAAATTAGGGTTACCCTGTATATGACGACGATTAACCCAAAGTAGTAATTAATCAATATAATAAAAAAGATACTTCAAAAAAGGTTTATCTGAGATAAACATATTTCCAAACTTTTCAAACCGTGTCAAATCAAAATTTTTTTTTTTTCTTCTGTTGATAAGTTTTTATACAATAGACAGGTTTCTATTGTATCGAGGAAAAAACGTGGGTTGAAAATAAAGAAGGCGCACCATCTATGTGTTTTGCGAAGAATGCTGCACAAAAGACTAATATATTTACAAGCGCGTGGAACCTGGTGCAACTTATTGAACCCCACGTTCTCTGAAAAATCTGGTGCCCTCCTCTTTGTTCTTTTTTTTTTCTATTAATTTTTCAAACATGCAATTTTCCACTGTTTTACTTTATTTGTTTTTCTTTCTTTTTTTGCGTGTTTATTTTTACAATTGGAACACGAGGAAGAGAAACATGGTGGTTCTTTTACAATTCAATAAGATATCGTGATACCTCTTTCTAAGCATGGTAAGTGATCCAAAGAGATATTACCTATTGTTTTTCCGCAAGTCGCAATGTCAAATACAATCTGTCTTGTTCATTAAGTTTGAGACATTTTAAGCTTAAGCAGGTACTGAGTAGACCAAATATTGTATGGTTTTTCAAATTCACTTTTATTTCCTCCATTTTCTCCATTTTTCTGAATTTTTGTTTTTTTTTATCTTTTTTGGCGTCAATTTGAACGTAACTGATTGTACAAAATAAATAAAAAAGAGGGGTCTCAACATCAAAAGTTATAGAAACAAAAAAGAACATAAACAAACTTAAACAAACCAGAGAAAGGGCTAAAAAAAAGAACAAGGCCGTGGAAGTAGAGTAGAGGACCATCAATGCTATAATCATGTTTTATTAAAATTAAATGTACTTTACGGAATAGTTGGGTAAAAGATGCTGCCAGTGCCAGAAACTGCCAATCTTAAGGAATAGCCGATTCTTATTTACCCAAACAGAAAAACTGAATCAAAACTATATTTGCTTGTTAGGTTTTTTATTTCTTTTCATTTCTTTTTTCTTTTTTCAACTCTTTTAATTATTTTTTCTTGTTCTTCTCTCTTTTTTTTTTCTCTTATTTCTCTTGTTATCACCTATTGTGCATCATTTACATGAGCTATGGCTCTTGCTTTCTTACACTACTCTTTGCTTACTAGGCTCAAAGGGCAAGAACAAGGCAATGATTCCAATCACTCCCACAAATGCACCACAGATCCAAATCGGCACTGAACTCGAGGTGTTAGAATAGTAGGCAATTATGGGCACCATGGCAGTACATATTCTTGTTGCAAATAAACAGAGACAATTACCCGTGGCTCTTGCTGCTGAAGGCATAACCTCTGGAGTGTATGCGTAAATGACCCCATAATAAATGTAGAGACAACAATAAACGCTTGATGTGAGCCCCACATTTTGGCCTCTCGTACGAACCGCAGTGTAACCAAACAACAAGGCCATTGTTGATATACCCCCAATAAACAAAACACCACGACGTCCGAGGCGAGGTATAAACAAAAGCAATGCGGCAGCAATGATGGGACCACCAATAGAACACACGTTGGCAATCAAATTATCGCGATACACACCGCCAATGGTGTCGGCTGAGATATTTGCACCACGGGTCGCGAGATACTGTGGAAGGAATGAAGAATATAATGGATACGAGATACCCAAAAATGCCCACGAGATAAATAAAAGCACTGTAGATCTGACTGCTTTGCGTGTGGCGAATAGCAATTTGAGATGCTTGAAGCTGAGGCGCAAAAGACCACGCAAGTCGAATGATTTGCGGAAATCCTCATTGGACTCGATATTTCCATACTGTGCCAACTGTTCAACCGTGAGGGAGCATTTTCGATTATACTTTGTTGCAATTTCCTGGAGCACTTGGACTGCTTCGGCATCTCTATTGTTAACAATAAGGAACTTGGGTGTTTCCTTTAAACGAATCACGGTAACACGCAATATAGCCATGGCGAGAACAATGCATCCATTGGTGTACCAGACATATCTCCAACCGTGGTTAGACTCTGAGGGACAATTATCATACGATTCGCAGCTGTTGTTTGGTAAGAAAGCATATCCCAAAGCCACGGCAACTGTCTGTCCCACACCCCAGAACAAGGCAAAAAAAGTCAAGAGCCATTGATTCTTATGCGGTAAATATTCCAAAAACACGCACGTATCAAGAACCAAGTTACCACCAGCAGCAAAAGCCGAAAGAAGCACAAACAAACAGTAGCTTGCCATATTACCCATCATACCGGTCATAATGGTGAAAATGGCCGATAACAAAAGTGACAAGTTGAATGCGAGTTTTCTTCCTATAAGATCCGCTCCAAATCCCCACACAATGGCACCGAGGATCATTCCACCAGCATAACATTCTGCACTTACAGGGAACTTGTACCCAAACTGGTAGTTGATGAATGTACGCACTGTACTTTCTAAGTATGTCAACTGTGTGTCTGTCCAGTATCCCATTCCATTAAGGAAAAACAATTTCAAGTGGTATGGGGTGAACCCAATCTCGTCAATAGCGTCATTGATGAGTTTCATCTTGTGGTGGAGGATTGCATCGTTTGCCTCAAGTTCTATCATGTCAAACTCCAGCGACGTAGTGTCGTCTACATACTTTTCGCTCTGGATAAACTCCTGTTTCCCCCCTTCAAAATTCAATGGTTCCAAGTTGTTCTTTTCGTCATTGTCATTGTCATTGTCATTGTCGTCATCAGGCTTATAAACGTCGGGTGTGGGAGATGTAATTATTCCACCGTCTCCAGAGTAGGTACGTGATGTTGTTTTGTATCCTTTCAAGTCGGATAGATTGGTGAGTTTCTGTGTTTCTTCAGTATCACTAGTGGTCATGGTCGGAAACTTTGAGTGAGAAATTTTAAGTGTGAATGAGCGTGTTCAAAGCGAAGGTGATGGTAATCAAAAGTTCTAGGTATGTGGTTTATCAACTAACAACAAATTAAACCTACTTCAACAAAGATATTGAACTCCTTCTACTTTTGTTTTTGTTTTTGGTTTTAATTTTTTAAAAAGAAAATGAAAAATATCAGATGGAGTTGAAGGGCAATATACACAAGACAAATAACAATAGGTGATTGGTAAATACTTGGTGAATATTTGTAGGAAAAATTTTTCTTTCCTTTGTTTCTTTGTTTCTTTCTTTTTTTTTTTTGCTTCGAATCACTTTATTATATGGTGCATTACTTCTTATACTTGTATAGCTTATTATCTCTTTGTTCTCTTGTGTGTTTTTTTTCTTCTTTTTTGGTGGGGCACAGTAATAACCAAGACATTTATATATTTTGGGTGTTGGAATAATTATTTTCATGCACCAATTTTCTCTCAACTATTGCTATTGTGATTATGTAATCATGGGAAAAAGTAATTAAAAAAAAAATTGGAAGTGTTGACGAACAAAACAAAAAAAATAAAATAAAAATAAAAAAAAAAAAATTACAAAAACAAAGCAAAAATCTGGGGACAATTTGAGTCACAAAAAAAAAATTTGGAAAAGTGTTACAGGAGAAAAGGAAGTGGTTAAAAGGAAGAATAATCAAAAAAAAAAAGTACGAAGTAAACCCATAGCTACACAACATGTTTAGAGTAAAAATTTTGTTATAATATGAATACTTTGAGGAAGAAAAAGTGTTGTTGTTGTTGTTGTTGTTGTTGTTGTTGTTGTTGTTGTTGTTGTTGTTGTTGTTGTTGTTGTTGTTGTTGAAGTGGCACATGGTGTAATAAGAAACCCGCCACTACTTTTTTGATACTGTATTTCTTTCCTGTTCCCTCTCTCCCCTGCTATTTGTTAAGGTTTTCGTAAAAGTATTCACTTGATACAGTTGCTTGTTTGATAAGTACAAGAGTTTGTGAGAAAATTGTAAATTGTAAATTGGTCAAAAAAAGAAAAACAGAAAAAGTAGCCCAAAGAAAGAGCAGGGGGGGGGGACTGTAGACAGATATCTCAACCTATTCTCCAACGAATAAAGCTAGTTTACCCTGCAGAATGCAGTTTACATAGTCCTCTGCCTCTATAAACTTTATCAAAACCAAGAAAATGCTCTAAAATAACAACAATGTAAAAACAGCACTACTCTGGCCAATGTTTGTTTCCTTGTTTGCTTGTGTGTGTGTGTGTGTCTTGGCAGCGACAAACAAGTCCATCGCAGCATAATTTACACTGCAAAAAAATTGAAAAGCAAAAAAAAAAGCAAAAAATTTATCTTCTGGACAAAAGGAAGATAAATGGCCAAAGCCAAAGCCAAAGCAGAAAGAAACAAAGAAACAAAGAAACAAAATATAAAAAACACATTTTGAAAATCTCATGTGCTCATAAGGTGCAACAAAGAACAGTAGTTCAATTAATCTCGAGATGCAAAAAAACACACACAAAATAAAACAAAATAAAATAATAATAATAATAATAAAAAACAACAACAGAAGTAACAACCATTCTACACATCTCGTTTATTAAGATAGATATAATGAAATGCAAAAAAAACTATGAGGGAAAGAAAAGCAATCTTCTTATTTCTATTCTTAATTTATTCTTAATTTAATATACTTAACGATTTACTTATTCATTTACTTTTTGTTTTGTGACTTGATATTCCATCACTTGAGAATAAAGCGAGTCCTTTGTGCTCCAGTTTATCTCCTGCTGTAATCTGGCAATAACATCCCCTGTGTCCCACTGTTTCAACTCGTATACCTCGATTTTCTTGCTCAAATCTACCAAACTTTTATAAAAAATTGGGTGTGCGTCAATCAATTCCTGGTTTAGTTTGGGGATCTTGGAGTTCTGCATAAGGAACTGCATCTCTTGAGTAGAAAACACATTTATGATTAGTGCAACGTACTGGAATAGCTTCTGCGAAGACTTGCTGTATTTCATTGTCAATTCCGATAAGTTGACTGGTTCCATCGAGCACAACTGTTTGGTTTTGGCACGAAGGTGGTATCTAATTGGATTCGACTCTATATCACGACACAAGTCGTAGAGCCATTCAATGTGGAAAATGTTGGTATCCAATTTGATCAATCTTGCATATCGATACTCGCAAAGTATATCCATAGCCTTCTTGAGCAAGGAGTATTTAGAAGTGCCACTGGGATACCGTTCATATACATTTTGTTTCAACTCGTCATTGGGCTCAGGAAATGATGCAAACCGTGATATGAGTTCTGGGGTGGTATTGATATGGGGCACACCTAGTTTGTATAGGACACCACGTATATTGCCCCAGTGCACACAGCTCTTTAGTGCAATCAAGACGTCGTGCGACAATAGTGCCTCTTGGCCAAAGTACTCTTCAATGTAATTGCGTAGGTAAACGCCTTCGAGTTTTGTCCCTACATGGTGGTCAGTATGCAAGAAATTCAACTTGGAACAAATTAGCAAGTTGACACCTTGGGTAATGTGTTTATCGGTTATTGGATGGTGCTGTATAAAATTGTCTGCTTCTTCCTGTATCAATTCCCTTGGGTCGATTTTGCTATTTTTTAGATGCAAGATTGACGAGTTCTCTTCTTCGTACCAATGTTCCAGTTCCAATTTTGACGCAAGCCCCAATATTGTGCAGCAAAAGTCTGGAAACTGGTGGAGTATTTCGCCTTGTCCAATATTGTACAATATCAAAAACGCCGAGTAGAACGAGAGCCGGAGGTCGAGTTGTTCGGGACATATGATCAAGTGCTTATCTTCCTGTCGGATGCGTTGGAATGCGTTATTGACAAATCGATACTTGCGACCCTTTTTGTTGTACTCGACCTTGAGAAGATTATCGATTGACGCAAGAATGTGGTCTGAGTATTGGATCAATGCATCAGAAGTGGAAGTGGAAGTGGAAGTGGAAGTGGAAGTGGAAGTGTGGGTGGTCCTATAATTTGTTGCTGTCTCAACAGTCATTATTGAATGGAGGATATAAGTCAGTGGGTCTTCAATGTGCACAATAGTGGAAAACAAAGGGATAGAAATGGAAGTAGAAATAGGAATATATATAGACAGTAAGAAAAGGAAGAAGAATAAAATGGAGGGCAGAAAGTTTATTTGGTGGTGGTGTTTAATTTTGATCGTCAATGGTCTGTATATATATTCTTATTTTTAGTTTATATACTTTTGATCTGGTGTGTTTACCTTTTTTTTTTTTAATTTTTGTTTTTCTATGCTGTTTATTATTATTATTGTTTTTTATATGACAACTTTTAATACATTTTTTTTTTCTGTGCTCTATGTGTGATGAGAGTAAAAATGATCACGTGCCAGAGTGGTTGAAAATGAGGAGGAGAAGGAGAAGGAGAAGGAGGGATTGGGAGTACGACAGTATGGGAGTACGGGAGCTTAGTTCTTTTGTTTTGTTTTTCTTTATTAATTTTTATAAAATGGTGGAGCTGAGTCAAAGTACTTGAAAGACCAGGAGATTAATAGAATTAGACTAGTCTGTTGTATTCTATTCTTTCATGATATATTGTTGAGCAACAAAAGAGACAACAGAATGGTATAAGACATATGAAAAAGTGAATGGTTTAGATTATATGAGTTATTCCGAATGCCCGGTAGAGTGAAACGAGGCTTTGTCAGTTTTGTCCATTTTATCAGTTTAGTCAGTTTAGTCAGTTTGGTGAACTTTGTCAGTTTTGTTGGCTTAGTCAGCTTAGTCAACTTTTTTCTCATATATTGTTTATCCGATTATATAATCTTGATACTAATAGGGGTTACTAATAGTGTGGGATACAAGAAGTAGAATGTATATATATATATATATATATATATATAGAAGAAAGGTTAGGTAGGGGTTTGAGTGTTGTGGAGTCGAGTAATATAGGAGAGGTGTACTATATGAAGAGAGAATGGAGTTGAAAATATGTTGCTAGAAAGGTAAAAGAAAGGGGTTATGGTAGTGGTAGTGGTGGTGGTTAGGAGCTTTTGAAAGGATATACTTGCCTAATTTTGAAATGTTCTCTTTTTTACTTTCTGCTTTTTACTTTCTGCTTTTAATTTTTAATTTTTTTGCATTTTGTGTTTGACATGTACAAGTTTCGATGATACAAAAGGAGAGATTTTGTTTATTTTGGTTAGAATAGTATTTGAAAAAAAGACTTGTAGTGTTAATTTGGTGTTTATGAAAAGTTTACACGAATACAAGAAAGGTAATTTTGGAAAAGAGGTGGGGAGTGGGGGAATGTTTATTTTGTCACTATTTTGACATGTAATGCTAAACTGATTTTAGTGTAGGAAGAGTCTGGGCTGAGGGAAGGAGAAAAGGCTGGGGGTAGAAGGGAAAGTGGTTTGGAAGAAGAAGAGAATAATTCACAATTGGGTTATTGAAGATGACATTATAGATGATGACAAGTTTCATAGTTTTTGTTTTTCCCCACTTACAAATCGTGACATTTTTTGTCTCCTTCTCATTTCCCTTTATGTGTCTGTCTTTTGATATCATATGGATAAAATGTCAAACATCTTAAATCCATGCATTTTTTTACAATTCATTTTTTTTCTTCTTCTTTTCCAATTTTTAAGTAACATTACATTTATACAGAAACGTTTCTGTCTGATCCTTTCTACTCCATTTTAGTGTCTGAATTTAGTGTCTGGGTGTGCAACATTAAGATTTAATGTCTGACAATCTTTCTTTTTTTTTTTTCATCGTTCGCTGTCATTTTGGTTTTTTTATGTTTGTATGAACATATTTTGCAACTTACGAATAATGTCACAAAACACAACAGGGTGTGTGTGTATATGAGAATGTATCTGTATATATATATGTATAAATGCATAGTTTGTGTTGTTGGGTTTAGATATGGACTTTTTGCAAGGCGGGATCCTTCTTTCTCCTTCTCCTTCTCTCTCTCTTCTTCTTCTTCCTCTTTCTGCTTACTGCAACTTTTCTTTCGTTGCAACTAACTGGCACAACACAATAGCTTTTAAAAGTTGTTGCTGTCACTCAAGTTTGACACAGAAGATTTTATTTTTTTTGTTGTTTTATTTTTTTTGTTTTTTTATTTTTTTTAATTTTTTAATTTTTTAGTCTCTGTGTGAACTTGCAAAATGAAAAGAAAAAGCAGTGATTTTGCATTTAAGAGAGGTTGGAGAATGAATTGTGAAAAGGAGGGTTATGGCTGGGCATCATACAAGTCCACCAACTATTCCTCATTCTGTCTGGTTTTGCTTTACTTTGCTTTGTTTTGCTTTGCTTGGATTTGATTAGTTTTACTTTGCTTTGCTTGGATTTGATTAGTTTAATTTACTTTAGTTCAGTCTTATTTAGCTTTATTTAGTTTAGTTCAATTGTTTCTTTTTTTCTTTTCTTTTTTTTTTTTACCGGTATTGGTCATTTGAAAGCAAATTCAATATGTACAGATTTCAAGGCGTTTCTACAATTGAAGTCTTGATACCATTCGGGAAATGTTAACCTACATATATGTAGATACTATATATATATACTATATATATATTTACGAATGGGTGTGTTATTTAAGAAAATGGCGTGGTGTTACACATACCTGTCTCCTTTTTTTCTTTTCCTTTCTCCTTGTTGTTGACTTTGCTAGAGACTCCTTAGTTTCTCCTTAGTTTCCTATTACTTGTTTCATTTGCTTTTGTTCTTGCTTCAAGTTTACTCTGCAATATTCTGTCAGGGTCTATTTCATTGATGGGTGATTTTTTTTTTTTCTGTTTGTTTGTTTTGTAAATTTATTCTACACCAAGAGAAGTGTGCTTTTGTAATTATGAAAAAAAAAAATAAGAAAAAAATAATAAAAAAAAATAGAAAGAAGAAATGGGGTACCATATCAGTGTGACTCAACAATTAGTTTTCGAAAGAGTGGTTGATTTACGAACTTTCTCAGCTCTGTCGCCTCTCTCTCTGTAACACAGATAAAGACACAGACACTCTGTTTTTTCTTTCTTAAATTGTTTGTGTACACTCTGCTCAAGTCTTAATCTCAACAGTATCTACTTAGCCCAGTGTACATGGATATAAAGGTCTATTCTTTTTTCTTGTGGTAGAGATAAAAAGTGTCAGCAGATAGTGTTGGGGGGGAGTAGTAATACTCCTAAGTCGGATCTGAACTTATCATCTTTTCTTATGCCGTAAGTTGTAAGCTTCAGTAGCTGTGTTTTTCTTTTATTCAGGATTCATTTTCAATTTCAATATATTTCTAATGCTCTTATACTCTCTGTTTAATCTGTGGTTTTTCACAAATAATTCTATGTGTAACAGTGTCTGGCACTTCTCTATAAGTTCATCAAACAAAGCCAACATTTTGTGAGCTGAATAATGCAGACACTTAAAAATTAATATAAAAATAAAAATAAAAATAAAAACAAAAATAAAAATATAATCTATAATGTACAAAATAGGTGTTGCAGATCTGTCAATCTCTCCTGATACCGGGGTTTTAAGCTTCTCCTGTATAGGAACTGTTTAGTCTAATACAATAATGGTACAAAAGAAGGGAGAGGGAGAAAAAGGACAAGCTGAAAAATTGTCTAGCTCTATTGTAGGATCACATTTCTTAGTTGTGATTGTTCCTTCCATTCTTCTTTTTCTTCTTTTCTTTTCTTCTTTTTTTCATTTTTCTTGCACTGTATTGTTAGTTTATTCTAACAATTTGTTATTTCCCAATAGTAAGAACTCTAGAAACATAAAGAGAGACTTGCTCATAAACAATTGATTATCTTCCTATTTCCATAAGTGTTGCATTTTCACACGTGTTGTTGACGTCAATGTAGCACTCATTGTTTGCATTGATGGTAAATTGGAGACATTTGTGACAAAAACTTACAGATTAGGATGTAAAGAGAGAAAGATAGAGAAAGAAGTAACATGTTGCATCATAGAAAAAGAAACAAGGTAGACACATACAGACAAGATAGAACAAAATAGTTAAAAGCACAGGGCAATTAAGGGAAATAGAAAATTAGACTATTGTGTGAAATAGAAGATAAAAGAGAAAGGTAAAGTTTTCAGAGGTATTTTGGTATAGAGTTAAGCGCATAAGAGAATGAGTCTGTCAATTTGTGGTTTGATGCTTAAGTGTGTGGCACCAACATTGGCACTGTGTAGAAGCCTAAACTTAGAAAGAAGTACTCATATATATATATATATATATATATATATATATATATATCTACATTGGAGAATGTGACAGAACAATCAAGTCAAGTCTAGAACCATTGAAGTGATATATAAATGGAGAGAGAGAGAGAGAAAGAAAGAGAGAGAGAGTGTGTGCGTGAGAATGTAAATGCTGTTTTGAAGAACAGCTAAGGAACGGACTTATCACATTATACTGTCATATAGTATCATCATCATCGTCATCATCATCAGGATGGGATATTTATATCTATCTATCTATATATATATATATCTATACATACATATCTATATATAGGACATAGACAGTGAAAGAGGTTGAAAATAAAACTCTATTGTTCTTCTTGTTCTTCTTCTTCTTCCTTTTCTGTTGATCTTCAAATAATACATAACAACCGTAACTGTAACTTTCGGTAAGTCATTCGAGTTTAAAACCTGACATTTTCTGTTATTTTTTTTTTTCCTCCTATTTTTTTTTCAACATTTAACTTTTATAATTCTGTCTCTTTTGCCTCCGCTTCTCCGTCTGATGATTCAGCCGTGACGTACTTTTGCACGAATATGTAGAACAATAGAACACTTTGAACAATTAAAGAATTGAAAATTAGGTTGATAGGGGCTAGGTGAAATTTTTGTTTCCTTCGCCTCCCCCCCCTTCATTTTATTTTCGCTCAATTTTTTTTCTATGGAGACTAAAGCTCATACGTTTTATGTCGCCAATATTAGATGCGGTCCCGTACTCTCATACACACAAACATATACACGATTATACAAAAATATATATACATATACGCCAACAATCGGGTAGTCACACTCTTTTTCAACATCACCTTTTCCTTGTACACCCCACTTCATCCTCCATTGATATATCATTCTACCATGTCCTTTCTTTCTTTCCTTTCTTCCTTCTTAGTAATGCAAATGTCACTTGGGAAAACACGGATGGTTTAATTTCATTCTCCGTATATTGTCAAGGCCATGTGCAATCACTGCACATTATAATCTTTTATACAAGAAATGCCAGACACTAATAATTTATATATATACATACAACATTTTGTGTCTACATGGTTTTTATTATTCTTTTGTTTTCCTTTTGTTGTTCATTCTCTCCTGACTCAGACATTTTTCTTTTTATTTTTTCTTTTGGGGGAAAACAAAAAAAATAATGTATAGGGAATATACCCCAGATTAGGATGCACATACGATCCCCCACCACCCACCACAATAACTACCACTTATTCTATTTGTTTGTTCTGTTCTCCTTCCTTTTACTTTTCGGTTCTCCTATTTCTAATTGTTTCTTTTTTTTTAGTATAAAAAAGAAAAACGTTTTGCTGTCTGGACTAAGGCGAAGTAAAAAGTTGTGTCTGAATGTAGATCTGTAATGCACAATATGTTATTGTAAAGAAGATAAGAGAGAGAGAGACTAAAGAAAGCGTCAAGCAGACATCAGACATCAGACACATATCAAGAGCCAGAGATTAAAATCTACTAATCCACATCTAGGACATTGTGCGTTAGATAACCAAATGCCGTGTGGGATGCCACAGACTAATTTGTTTCCCTTTTAGCAAAGAATTAAATAAAAGAAAAAGGTGAGGCTTTTAGTATACACACACACACTTAAGCAATATTAATAATATTAATAATAACAATAATAAGATTGTTAATAATAAATTGAATTGAGAAAAAATAAAACAAAACAAAAATGGGATTTCAAAAATTTGTTATTATTGTTATTTATTTTATTTTTCATTTCTTATCTTTCGGTGACAGAGAGAGAAAGAAAAACAACAACAACAACAACAACAACAAAAGATGGCTTGTCATGAAAAGTGTTAAGCCCAGTTTCGGCAAACCAACCGGGGCAATTGTTTAGTATACTTTTATCAAAGCCCAATTTCAGATACCAACAAAACAATTAACAATTAACAATTAACAATTAACAATTGACAACTAGTATCTGCCAAATGACAGCACCAAAATAGGAGTGCGGTTAGTCAAACTTTAAAGATTAACCATTGAAACGTACATGTCTCTCTGTGTGTGTGTGTCTGTATGTGTACTCATCTACCAAAGCATATGGTCAGTATTGGAAATTGACACAGCCTCTTCTGTACCTCCTCCTTTTTCTCTGATTCTAGTATTGCTTTTTTCATCTATAATACTCTCCACACCACTTAAAAAAACAAACAAACTATCAAACAAACAAACCTTATATGGAAAGCTTAATTCAGATGAACTTATTGCCACCCAAAAAGAAAAACAACCATCCCCGTATTGCCGTATTACCACCTGATTCCCATATTCCGTCTCCGTTCTATTGTTTGTTTAAAATCTATTATTCATTCCTATTCTTTCTTTCTTTCTATCTATTCTTTTTTTTTGCAAAACCGCATTGGATGACCTCAACCTCAAACTGAGTAAGAGCTATTGCCAACACGTACACCTTCAAATTCCGGTGTCTCCTCTATCGCCTCACACTCCGCCCCCCCTCTCACTCACTCACTCACTCACTCACTCCACTAAAATCAAAGTTTATATGATTTGAACCGGGTCGGAATCTCGGCCGAGCCACAGTATACCGGAAACCTATGATTCCTTTATACTTATCCCTCCCTCCCCCCACCATTCGGTTTTTTTTTGTTGTTGTTCCTTCCAATCTACCACTGTTGTTGTTTTTAATGTTGTAGTTCAAACTGTTATCGAACACTATATAGTCTTATTACTCTCCTTAATTATGAGCAAATTACAATTACCTGTTAAAGAGGGGGAAAAAATCCCCACGAAATCATCATTTCAGTGTCTCTAATTAATTAATGCAAGGATATACCATCAAATGCGACATAGTAACAAAGTGACAAGAAAAATAGAATTCAAAAAAATAAATAAAATAAGATAAAAGAAAAAACACTTTGTTTGTTACTAAAACAACTTTTATAGAATTACCAGAACACATTAATGGGATGGATGTGAGGAGTGAAGCAAGTGGTTATTCAAATAAGCCACTTAACCCATCTCGTCTCATATCCTTTTCCCTCTTGTCCTCTCTTGTCCTTTCTTGTCCTCTCGTCTCTTCTCCTTTTTTCTCCCCCTTTAGCCCCCTCCCCCTCTGACTTCTCCAAAACAAGAAAAACAACCCAGTGTTGTTCGTCATCAGCACTGATGACTGCATCAAGCTCACCAAACCACAAAAGACTCGTTGGCATCTTCAAATGGCTCTTGTCAATTTTTGGCTTCTATACATATTCGCTTACATAATCAACTAATCTGTCAAAATGAAGTAGGTTAAAAGAAAAAAAAATAATAATAATTAATTATTTATTTTTTATTTTTTTCTTTTCCGTTTCTCTGTCAAAATTCGTCCTGTCAAAGAGAGAAGGAAAAGAAAAATTATTATTGTATTTTTTTGTTTAATTTTTTTATTTAATTTTTTTTTGCTTTGACCAGAAATCACGGAATCACAGTTTCAGAAATCATCATACAATACACATTATATACATATATATATATCAATACGATTTAAGCGCTTGATATGGAGAATCGCCATTCCATCGACTGGCTCAATAGTTGGTATATGTACTTACCACCAACTCTCTTTCTATTTTTTTTGTTTTCTTCTTCTCTGGAATCTCTTATCTTTTGTGATGAGCAAATTTATTTTCTTTTCGACTTCGTTTTCACTTTTGACACACACTCTTTATCTCAGTATGGTATGTTTTCTTTTTTTACTACTTCTTTTTGATTTCGTTTTGCTTGCTTTGGTTTGCTTTGGTTTCTGGACACAATTTTTATGTGTTTCCTCCACAGTTTACCATAGGATACCAAGAAATTTTTTTTTCTTTCTTTCTTTCTTTTGGGTACTCAATTTCATTCTGATACCTCTCACAGTGTGTTCTTCTTCCACTCTTTTGTGCTAATTTCATTCTTCCCTTCCTGTGTTTTTCATTGAGTCATAATATGTGTTCCTTCTATTATTCTCCTTTGTCTTCTCCTTTACCTTTTCCTTTTTGTTTTCCTTTTTTTTTTATCTTTTTTTTTATCTTTTTTTTTTTCTGATTTCGCCTCCAAGCCGGTATCGCTGGAAATAGGAGGAGTTGAGAAATCAGGTACGATTGTTCGAAACTTTTTTTTTTCATTTTTTTTTTCATTTTTTTTTTCATTTTTTTTTTCATTTTTTTTTTCATTTTTTTTTTCATTTTTTATTTTTATTTTTTGTTCTTTCTTCTCACTTCGCCTTTCACCCTTTTCAAGTGTGCATTAATTATTTTTGTGCGACACTCTACTTGTGTCAAAAACGTTGCTGTCAAAACTTTTGGTGAAGCATTCATAATATTAGTATATTGTCGCATAGCACTGTCACAAGTGACAAGTGTACGACTGCTGAGCATCGGTTTGAGCTGGTAGCTCGCCGATACCAGCGGTTTGAGTTCGTGACTTGATAGGCTATATTCCAACTAAGTGTAATTGTCAATGATCGCACCTATAAAGGTCTCAATGCTCATAAGTTAAGAGAGTAAATTGTCTCATACAAAGTCACTAGTAAGGAGAACCGTGAGAGTATACACTCTGCACGTTCACCTAGTGATTTGTGTTCAATGTAGTTGACCGTATAAATTCTGTATTTAACCGATATTTCTATATAATAGTGATAAGTTAATTTTACCACTTCTCGTTCCTATTTATATAAACTCATCTTGTTTGAAGTTTCAAGTTTCCTATGTCGTGCAATATTTTCCAAATATTCACTTAGCGGAAACGAGGGCACAGAGCGTCCAGTGTGTGTCGCACTGTGACATATATTTTAGCTTTTTTCCGTTTCACCAATATGGGTTACAAAACTAAAGCAAGGTTGAAAAAGTTCGTAAATGAAAAATGGGAAAATAGGAAAATAGGGAAATAGGAAAAGGTGGAAGAGGACGAACCAAGCAATAAAATGTTGTTCTTCTGAAGAACAACATTAAATGGTGTTTCTTTACTTTCTTGTACCGTTTTTCTCTCTTTCAAAGGGTGGTTATTTATACGGAACAAAGTAAACCAATTAGAGAAAAGTAAGAATACTATATAATGACAGCGTCAATCGGGCTTTGACATGTCATGTAATAATAAAGGGCTTTATGAAAATGTTTTCATTAATCGATCCGATGAGACATTTTCGGATTAAAACAGTAAAATGAAATAAAATAAGATAAAATAAGATAACAATTAAATTAAATTGAAAAAGAAACAACAACATGGAATTTAAGCCAAGATTGAGAACTGAATTGATTTAAATTTGGGGGATCTAGGATGGAAATAGGAGTTATTTGCCCTGTGGATAATCTATGCTCTAGCAAAATAAACCCAAGAAAACAGCAACAACAATAACAACAACAACTTCTTCATCATCATCATCATCATCAAATACAGGAAAACCCCCTGAATAAATACACTAACAAGAAGAAAGGGCATTGGCAACATACCTCAGATATCGCAAGAAGCTGTGGCCATGTTAGTAAGTACTGGCAAACTGATACTTCTTGAACATCATAAATATTTTTTGGGCTTGTATAAAAACTCCATTACCTATAATATAGAATTTTTTTTTATTGTATTTACCAGATGGATCCCCCACTCTAGGATACCTCCAATATATAAAAATTGTATTTCTATTATTCGTATCACTATAATTTTTTATATATTTATTTATATACTTATTTTATATATTTATTTATATACTTATTTTATTGTCTATATATTTATATATTTATTCACTTCTATATGTGGTTCCTGCTTTTGGACATTTTGCCTTGTCTATTATTCCCTTTAACTACTGCAATGTCTGTGTCATTTTGTAGTAATTTTTTCCTTCTTTTTTTTTGCTTCCACAACCTTTTCCTCAGTATTCTCCATTCTCTTTTTAAACTAATAATTTGTGGAAACTAATGGGAAAAAAAATTGTGCATAGGAAAGTGGTCAAGACGAATAAAAAAATGGGTTTTGAAAAGCATACCCAAGAGAATTTAAAAGATTATGATAAGTTGCGTTGAAATAATTTTTTAAAAACAAATAGAGTCGTCTCCCCTTAAAAGAAAGAGACTATAGTGTTTTTATTTTTGATTAAAAGAACAAAAGAAATATAAATATATATATATAAACTTATACTCAACTCGACTCATTCGCTTATACTAAGTATATTTAGTAAAAGATATCGTTCAATAAAGTGAATTGAAAAGAAGGAAGAAAGAAAAAAAATGAAGCTCATCTTTCAACCATTATGAAAGCACAAGCAACCAGTGCCAGCTTTCTTGGCGTAAAAAATGTAAATTGAAATTTGACATTTTTGCTTATAATAGTCAAAGTTTCCGTACTTATATGTGTAAGAGCCTACTCAATAAGCAGGGACACTTATTCAGCAAATACCATTCCCAGATGGTCGGGGTAAATACCTTGATTGGAGATTACATTATACCGTCTCCTTTTCTCCTTGGTCTCTGCCACCAACACTCACTTCCACACTGAACATCAACCCAATCGAAAATTCAATCGCAAGTACTACAAACGGTTATTGATATATCAAACCAACTCGTTTGCTTGTTTATGTATTTCCCGAAAACTTGCACCCTTGGTACACCTCCTGCTCCGCAATATTGCTTCACCCCTTTTTTTTCCTTTAATCCTTTTTAGTAAAATTTGTAAGTTTTTCTTTTTGTTATTTTTTTTTGATATTTATATTTTTTCAATTTCTTGTTTCTTTCTTTAGTTTAGTTTAGTTTAGTTGAATTTAAGATAAAATGATTCTTTTCTTCATTGTTCCTTTTCTTGCGTCTTTCAAATCAAACTCATTCTTTTTTGTTCCTTCAACAGCTTAATCTTTCTTCTTCTGGCATTGATAAACCAATTGCTCAATTGTTGTTGATTCAACCCCGTCGTGAGCATCAACTGGTTCTTCTCAAATGAGTTTGGGTATGGATGGTTCAAGTGGTCATTGAGCCAACGCAAAAGGACATATGTTATCTCCTTTGGAAGATTGTTTCTAGTCTTTCTTTTGGAGTATTGCTGTGGAGAAAGGCCCAGTTGCGGGGTTTGAGAGCCGGTATAATAGTTTGCTGGAGCAAGGTGAGAATGTGAGTATGAGTGATGGGAATACTGGTGGTTGGTCTGTTGTTGTTGTTGCTGTTGCTGTTGTGGTGATGAAAGAGAGCTTGGAGATGATGAGCATGAGGAAGCTGGTGTACTTTGTTGTGGAAACGATTGTGCTCTTGCAAGACTGGGATGCGATAAGTGTACCTGTACACTTGTTTGAATATGAGATTGCTGTTGCTGTTGCTGTTGTTGTTGTTGCTGAGGAGAAGGTGCATATTGTTGGTATTGGTGTGACAGATACGAGTTGGATGCTGGAGACATGCTTGTTGGTATTGAAGTTGCAGACGTGGAATGTGCAATTACTGGTGACTTGTTTAGTTTGCGCATGCGGTCATTGGTAGTTGTGTAGTAATTGTATGTTTGTGAGGATAATTGGGATACTGGTGGAAGCATATGTTGTGCAAATGTGGTTTGGGTAGGGCCAGATGCAGTAGTGGTGGCTGATGGGGAGTTGGCATTGGAGCTTGAGGAGCTCAAGATATCACTGATTGGTGGTAAGCTTATTCTTTTGACCAATGGAGGCAACAGTGGTCTCTGCAGTAACAGCAGATGCTGCTGCAGTTGCAACTGCAGTTGCTGCATCTGCTGGGTGGGTGGTGTCGATATAGCCATGTTTGTGTTTGCAAATGTATTTGTGCTTGTAGTTGAGAATGGTGTGCGAGGTGATTGGTAAGCGTTTGTTGTGCTTGCAAGTGTGGATATTGAGGGTAACGTTGATGAAGATGTTGTTGTGGAGCTATTCATTATTTCAGCTAGTTGCATTATTAGATTATTGTTAGTTGCAGTATGTTTAAGTTTTAGGTGCAATTGTTTCACTTAATTGATGAAGTGATAGATTAATGTATATATGTATATAGCAAATATTGCAAATGTATTTTAAATCAATTGATGAAGTTAAAATAGTAAAAAGGGTTGGTTGAAAGAAAAAGATTAAAAGGTATAAATGAGATGTAGTAAATGTGAATTTGCAGTAAACTAGAAATGGGATCTGTTGGTATATTTATAATGTTTTGAAACTTGGGTTCCCATAGAGTAGTACTAAAACCCCCAAAAAGAGGAAGAAGTAAAAAAAAATAATTAAAGATTAAAAATTAAAAAAAAAAAAGAAAAAGAAAGAAAAGGAAAGGAAAAGGTGTACATGCATGCAAGTCAATAGGTAGTACTGAGTAGAGTCAAGACGGCGTTGGAGAGGGACTTATAGGGGACTACGAGGGCTGAATCTGGTGTTTCTTGTTTCTTGTTTCTTGTCTTTTGTCTCTGTCTCTCTGTGTCTCTGTGTTTGTGTGTGTGTGCTTAGTTAGTGACCATTGGCATGTAGGACTTGGTACGCAATTGTCCCTCCTCACGCACATCTGCAAAAATAAAAAAATAAAAAAATAAAAATGGAAATAAAAGATAAAAAATAAAAGATTTAAAGATATAATAGAATTTTAAATAATAAAAGAAAAATATAGAGTTAAAAAAAGAGATGAAAATAAAAAAAAGATTTTTTTTTCTTTTTTTTTTTAATGGGAGTTCTTTAATCTTACACATAGCTTACGTAAGTGGCGGCATTAAGAAAGTGAAGATAAAATAATATAATTGATTTAAATAGAGAAGGAAGAAAAAAAAAGTTTAAATCATTATTATATAAGATCAGACATTTTCTGCTCGACATCAGACAATAAAGAAAACAAGGCGCAAAAAAAAAAAGAAAAACAAAGGAGGGACAAAAAGCAAAATGTCTGCATCTGCAATTGCATCTGCATTTGCAACTGCATCTCTGACAGTGACTGTGACTGTGACTGTGTCCGCTTAGGGTGCTGCCAATTGCTTGTCCATTTGATTGCAGACAAATATTACTAATGAGGCTATTATTTTTTTTTCTACAAGCAACACATAAACGTAGACTAAAGAGAGAGAGATAAAGAGAGAGATAAAGAGAGAGATAAAGAGAGAGATAAAGAGAGAGAGAGAGAGAGACCCATTCATAGGTCATTTATTCACTTAATCGCAGTTGAGTATACACATCTCAACATACATTTTTTATATTTATATATGAATGAGCACAGTTGCAGTTGGCTATTTAAAAGACAAAAGCACGAAGAAAATTAGGACAAACGAGAATAAAAGAGTACGGAAGAGAAGAGGGAAGAAAACAAAGAAAGGGGAAGTAATCAAAAATTGAGAGGTAAATGTTTATGATGTAAGCTCAAGGTGACAAAATCAAGATCTTGGTAAAAACAAATTGTGATGGTGACGATAATTATAATAATCAATGGAAAAGAATAACAGAATTCTTAATACAAGACAAAGAGAAAACAGAAGAGAGTCAAATGGTTTTAGCACGCCTTGATCACCAATACTCACCAAGCACCTACTGGTTCTTATAAGGGCTTTGATGTACTGGGTCCTGTTCCTGTTCCTGTTCCTGTTACTGTCCCAGTTCTTGTTCCCCATCATCTTCATCTTCATCTCTTTGTTTGAGTACGTCTTCAGACTAGTACTTTTGTCTCTTGATAGATTCCTACCATGGGATTTTATTGTGGAGTCTAAAATCAGACACTGATTATTATATATCTAAATGTCTTTTTTCAGTCTCTGCTTTGTGTATGTTTCGTAAATTTCTTGGAATATGTGTGTTGTGGTAAACGCAGAACTCTATCTTGTGCCAAAATGCAGACACTTTTTTTGTTTTCTCAAAAATATTATCAATATCATAACCAAAGCTACCATCTTAGATAGTCATTTAGCATTAGGCCTAATTGCAGATACGAAGAATCCTTTTTATATTCTGTTTATGTATTTAGGTTTTATTTTTATATTTTTTGTGTTCATGTTTTTTAGATTGTGACTGACAAGAAAATAATATTGTAAATATAAATAAATATAAAATACAGAAAAAGAACTATAGAGGAGAAGTATCAAAGATTGTCTTTGAGTATTTATATCTCTTGCGTAATAACAATTTTTCTTAGCTGCGATTAAAGTCATACAGCTAGAATGAGTTGCAAGAGAGATTAGTGTTGGTGTTGGTGTTGTGACTGTATATGGTGTCTCTGTGTGTGTGTGTGTGTGTGAAAAAGACAAACACCAATTAAAATATTACTTCAAAAGCAAATGAAGAGTGGAAGGTTGGAGAATATTGAAGAAATATACAGAAATAAAGAGTGTGTGTTGGTTGGGTGTTGGTTGGTTGGTTGCTTGATAAATCTAATCTCCGATAGTTCTGTTATCCAAACAATTCTCTCCACTTGAAACTCGGTATCAGCCACTAAGCATATATCGACTATTCAAGTGTGAAAGTTTATGCAGCAAAGGCACTACACATAACGCCGTTGTTGTGATAAATTTGTGTGTGTAGTGTTTAGTAAGTAGTGTGTAGTGTGTAGTGTGTTTGCCTCTATTCCTTGTTTGCCTCTTTTATAAATTATTTTATTATTATAATTATTATTATTATTTATCTAATGATCTTGCTCCCCACGATGCAAGTGAACAAATCTGTGTTTAGCTCAAGATTCTCCATGACGGCTGAAATCTGGGACGTTGAAATATCAATACTGAAAGAAAAAATATATAATACAATATAATATATATATTATATATATAACATATAACATTCAAAATTCAGTCCCACAATAGTATTTTCTCTGTACTCTCAATAAAGGAGAACAGAACACTAGTATTGCTTTGTTATTCCATCACTTGATAAATTTGCCATACCAAATCAGCTTTACCACTATAAACAAACAGTTAAAGATAAAAGAAAAGGCAAATAAAAAGACAAATGAAAAAAAAAAGAGAAGGCGAGAGAGTGTATACCATAAGATAATCTCTCTCTTGTGATAAGAGTTGCTAAGCCAACACATCTTGAGAGTTTCACAATTAGCCTACGCCATCCACCCCCTTCCCCCGCCTCGCCTCACCTCACCTCGCCTCGCCTCTGCCGTTTTTACTTTAATTTTTTTTTTCCACACTACTTTTTTACAAATATATATTTGTATATGTATTTTTATTTTATTTTTGGCTAGTTTGAATTTTATCAGTTGTTTATCGTTCCCCGTGATTTGATCACTAAAAAGAATATATACAAAAATGTACAAAAATATACAAAAATATACAAAAATATGATGCAGCTTGACGCTAGACTTGTCAACAGCAGAAGAAAACTGTTGTGAGTGTAAGAAGTCAGCATAATCTTAAGCGAAAAGAAGCCATAGAAGAAAGAGGAAGAACTAGAAAATAATAGGAATAATAATAGGAATAATAATAATAAATTATGAAGTGTATCAATGTTTGTATTTCATTTTGTATGCATTTTCCCTATAGCCAAGAACAACAACAACAACAACAACAACAATGGATTGAAATTGAAAATTTGGTTATTAAAATAGCAATGCTCCAGGCTTCGCCATTTTGTGAGTTTACCATACAAACATTGTGTTCAGCATGTATTACCACATAAAGTATTTATGTGTTTGTAAGTTTGTATTAGCGTGTCTCTATGTGTTTAGTATCAACATCTCTAGAGCACTTGAAACTCGGTGTACATTCATGCATCTGTGCAATAAATTCTTATTCTAATCCAGCCGCAAGTATTAGCTAAGAAAGAAGGACAACAAAAAATACTGGTGAATACAATAAATGAGTAAGAATATGGAGAAGAGGGAAAAAATAAGTAGTATGAATTACAGAGAGGAAGGGTCAAGGAAGAGGAAGACGAAGGTAGTATAGAGTCTCGTGAAAAACATTAACCTTTTTCTCTCTTTCTCTCTTACTCTGTGCTTCTCCTTAGTTCACATGTTTGTTTCCCGTTTCTTTTCTTTTCTTAATTCCCTTTATGTTTTTGCGCCTCCAGGTTGACATCAAAAGCTTTAAACTAAGAGTAGAATAGAGTGTATTGATGTTCATATCTTCATGTTGTATACATCTCAAACAATTCTTGATTGTTTTGTTTCTTCCTTATTTTATTTTATTTTATTTTATCTTATTTCATTTCTTACAAAATATCATCACAACTCTAGCATCGAACTAGAATGCCAATATTATTAGCTTGGACTAACAAGCCTTGTAGGAGTCAAATCATTTTGTGCTTGTTTATCTTCATTTTTTTTCTTTTTTTTCTCTTTTTCTTTTTTTTTTTTTGTTTCTGTGTTGACAACGCCATGGCAAATACTTGACAAAGCTTTGGTACAGCTTTTGTCCCTGTTTCAACATCTTGAACACCACAAACACACACACACAAGAATAATTATGTTTTTTTTTTATATCTATCTTTTGATATTTTGAATCATCTCGTGGATTGAGCATCCATGTAATAGTCTTTGGAACTAAAAAAAAAGGAGCTGGATGCAATCTAAAGGTACGCCAATGACATCATAGCATACCAGTGTCACCCTACTGATATATACATATATGTGCATACCTAGAAGTAACTACCGGTCACACGAAAACATTGACTCGCTACAGCCCCTCATCTTTACTGTCCTCCTCGCTTATGCAAATACATGTCAAATATCTTTGTATGGAAGAACAAGGCATACAAAATCCACTACAATAGAAATACATCAAGACACGTCAACCATTGTATTTACAATACCTATATTTAAGTACAAAAATATTATCTTCGATTTACTTCAATCGCGTCGAGATACTTATTCTGGACAATATTATTTTACAAGAAGAAAACCAAAAATAGGAAACCCTTTTTGCAAGTTTGAAGAAGAAGAAGAAGAAGAAGAAAAAAAATGAATTTAAATTTCTTTCTTCTTTTTTCTTTTTATATTTGGTCTTATGATTGTTGATTATGTAAGCTAAACCTATTATATAATATAATATATTATATTATACAACCAGATAAGCGAGCAAGTCACATCGGTTGTGAAAAGAATAAGGTCACCGCGATATGGTAGTTCAACATATTTGGATTATTATCACTGCTATTATTATTATTATTCACTTTTTAGAGAGAAAGATGTTAAGAAAAAAAAAACACACCCCAATTATCAAATACTTATATGAAGAGGGTGTTGGCAAGCGAAGAGCAGCTTAAGTGCTCCTCTCTTCTTTCACCCCCTCACCCCTCCACCCACATGGAAAAGCAAAACAGTGTATGGCTATGCATAGTAGGCGTTAGGAGATAACGTAAGTTAACGTCAAATATATAGAGACCAGATCTCAAGTAAAGTAAAAACGCCAACCTGTAAATTGAAAAAAAAAGTAAACATATTAACAAACATATTAATAAACATATTAATAAACATATTAATAAACATATATAGCAAATACAGAATAGAGAAAGAGAGGCAGCAGCGACAACAACAATCAATCAATCAGACGATGTCAACTGCTGATTTCTGCCTTAACAGTTGCTATTATACCACATAGGACTGTTATTAATTCTATTCACAATTTATAAAACTGCAAAAGTAACATGTGTCTGCTTTGAATAGTAGACAAAGTATTATTTGAAACTATAAGATATACAGCATTAGTCCCCATTCTTTTTTGGTTTTTTTTTTTATTTGTTTTTTAGTATTACTATTCATTATTTATTTTCTACTTATTATTTTGTTTCATTTTATTTTATTCTCTTTTAGACCTACTTTTCCATGTTTGGACCAGAAAGATTTACATGATCTGATTTTATTTGCAAGGGACAGCGCCAAAGAAAAGGAGGCTAGGAGAGAGGGGCTAGGAGAGAGAGAGACAAAGAAAAAACAGCTGAAAACAATCCTTTGACTCAACCAGAATGGTGTAAACACAAAACTCACAAAGTCGAGTATACTCAAATCTCTTCTTTGGCAGTGCTACAAACAAAATACATCAAAGTGAAGAATCCAAATAAATAAGAAAATGAGAAAAAAAAAAGAAAAGAACAAAGAGGAAGGAAATAAATAAAATGTTACATAGTATACACCGCATCATCTTTTAAGTCGCTTACAACTTGTCATTCAATAGCTTTTCAAACTCTTGCCTGTTCCACTTGACATATTTGGACCTATTCCTTGTAAAATCAGCATTTCCATACTTGTCATACAACTTAAAATATGCATTCAAAACCATCTTCTTCACCTCATTAGCCATTTGCTTCTGGAAAGTTGGCTCACCAAAATGAAATGTTTGGTAAAGACTCAAGGCATCCTCAAAGGCTTGGTTAAACTTTTTGAACAACTCCTTAATTTGCTCTTTTTCCTTTGAAGAAAGATTATTGGTATTGCTCATACTGGTAGATGCCATTGAAGTATTTGCAGATGCATAGTTATTAGTACTAGCACCTGCTGTTGGTGCTTCAATGTTTGTAAAAGTCACTTGTCCCGAAAGCTTTGCCACATCTGACATCCCCTGAATAATAGAAAATGACGCAAAACTCCAATCTTCAAGAAATATCTTTGTAAATCTTTCCCGCAACTGTTTAATCTTATCTTGTCCTTTGCTGCCTAAAACATTGTACAATTCAGAACGATTGACAAAATTCTCAATATAAAACAAATTCTTCAAAAGAATAAACGCTTGCGCGGGTCTCTTCATTTTCTGATTATTATTTTCACCAGTGGATGAGGGGTACGAAGTGGATAATGCGGGCGTTGGGTGCTTAGAGCCATTGGCTAGACCATCTTGGAGATCAAGCATTATACGCTCAATAATGTCTGTAAAATAAAGAGACAACAATGATTCAGGAGTTGTTGAATTTGTATCATTAATAGTTGACGTTGTAGAGTTTTTGGAGTGGGGTTTCGTATAAGTAGCCGTATTATATTGTTCGGATTTCCAGTCACTTTGTGATAGCATCGATATTGACTCGAGCAATGGCTGCCTAAACTCAGACATTCGACGCATAACACTAGCTATTTCCACAGTCATTTGGGATGTGTTGCTTTCAGTATACTGCGGCAAGCTTGAACATTTTGCATCAACTTCTCTATAAAACTTGGGGAAAATCTCGGAACCAAGCTCAAGGAAACTTCTTAAGCTTCGATCGAACCCAACACTTTTGACCTGAAGCAGCTTCAATGAAGATTCTAAAAGTAGCAAGTTGTCAAGAACTTCAAGAGTTACAAAAATAGATTTATTTCGAGTATTTTCTTGGGCCGTCACTTGTTGCTGACTTTGTAGTTGTTGCGATAAGGATATTATGGTTTGATTATACTCGGTAATTGCATACTCCAGAATAGGGTTTATAAACAGGGTAGACAACAGACACTGTTTCAACACCGAGTATTCATTATGCAATGCCTGGTCCACAACTTCGGTGAATTTATTATATTTAAACTGCATCTTTTCATATGGAGTATCAATACGCGTTGGTTGCAATTCTCTTTCAGCAGCCTTGATCATTGCTGCTAATTGGGTTCCACGTTTCGTAATGTACATGCTAACAACTTTTTTATCATTGCCCTGTCTGTTAAAATATTCAAATATTGCCTTCACTTCATCCTTTTTGGAAATCAAGGCATTGGAATCCAAATTCAAAATCAGATCAACATAGTTTCTCAATTTCTGGTCGGCTCTATTTAACAGAATTTCAAAATTATTGATAATCCCTTTGAACTGCTTGAATTTTTGCCGAATTTCAACCATAAAGACCTGTGATTGTTTTAATGTGTTTGTATATTGATGGAGTCCAATATATTCAATACTGTTGTTCAATGTGTTTTCCAATTTACTAATCTGTGACGAAGCTTCCTGCACCTCCGATAGCAAACTCAATCCGCCATCAATATCTTTTTGTGCCGCTGTGAGTTTGTTGACCTGGGTCAAGACCGGCTTCATCGTGGAATGAGCTGTTTGTGTTTTCAACGAGATTGTTTGTAATGATTTGTTGATGCTATCAAATAGCTCTTTGGACTTGATCAAGTTCTGATTGAGAACTGTAATATCCGCCTCATCAACGTCCACCCTGTACGTCATTGTTTACTTGTAATTGTTTTTTATTTTTCAAGAGTAGAATGTAAAAATGTGTGGTTTATTTTGGCTTTACTTGAAATTGATGTTGAATTATATGGACTTGCAAACAAAAACCGAGCCATACATTTTCCGAGGGTTTTGGATGCGTGTAGTTTATATAAATATATATATGTTGTACATATACAACATGTACAAAAATGTAGCATATACCATAATAATTCGGCACGTGATATAAAGCACAAAAATACAACTATAAAAACTACAACTATAAAAGCTACAACTATACCAATTACAACAATACAAACTACAGTTAAATATGATGTATGTACATGGAATGTACCGTCTCATAATAAAAATATACTTACTTAACTTGTTGTTTAGTATATTCGTGGACTGAAATCTCCGTTGCTTGAGACAAAGCTTGTAGTCGCACAATCAAGAAAAACATTAAATAAAGAAAAAAAAAAATACAAACAAACAAAACTTTTATTTTTTTTAAAAATAAATCTGTCAAATCTTTTAAGGCTTTAGCTTCGGTGTCTCTATTCGTACTTGATATTTCTCTCTTCTCTTTTATTCCTTTTCCTCCGTTTCTTCTTAACCTTTTTTTTAATTTTTTTATTATTTAATACCTTTCGTTATCTACTCTCCACTTTGTCAATTGTCAACCATTTAATTTTTTCAAATAGATGAGAGATTCCAAAGAAACAGTTCAAGAGCTCTGCCTTCGACTAGAAGAGTCTACAAAACTCAAAAAGAATGGTCGATGCAGGAAAAACACATATGCAGCCAAGAACAATGCAAACGTATTGTTAGATTCATGGAGGTTCCAAGACTACGACTACGGCACTGGTAAAGTGAAACTTCCCATTGAAGCAAGGGGTTTGTTCACCTACAATAACGACACCATAATAGTCCGAGGTTACGATAAGTTTTTCAATGTCGGCGAAAAATCATTTACCAAGGAGGAGTACCTTTGTAAGCACACAGTGGGACCTTACGATGTCACGTTAAAAGAGAATGGGTGTATCATATTCATCAGTGGGCTTCCCACAGGAGAGATTGTTGTTTGTTCGAAACATTCCACGGGAGAACGAGACGACAATACAACAAAGAACCATGCAATTGAGGGTGAAAAACAGCTTAGACTGCAAATCGGCGACGCCAGACTCGGCGAGCTTGCAAGGTACTTGTATGAAAACTCGTTGACCGCCGTTGCCGAGCTTTGCGATGACGAATTTGAAGAACACGTGCTTGCATATCCAAAAGAAAAGGCTGGTCTTTACATACACGGGTTGAATCACAACACAGTCAAATTCCATACCGTTCCTATTGCGGAAGTTGAAAAATTCGCACACGAGTGGGGGTTCAAATTTGTTGAAACACTTCGAATAGAGGACACCGCGAATTTGTTTAATTTCTTGCACAAGTGTGCAGAAACGGGAACTTATAACGGAAGAGAAGTTGAAGGGTTCGTTATCAGATGCAAGAAACTACACGCGCTAAACACGATACTGAAGAAAGAGGCAAATACTGGCGCGGTTGCCACCTCAACGAGTCAAGATTTGAAACAAGAACTTAATCAAGAACTTAATCAAGAACTTAATCAAGAACTAAATCAAGAGCAGGAGAGTGAAGATTTTTTCTTTAAATACAAGTTTGAAGAACCATATTTGCTTTATAGACAATTCAGAGAGGTGACGCGACAAATGCTTGACGGTAAAACCATAGAGTCGATTCCACTCAAGAAACACCAATATGTCACCAGACAGTATCTCAAGTTTGTAGCAAATTTGTTTGTACAACAACCACAATTGAAAGAGGAGTTCTCCCAGAACCATGGTATAATTAAAGTGAGGCAATTGTTTCTCGAGCACTCACAAACGAGCGGAATGAATTTGCTTGACCTTGATAAGGCATTAACGGAGGCGGCAAAAAATAATATGGACGAAAGTGAAAGAACCAAATTTGTGTTTGTTCCCATCTCGACTATTGGGTGCGGGAAAACAACAGTTTTCCACACACTCAAACTATTATTTCCAGACTGGGGACACGTGCAAAACGACGATATACCGCGTAATGCCAAATTGAAGATTGTGGACCGTGCTTTGCAGTTGTTGGCGGATAGCCCAGCTGTTTTGTTTGATCGAAACAATTCATCTTTGCGAGAAAGAAGAGATATTTTCAAAATGGTTGATGAAAAAAGGTCAAATTATCTAGATGGTATGTTTGTGATAAAGTATGTGGCATTAAATTTTGTTCCCAGCGAAACAACTGATGATGAGCTATGGAATATCACGTTTGGTAGAGTCAAAGAGAGAGGCGACAACCACCAACTGATCAAATCTGGTAGTGATGAGGAGTTGGCAAGAAAAGTCATGATGAGCTTTATCCATAGATTCCAGCCACTTGATGCGGACAAGTTACCCGATCTGCAGTTTCATCATGTTATAAACTTAAAGTTGGCAAAGAACTCGTCATTGGAGAATGTCAAAATTATCATTCATAGCTTGGCAAAGGCGTTCCCAAAGCTTATGCCAACTCTGAAAGTACCATCCGAAGAGCTGATTGAGATGGCGTTCAGAGAAAGTTTGGCTTATCAACCGTCATTTACCAAAAATATGGGTAATAATGTTGTTGGCAACGATCAGCAAAAGAAGAAGAAAGAGCCAACTTTTTATGGTATTGGTGTTGGTCGCCATCATATTGTTTCAAGCTTAGAGCAAATTCTTGAAAATGAGGAGTATATCAACCTCCAAAATGGTGGTTATGTGCAAGAGGAATTCCATGTAACTTTGGCGCATATTGCCAGCTCGAAATTACCAGGAAATAAACCAAAATGGAAGAATTTGGTGAAGCTACTTGGGGTTGGCGAGTCGAATAGCGGAAGAAACAAGTTGGAATTTTCTGCCGACTTGAAATTACGTCAGATTGTCATCAATAAGGGGAAACTCATCTGTATTGCATGCGAGATTGAAAATGTTTACAACAACGAGAAGAAAATAGTTGAGATTGAGCCACTTAACAAATTTTTCCATGTCACCGTAGGATGTTTTCCACCGGTAAAGGCAGTTGAATCAAACGCTACGTTGTCTGAACTTTACGAAGTACAAGGAGCTTTCCCAAAAGATGGCTCTTATAATATTGGTGAAGACAAAATCGAGGTGGTAAATATTACCACGGATCTTTGCATTACTAACCAAAATCTATTTGCATTCTTTTAGATTCTTTCTGGAATCATTCTTTTAATTTCTATTCATTAGTTTTTTTTTATTTCTTATTAGTATTGATTCTCCCTTACCCTTTATCTTTAAGTTCAAAAAGAAAAAAGAGAAAAAAGGGAAGGAAGGGAAGGAAGGGAAATGTAGGCAAGAAGCTTGGTAGAATATGCCAAACTAATAATTTCAATATAAAGATAGATCTATACATTGTTTAAATGTAAAACTGCTTTTAACTTCAAGAAAAACTGTTCAGAAATAATAATGTTTATTCTATTTCTCTCTACTACATGGAATGTCAACTTTGTAATTGAATATTCTCGTTGAGCGCAAACCACTCACGGTCCTGTTCTTGTATTTATTTTTCTTTTCTTTTTTCTTATTTACTCTTTTTTTATTCAGCTTTTTTGTATCTTTAAAAGTTGCGTGTAGAAACAACACCCAATTTTTGTTTGGTCTTTCATCTCCTTTATCTACTATAAACAGCAAACATGTTTGAATGGATTACTTCTTGGTTTCAACCAACACCAGTTTCTCCAGAGATCAAACAGTTGATCGAAACAACTACACAGACTAATAATATTGTTGTATATTCCAAAACCTATTGTCCATACTGCACAGCAACCAAGAATTTGCTTTCTCAATATGGCGTTCCTTACGAGCTCATTGAGTTGAATTCCGTCAACAATGGTGCAGAGATACAAAGAGCATTGCAAGAGGTTACAGGGCAAAGAACGGTTCCAAACATTTTCATCAATGGGAAACATATTGGAGGAAACTCGGATTTACAAGCCTTGGAACAGAGTAACAAGTTGAAGCAATTACTTGCTTCCTCACTTAATTAGAATTGATTGTTATACCTATAGATTGGTTTATTTTAATTTATTTCCCTTATTTTAAGTTTATTTGGAATCTCTTCTCTTGATAGTTGTCCTTAAATTTTCATATCAGTAAACAAGTGGCTAAGCGGACTTGGGCCTTTGAAGCTTCTACATCCATGATTGCATTGGATATCATTTATGGAAACGATAATAAATAAATGTAAACAAAAAAGAAAAAAAAATACAACTTCAAGAATTCTATAAAAATGAATATAAAGATAAAGATAAAGGTAAGGATAAAGGTAAAGACAAAGATACAGACAAAACCAAATACAACGGTGCGTTTAGGACGCTGAAGATTTATATCTTTACAGCCCTCTTTCTTTTCCCTCTTTCTTGGCACTGTTGATTATTTTTATAACAACTCTATCTTCAATGACATTCAAATAGGATTTGTCAATTTTGAAAAAAAAAAAAAAAGGAAAAACCACTAGCTTGCCACATCCTTCAACAATTCGATTGCCCATAAATGCAATTTTAGAAATATCTGATCGTCGCCTGTGAGCTCCACCAACGACTTCGGTCGAGTAATTGATCTACGTAAGTATTTCTCATTATCCAACACATTCTCCTTTGACTTCATATTGTGTTCGTGTATTCGCTTGTTTGTTTCCGAAACTTTCTGCTGAATCAGGCTGATAAGCTCACTGAAGTATATGCTGACGATATCCCATCTCTCGAGCAAATCCGACTCAGAGTCGCTTACTACCATAATACTATATTTCCGCTCCTGGCCCCTTGCATTGATGTCGTACAACTTGAAAATCTTGTTCATACAGAAACCATTGATCGCATCACCAAAAAACATTGGTTTCGACAAGTCCAAATTTGTCTCAACAGATAACGATTTCATTACTAATTTCGTGAGTGCCGAGTATCGCGTTTGAGAGCTTGGATAATGTGTAGTAACAAAAGAATGCGTTCCTTTTGATTTACTTGACAAATTGATAGCACCAGCATCTGGAAGTATCAATTGACATGATGCGCAGCTAGCTGATCGAGAGTTTGAAGCCAATAAACTCTCATCTGTGCGATCGTCATTGATTGTTTGAGTGCAAGCAATAACTGAAGGACCATGAAGCTCGCAAAAATGACTCAAGCTCACGATAAAGTTTGGCATTTACACCACTCGTGATCTCCACACGTTGTGTTATAAAGTACTATAAGGCGCTGTAAATTTTGCAACAAAAATGCTCTGAATTTGTTTTTTTGTTAAAAGACAAAAAATAATGTGTTTTTTTTTTGGTTTTTTTTCTTTGCTTTTCAATATGATTTCAAAGTCATGAGACACTACAATAATAACTCAAACTATTTGCCAATGTCCTTCTGTCGCCATAATATGTGATAAAGAATGAATCAAAGGTTCTTGAATGTTAGTTCTAGGTTGGTGGTTACGTAAGTGGCAGAATAATCTATCTGTTGTTCCTTTTTTTTTTTCTTTAATTTAATTTATTTTCACTCTTCGTTTCTCTTTTCCTCCCCCATGTCCGTGTCCCACTCAACCCCCTTTGAATATACTGTTTAATTTTTTCTTCTCTCACTATGCTTTCTCCAAACTTTACGCATCTCATACAACATTCTTTCTGGACGCTTTTTCAAACATTCTTTTCCAACCTTTTTCCCACCTTTCTTTTCCGATACCATAACATTTCTATTTTTCCTTTTTATTTTTTGATTCTCTAAAAAGTATATAAGCAAAAAAAAATGTCATCTACTACCGCCGATAAAAGTAAGTACTATCTCCTCGATTCTTTCATGACACGTGTAATGAAATTTGGATTACTAACAGCTTTTCATTAGAAACTCCAGCTCCTGATTATTCAATTGCAAACTCAGATGTTGTCTCCAAGTACAAGACTGCCGGAGAAATTGCAAACAAAGTATTGGCACAAGTTAAAGAGGCTGCAGTGGCCGGATCCAAAACTTATGATCTCTGTGTTAAAGGTGATGAGCTTTTGAATGAAGAATTGTCCAAAATCTACAACTCAAAGAAAACAAAAGGAACCCCAAAAGGTATTGCATTCCCAACCACCATCAGTCCAAACAATGTTCCTGCACATTTGGCGCCAGTGACTATAGACGATGAGGCCAACATTGAATTGAAAGAAGGCGATGTTGTGAGCATTCAATTGGGTGCACAGATTGATGGTTTCCCTTCCATTGTTGGTGAAACATTTGTTGTTGGCGAGCAAAAAAACAGTCCAGTTACCGGCCAAAAAGCCGACTTGATGCAAGCAGCATGGACTGCTTCTGAGGCTGCGTTAAGAACATTCAAGCCCGGTAAGAAGAATTGGGACATCACCAATATTGTTGCCAAGGTTGCCAAGGAGTTTGATGTCACACCATTGGAAAGTATGTTGTCTCACAATCAAGAGAGAATGGTGATGTATGGACCAAAAGAAATCATTCTTAACCCATCCAAGCAAAACAAAAACAGTATGGAAACACACAAGTTTGACGAAAATGATGTTTACGGTTTGGATATCTTGATCTCCACTTCAAAGGATGGTAAAGTGAAGCCATCGAATTTTAGAACCTCGCTTTACAAGTTGACGGGAGAATCATACGCCTTAAAGATGAAGATGTCACACAAGATTCTTGCCGAGTTCAAGAGCAAATGTGATGGTCACCCATTCCCATACAACATTCGTAACTTGGAAGACCCCAAGAAGGCCAGAGGTGGTTTAGCTGAGTCTGTAAACCACAAGATTCTTTTGCCATATGATGTTGTTATTGAGAAAGATGGAGAATACATTGCCCAATTTTTCACCACATTCGGTATTACAAAGACTGGTATTGTTAAATACACTAGTCCTGTGTTTGACTCTGAGTTGTACAAATCTGACAAGAAGGTTACCGATGAGGAAATTTTAAAGCTTTTGGAAGAGCCTTTGAACACTAAAGTGCCAAAGTCTAAAGCTACAAAAGCCGAGAAAGCTTGAAAAGAGGAGAAAAAAGCAAGAAATGAAGAAGAAGAAGAAGAAGAAGAAGAATAACATAAAATAGATGAGGAAAAAAGTAAGCAATGGTTAAGGAGTGGGGTCAGGTATATGCAAAACACGCATCTAAACTAAACAATTGATGGAGCAAATAACTGTAGTAAATTACATTTGTTGTTCATCAGAGAGCATTGATGCAAATTTGAGTTGCTTTCGTTTCAAAAGGAGCATGAAGAAAAGGAGGGGAGAAAGAAAAAGAAGAGGTAAAAAAAAAAAAGTAAATTTAAACGAAATACGATTCAAACTACTTGACTCAATTATGTCTGTAGTAAATTATTCATGGCTCTATAAATCGCATAAATGACATTTTTTGTCAATTGTATTTCTGGTAGTTATTAAGCACTTCATTCTCATTCTCTTTGCTTAGACGAGACATTCGTGTGTTTCTGGGACGTGGGTTGTAAAACATGGATATGAATATGAGTTTTTGTATCGTTGAGAAGAAGTAATTTTTTTTGTTTTTTTTTTTTTTCAAACTTTAAATCTCTCATTTGTGAAGAATTAATACAAATCCACTACATCTATCAACAAAAAACCCCAGCTGGTTTAATATCGAAGAAAAATAGGAAAAGCCGGCATATGTACTACTATTGATACATGGCGTCAAGAGGAAGTAGTCGAAGTAGCTCAGTGAGCTCTTCCAATGAGAGGTCGCTAAAACAGTCGCTAATAACAAATGGAGGTCTAATAAATAAAGCTGAGCCGAGGTCGAGGAAAAGAAAATCACCTTCTCCAATGGAATCCACAACTCCAAAGGATGTAGGCAGCAAGAGGAAGTCTGCCAGGATTGCACAAATTGAAGAAACTAGTACACCAACGCTATCTGCTAGTCCGGAGATTCGAGAGTCGTTGCGTATAGATCTGGATCTGCATTTGAATCTGGATAGTGTTGAGGAAAAAATTTCAACCAATGGTAATGAGTTCGTTGAGCCACCACTTGCGCCCCCATCTCCGTCATACACGGGGTTACCGTTGGAGGAGTTTCCGACGGCAAAGATAAAGAAGGAACTGTTGTGGCCGATCAAAAAGAAGAGTAAAAGCAAAGAGGCGGAGTCAATAGACAATGGTAATTATAGTAGCAGTAACAAAAACGGCAACATTAGCAACAACAACAACAACAACAACAACAACAACAACAACAGTGGCAACTCCAACTCCTCCAAGATGGCATTGAGTCAAAATCCATCGATTGAAAATGCTACAAGTATTGAACAAAAGTATATCAACCATTTGCAAACACCGCTTTCTGACGAAATTACCGCTCCAAGCACAATAAGAGGTTCCCTTGATACAAGCTCGCGGCCGATACGGCAAACAAAATTGAAGTTGACAGTGAAAACGCCGAAGCAGCACATTCAAAAGCACACAGTATCGCCATCTTCGTCAAATAACGATACCAAAGTTGATAAAAGTACACCCAAAAATGTGCTCAAGAAAATAAAAATCATCTCCCCGCAAAAGACAGATGCCAGCACTAAACTTTTGGCACCAAATACCAAAATCAAAAATGAAGCTGAACACCATCAACACCAACACCAGCACGCACAAGAGGAAGACACGCATAAAGATAATGATGATTTCTGTTTTTCGTGCGGACGACCAGGAATTTTTATATGTTGTGAAACTTGTCCGAAATCGTTTCACTTCACATGTTGCGACCCCCCTTTGGAGGAGCCACCTGAGGACGATTGGTTCTGCCATGAGTGCGTTGCGAAGCGAAACGCGTCATTGTTACCCAATTGGAAAGATATTGGAATCTTTGGTAAATTGTTGAATAATTTGCAAACTCGAAACCCCAAAGCGTTTGAGTTGCCACGAGCGTTGCGTGAAGATACGTTTATAGGTGTTGAGACAGGTGATTTTGGCGACTACGCTGATGATTCCGAAAAACCCGATATACCAGCAAGTAAACGTAATGGAAACCAGTTGCCGGGTTTTAACCGAGATCCCGACTTGGAGATAGAAACGTTGTATGATGGAGATGGAAAACCCAACTTGTGTCACAAATGTAAAGAATCAGGACTCAACCATAGGACATTGATCAAATGTGACTATTGCCCCTTGATATATCATATCGATTGTCTTGAATACCCGATGTTTGGTCCCAAAACAATTGGCGATAAATGGCGTTGTCCAAACCATGTTTCAGACTTGTTGCCACGTGGCTTGCCGCAATTGAGGCAATATAAGAATACAGAAATTGTTGAAAGTTCATTGCAGACCAATTTCTTGAGGATGATGGCATTGGGAAACTTTGTAGTGAAATTTGATTCTGAGCAGTATCTCAAGGATAATCATAACCACAATAATGGTGGTAGCAATAGTGCAAGAGCAAAAACGGAGAATGCGAATTCGGACAGACTTGCTACTTTGCACTCATTGTCTGATTGGGGTAGTGACCTTAATGCCATCCATCCCGAGTTTCAACCTAGTTTGAATGTCGGCACTATTGTCACCAAAGACGGTATTTGCCAGCCAACTCCGTTGCTGAAACTGAAAATTACACCTATCTCGTCATCTTCAAAATCAAGAATATATAGGATTCCCGAAAAACTGATAATCATGGACTTTATGAGCAAAGTTGAGAAAAAGGATAATGCTATTGATGCTTACACGGAGTATGAATATCTCAGCCGACTAGAACAAAACCCAGCCGAAAAAGAAATAATTGATTCCCTTTATTCCATTCATAGCAGACAGAGGCAGCTTAATTTTGAAGCGTTGCTAAAAGCTGCGCAGTTGAATTTAACGGAAAACTGGAAAGTAGAAAAGGAGCAGGAGAAGGAGAAGGCGAAGGAGAAGGAGGAGGAGGAGAAGGAGGAGAAGGAGGAAGAGGATAGGACGGAAGATGTTTCTAATATTAGTAAAGACAAAAGCATCCATGAAAACAATATCAATCACAACGATACATTATCATACAAAGAGATTCAGGATTTGATCAAGATCAAAAAACTCATGGAAATCAAGGGCCAGGATAGTTTATTAAAATTTCTTCAATCCAAATAAACGTTCAATCAATGTTTGTACTTATGTGTAAATACTTTGGTGAGTAGCTTAGGGAATAGTTCTATGTACATGCTCATCTTAGTTGCATTGGATACTCCAACCGTTCTTTTATTTTATTTTATTTTTTAGCTTGTTTTCTTGTTTTTGTTTCAAAAATTCTTCCTTTGTTCATCACCACTTCTTTACTTTGTAGGTACGTTCTATGAGTGGGATTTCTTCCGCTGTCATTTGTCTGGCTTTTGTACGTTTGACCAACTCTGAAAGGATCCAATGAGGCGGCTGGTTTGCACATTCTATACTAGAGCTATCGCTCTCGTTGTGAGCCTTGATGTTGAGCTTCAATGGTATTTTCTTCAACTCATCTTCCAGTTCGGCTTTGATATTTGTTACAGTAAACTGTATATCAGGATTGTGGTACCTTAATGTAGGTAAGGAGTCCTTTAGGAAGCTTTTCAACCCTTTTGCTGGCTGGAAAACTATAGGCTTCTGACGATAGACGAAAAGTTCTACTTCTTTGATTTTGGAAGCATCAAACTTGTAGCTCGTCTCTGGAGTTCCTCTCAACTTGTTCACCCTATCAATTTGTTTGAGTAATCTAGGACTGTACTTTTTGGTTGGTGTTCCTAACGATCGAAGTGACATTGTTTGTTTGTATTTTGGATATGTGTAACGAGGTGTGATGATGGACCTAGTCTGTGTTTGTATATTCAGAAATCGAGCTTAAAATTCATGAGGAATGAAAAATTTCACGACTTTTGACTTGGCTAAGTGTAGTAAAACGTATCACAAAATTGATTTTTTTTTTTTTGTTCCACACGACGGCAGTAGAGAGGAAGAGGAAGAAAAAAATGTAAAGTAAAAGAAGGGAAAAAAATAAGGTAATGAGAAAGAAAATTAAAGACATCCGCTAGTCATACATAATGTATAAGTTTTTCACTACGGACAAAAGAAATAAGACAAGTAAAGTAAGCCATTAACTATAGTAAATCGAGGAGAACTACCATCGATTATATATATGAAGAACAAGTATATTTGTTGAATAGTCCATTGCGGATTCCAAAATTTTCTCTTCATTTGTCCTTATCATTAAAAGGAAAAAAAAAAGGAGATTGTTGCTGTATAGTAGGGACCACTCTGTTTATAAGTATGTTCTTTTTGTTTCTCTTTTTCTCTCCTACAAATTTGGTTGCAAAATCCACCAAAAATAGTACTTTTTCTATTACCCTTCATCATGATGATTGATTTCTTATACTGGACAAATTACAAATTGCGTATTTTATCCAACGTCGTCTTTGGCCATATCTTTGAACCTAGCCTTGATATTGTCTTGGTGACAGGCGGTACTTCTGGTTTAGGTAAGGAAATTGTGAGGCTACTTGCCGAGAAAGGCGCCAAAGTCGTGGTACTAGATATCAATCTTCCCCAAAATGATACAGAAAAGATTCCTAAAGTGAATTACTTTAAATGTGATGTCAGTGATAGAGAGCAAGTGTTGAAAGTGCAGAAAAGAGTGCAAAGTACAATAGGTGTAGTAACAGTTCTCATCAATAATGCTGGGATCACCACTGGTAAAACAGTGTTGGACCTCACGTTCGAAGAAATAGAACAAACAATTCAGACTAATTTAATCTCTAGCTTTTACACTATTAAAGCATACCTACCAAGTATGATGCTCAAGAAAAGAGGATATATAGTAACCATTGCTTCCATATTGGGGTATATATCACCTGCTCGATTGAGTGCTTATGGGGCATCAAAATCAGGATTGATTGCATTACACGAGTCGCTCACTTATGAGTTGGGTCCACCCTCGTTGAACCCTCATGGGGTAAAAACGCTATTGGTGTGCCCCGGTCAGTTAAAGACAGGGTTGTTTACTGGAGTAAAAACACCGTCAACTATTCTAGCACCAGAGTTGGATCCTAAATTTGTTGCTTCACGTGTAGTTCGTGCTATAGAAGAAGGAAGACGCGGCGAAATCAAATTGCCTATGTACGGCAAACTTGTGCCTGTTTTCAGGGCCCTTCCATGGCCAGTTGTAGAAATTGCCAGAGCCGTATCTGGCATAGATCGCAGTATGCTTGGGTTTAGGAACAAGATTGCTATAGTGGCAAGCAGTGTCTCGTCTATAGCAAGCACTTCCGTGCATGCGTCTGCTATTAGTACTGCAATTCTTTCTTCTCCAGCAGCATCAGTAAGAACCACCACAGAAGCATTTACATCACCCAATACTGCCAACAATGCTAACACTACAAGAAGCTAACGCATTCAAAATAGAAAAGCTGGTAATAATGGGACTATAACCCCAACTGAAAAGTTGGACAGAGTCCACACGAAAAAAAACAACAAACTTTTACTTAGCATGACAAAAAGCACAGTCTTCACAGTTGAGGAACGTTATGCAAAACTTTATAGCCTATATATTATATACTATTGCATTTGCTCTCTATTTGCATTTATATCGATATGCTTGACCAATAATCTAACGCTTTTGTAAGATTTCTGAAACCAGAAAAATTAGAGAAAACAATTTATCATAAAATGAATCAAGAAAATTGATCAAAAAAAATATAAAACAAACAAACAATTAATTAAAACAATAAGAAAGAATAAAAAAAAAAGTCCTTATTGTGTGTGTTTGAAAACATCTTTTTCTCTTTTTCTCTTTTTCTCTTTTTTTTTTTTTTTTTACTTTTTTTCCTTCTTTTCCCCCTTATTTTTCCTATATGTTTTCACATTGGATTAAGACCTGTAGTCACCATTGATAGTAACATATTCATGGGATAAATCGCATGTCCAAAAGTCAGCCCCTTGGCCGCCGCCTGTTCCAAGATCAATCTCAATTACTAAATCCTCGTCAGCCAAAATTTCTGAAGCTCTTTCTTCGTCAACTTTTTCTGGCTCACCATTTTGCAACAATTGCAAACTTTCACTTCCATCAACTGGCACAAACTTTACACTAGTTTTTTGAGGAACCACAGAGCCATTTCCAACGTCAGCATATCCAATAGCGCACAAGATACGGCCCCAATTAGCATCTTTACCGTACATCGCAGTTTTGAATAGGGATGAGTTAGCAACACTGGAAGCAATGCTTTTAGCATCCTTATAAGACAATGCATCCTTGACTTTGATAGTTATAAACTTAGTTGCTCCTTCCCCATCTCTAACAACCAATTGAGCTAGCTGCTGTGCAAAGTCAGTAATTTCTTTTTGCAACTCTGCATACCTCTCGGCGCAAGAAGAGTTGAGATCAATCAACTCCCCTCCAGCGGCACCATTTGCTATAGCAGCAATAGTATCGTTTGTAGACATGTCACCATCGACAGTAATGCTATTAAAAGAACGGTCAACTGCATACTTCAAGATCAGCTGTAACGCAGATGGAGATACTGGTGCGTCAGTGACAAAAAATCCCAAGAGAGTGGCCATGTTGGGACAAATCATTCCTGCTCCTTTGCACAATCCCGCCAATGTATAAGTGTCTTTGCCAATTGTAAATTGTTTACTCACTAGTTTGGGAAACGTATCAGTTGTACAAATTGCGGTTGCGCAATCAATCCAGTTTTGATGGCTATTGCCTAAATGGCTCAATGCCAATTTTGGTATTCCCGAAAGAATATTGTCAATCGGAAGATTGTTTCCAATAACACCAGTTGACATCACAAGTGTACTATTAGGTTTATTCTCAAGAACAGAATCGGTTACAATCACCATATCCTCGGCATCTTTCATTCCCTGTGCTCCTGTGACGGCATTGGCATTACCACTATTGACCACGATCGAATTAATACCCGCTCCTTTTGTTTCCTTAATGAGTTTCTGTGAGACTTGAACCGGAGCAGCTTTGAATTTGTTTGTGGTAAATACAGCAGCTGCAGAAGCATCTTTTCCATGAGTATTATGTAATATAGCCAAATCGAAAGTCTTTCCATCCTTTTTGACTCCACAATGGATACCTCCTACTTCATAGCCCTTTGGATATACTCCTGTTTTAGGAACAAACCGTGCAGCTTTGGTAGATGTGTATCTCGCCAGAACCTTGTAAAGTAGTATGTTTTTCATCATTTTGATGTCCGTAAAAAACTAAATAAACTAGATCGAAGATAGAAACTGAAGAAGTAAGTGGTGAACAAGCTTCAAAAGCAATGTGAAAGTGTTGGGAGGTGAAAAAAAAAGAACGAAAAAAAAATATGATTCATAGATATCGCCAAAAAATAAATTAAAAAACCAAAAAGAAGAAAAAAAAACAATGATTAAGCGCGATAACGTCGATTACTCAAATGGGATGTTGAAATGGTAAGCAAGAGAAAGAAAAAGTTTAATGAGGGAGAGAATGAAAAAGATCAAAGAAAGAAAAAAAAAACAAAAATAAGTAGATGAAGAAGGAGAAGGAGATAAAAGTTCAGAGTCTTTACTTCACAAAATTCAAAAAAGTATTATACTTTGGGTAGAATAAAATGATAGAATGCAAATAAGGTTCTCTAGAGTCAGATCAGATGTGCTACAATTCAGAAGGTTCTATTCATCTCCAGTATTGCCAGCACCGGCTCTGGTGAAATCAGCTCCTTTATCGTCGCCAACTACGGCATCGCAACAATCTCCATCTCATTCACTAGCACTGCCATTGCCATTGCCACATTTCCATAGAGACAATTTTTTTTCATCCTCATCCATATTTGACCTTGTTACTGACCTGTTTGGGTTAGAGACCAATCGAAAAAGACGGTGGCAGGAGCTTGTGGAAAAATATGCATATTCTATTCAAATGGACCAAGATCGAGAAGCCGTGGACCTTCTTCTGAAAATGAACGATTTTATACGAACAGATGATGATTCCTCAGAGTATTTCTTCTTTCAGTATGCCGAATGTCTACAAATTTGGTTAAAGTTCTTTGCTCGCGATGAGTCTGCTGGAACGTTTGTAGATTTGGCGAGGATTGTTGGCGAATATGACAATTTATTACTCAAATCAGGCTTCACTGCAAGAATCGAGTCTTTGCAAACTGAGGTGTTAAAAGCAGTAATGAGATGCTATTGCAAGGCGAAATTAGCAAAGAAATCAGCATTACATGTACGACCAATGAAGGAATTCTTTATCAAATACATGGAAAAATACAAAATCGATTTTGACCAATTCAATGCAGGCTTGGATCTGACTGAATTACTGTCAACTTTTGAGGAAATTTCTGGAGCAAAGTCAACTCTGACTCAAAATACACAGGAAGCATTAACAACAACAATCCTCACACATCCAAGCCTCTCGATTGAGCCGTATTGCGAGGAATCTGGTGACTTGCATTTTGATAGAGTTTGTGACTACATCGCTGACACCAAGTTTAAATGGAAAAATAGACCAATCGATGTTCCATTGTTTTGCTTTTATGACACTCTTGAATATAAAAAGGAAAAAGATGAATTTATGGCCTCTTACATACAATTCAACAAGATTAGGCAGGAAAATTTAGACAAGTATTCCCATAGAATCGTCAAGAGCGTTGTTCCAAGTGCAAGTATTCATAGCAAACAAAAATTTTCTAAAGAGCTACAAAGCCTAATACGAAGATGGGTCAGAGATACAACAAAGTTTCTCGAACTGAAACTCGGCCACGAAGTGGGACTGAAGGAAGAACAATCTCTTAATAAGTTTGAGCCATATTTCAAGATTTTACCCCTTGAAACAATGGTAAGCCAATTTATCCAAATGTTAATAGGCTATAGCGAATCGAATGAGATAGAACTTTACCGATTGATTTTGGAGTGGAAGCAACGAGTGCTTAGCCAGTCCGTTACACTGGACCCTAAAAACTTCAAGAGATCATTGTTTAAATTTGTTCTGGACGATGCATTTATTGAGCTTAGCCAAACTTTGGTAAGTGCAATCATGCAATGTTGTCATTTTCGAGTTGCAGAAAACGATCTCAATGCTATTGCAGAGGAGATACAAGAAGACGGTGGTAATATTGCCGGAGTAATGGTACCATTTGCCATTGAAAGTATGCAAAAACTAAAAGGCAATCCCGCACCAGGTTTGTATCGAGCCTTTACAGATATCTTAAAATCAAATAAAAAGCACGCAAAGGTTCGCTTTATTCTTATAAATCCAGCATTATCAAAATCAGTCAAGTTGGGTTCGACATTTGGTGATCAGCATTTTTTTCCCCTATTGTGTCCTCCACAGCCGTGGTTGGGACACAGTACTGGTGGTATGATGAATTCTGCAATCAATTTCGTAGCCGGTTTTGACAAACTCCATCAACGTTTTTTACAAAAAGCACAACTTCAGGGCAAACTAGATCGTGCATTCTTGTGCCTTGACCAGATGGGGAAAACAGGATGGTGTGTCAATACAGATATTTTGGATGTGTTTAACAAGGCTATGGATTTGCCTTCTGGTCTCTTGAAAATACCACCTCCTCTAGACACCATGCCTACTAAACCGAAAGATCAAACAGCTAGGGATGTGCGAAATCAACGTAAGATATACGAGACTATTAAAGCTGTCGCCAATGCTTATGGTGTTAATGGAGATATATTGTTTCATTGCTATTTGTTTGATTTCCGTGGGCGAGCATATGCATTATCACAGATAAATCATTATGGTGAAGATATTATGCGATCGCTTTTCCAGTTTTGGGAAGCAAAGCCATTGGGAGAGAGAGGTTTTTATTGGCTCAAGTACCAATTGGCGTCTCTTTTCAAACCTGGCAAAGAGACATCGTGCGAGGAATTTTTTGAAAAACATAAGAATAATATTTTACAAGCGGCTTCAAATCCTCTTGATGATGAAGCGCTGCGTCGGTGGTGGCTTCAAGCTGATAAACCATTCCAATTTCTTGCAACCTGTATGGAGGTGGCGAAAGTTTTGAAGCATCTAGGGAACGGGAATAATGTTGCAACTTTTATTTGTCGTATGCCTATCCATCAAGATGGCTCATGCAATGGTTTACAGCACTATGCGGGGTTGGCAAGGGATGACTTGGGTGGTAGGTCGGTGAATTTACTTCCACTGGAAACAAAAATGGATGTCTATGTTGAAGTTAGGGATCTTGTAGAAAAGAAAATACGCAACGATATTGGAACGCAATTGGCTGCGCCCGAGGAAGTCGCGAAAGCAAAATTGATTCTTCAAATCTTGGATCGTAAATTGGTAAAGCGACCAGTAATGACAACTGTTTACGGTGTCACAAGGTATGGTGCATCTGAGCAGATTTATTCTAGAATAAAAGAGATGATTAATGGTATTGAGCAGAATCCAGCGAAATCTAGTGCAGATGATGTATTATTATCCAGACTCAAGACTTTTCAGCAAAGGGATGCTACTTATCTTGTGGAGAAAATCTTTGCAGCAATCGATGAGTTGTTTAAGAATGCTAAAAGGATCGAAACATGGCTTACCCATACTGCCAATAGGATCAATACAAGCTATAATGTTAAAACACTTGACTATCTATGTAGGCTGAAACGGTCTTTGAAAGATACCTATATTACAAACCCAGTGAACTTGGCACCTATTAGTTGGATCTCGGTCTCTGGTTTCCCGGTTATTCAAGTGTACCGAGATATGCCCAAAGTGCAAACACAAGGAGTTTTGGGCAGCACCTCAAGAGATGCAAGTGAAAACTTTGCCCCAATGGATAGAAAAAAGCATGAATTGGCTATTGCTCCTAATTTCATACATTCATTGGATGCCTCACATATGGCAATGACTTGTGCTGCGGCTGCTGCGGAGAACCCATCACTCGTATTTGCATCAATTCATGATTCTTACTGGACTCATGCTTGTGATGTGGATCGGTTATCAGTAATTTTGAGAGAACAATTTGTCGAGATGTACTCATTTGATTACATGGAAGTTGTCAAACGTGACTTTGAAAGGCAAGTGAGAAACTCGTACCAAATGGTGTATTTCGAAAAGAAAGGTAATGGTGAATTGTATCGTAAAGTTAAGGAATTTAGAAAGCAATATGGGGAATCCAAAATTAAGCATCAGTTGGAGATAGAGTTGAGGGAGTTGGATAAAGTTGGGTATCAGAATCATACGATACTGATGTTGCTTGAAGAGAATATGCCTGATTTGTATTATGTCTTGGGTAAGAAAAACTTCTTATACTCTAGTGCATTCCCCAAAGAGGTGAACCATGAGATAACTGATAAAGTACCCGTGTTTGTACCAGTAAAAATCCCAGACTTGCCGAAAAAGGGTGATTTGGACATTGAACAGGTTTTGGAAAGTAGATACTTTTTTTCATAGCAAACCTACATACATTTACTCGTTCAATGTATATACTACTCTTTATTCGTGTTCATTTATCATTTTCTCTAATTTGCCAAAGATTCGGTCGCGGTGTATAGCAATGGGATCATCTATATCGCTTTTGAAAAATTGTTGTCGTCTCAAGACCTGTTCATCAGAGTTGTAATCGTCATCATCTGCATAATGTTCTTCGTCTTGATAGCCCATATATCGTTCAACCTCTCCATAATCAAAATACTCTTCTTCTCCAGTGAATCCGATACCATCTTTGGGCTCGTAGCCATAGTCGTCTTCTTCCGCTAGATCACCATTTCCACTTACTTCATCGCCATCACCTATGTTGAGCTTATCAAACTTTTCATCAAACGAATTGAGTTCATCTAATCCTTCGGCGTCCTCATCACTTGGATAATCATTTTGGTAAAATGACTCTGCATTGGAGTCCTCATCATCAGTTAAAACGCTTGGCTTTTGCACAGTGTCGTCATCTTCCGCATTGAGGAAACTTTGAGATAACTCTTCGTCGTCGTCAAAGAAACGAATATAACCAATTTGAGATGTTGGGTGGTTTGCAGAGGTCAATGGTTCATTAGCTGTTGTCAAGTGGTAGACATCAAACACCCACTCTGCGTCATCATCATCATTGTCATCATCATTGTTTTTGTCTTTCTTATTGTTGTTGTTGTTGTTGTTGTTGTTGTTGTTGTTGTTGTTGTTGTTGTTGTTGTTGCTGCTGCTGTTGATATTATTATTGTTGCTTACAATGTTATTGTCCTCAACGTTTCCAAGATCCAGAACTAATTTGTTAGTACTTGGTTCAGTGTTTTCGTTTGACGTAGATGATAATGGTAAAGGTGGGGAGCTAAACAGTTTTACATTCTCTTGGATTACCGCAGTTCTGCCTCGTCTCTTGCGTTTTTGCAGTGGTGAAGAAGCCTCTGTGGAAACATAGCTTTGAACCATACTTGACAATTCATTTGGAAGCTTGAGACTGCCACCATTCTCCAAATTATACTCTTTGTGAACACCACCACCACCACTACCGCTACCGCTACCATTATCATCATCATCATCATCATCATCATCATAATAACCATAATCATCTTTGTAACCGGCCTGGCTTGTTTTCCTCAGCGCATTGGGCTGAATGATGAATCTTCGCTTTATCTCATTTGCTCTCAGATGCTTATCTTTATGTCCTCCCAGTTGCAAAGTAGCGGCTTCTGCGAGAATTGTTGCTTCTATGTTTTCAGCATCACCAGATTCTGCCAATGCTGTGCGTAAGCTTTCCTCAGTACGTGATAGTTTGAACAAATAGTTGAGATTCTCTGTCGACCGGAACCGCCGTGGCGTTGGTGCAGGAGATGGATGTGGCGAAGTTGCCGGGGTAGAAGGTTTCGACCGTTTGACATTTCTTGTGTCTTCCAATATGAGGGCCTGCAACGGGTCTTGGCCTCTTTTTCGTTTGATTCGTAATATTTTTGGTGGCTCGGGTGTCATGTTAGTGTTGACTTTAGGTGGATTGTGGTATAGTTAGTTCAACATGTGTACATGTGTACATGTGTATATGTATGTGCTATGCGAGTGGTAAACATTGGAAGAGAGAGAGGTCTTTGGGGGGAGGGAGGGGGGTGAGATTTGGAAACTAGATCTAGAAAAAAGCGTGATTACTAGTATTTTTGCTTAGTGACATATTTTTTTTTATCTTTTTTTTGTGAGACCAAATTAATAGTACTTATTTTTTAAGTACTACTTTTAATTTAATTATGTTTTGTTTTATTTTCTTTTACCCCAGATTTTACGTATATGGTTCAGAAATGTTTATGAAATAGTATGAATCTAGCATCAAGAAAAAGAGCTCTTTTCTTGCTGTCTCACTTGGCTTTCTTTATTCACCGAATAATTTGTGAATATACTGTGGTGGATGTGGTGGTAATGCTCAACCACGACGAATATAAACAGAATGTAAGTAGTCTTTTTAGTGTTTGGCATAGAGATTATAGAGTATTAGAAATGTCACCATACAATCAATATGTAAAGAGCCCAGGTTTAACTGACTAGAATATATTGGTGAAAAAGAAAAGATCAGAAAACACATAGTGTACTTTTGCAAAGACACGTTAATACAAACAAACACACGTATATGCATATTAGTTGTATGTATATTAGTTATGTGTACATTAGTTCCATGCTATTGCCTAACGTTGAAAATCACTGCTGGGAATTGTGTGATTTCCGCTGACACGTTTGCCTCCACGCCAAAACTCATCAAGATGCCTCGAATCACCCCACAAGGGAACCAAAGATATGCTTTTGCTTTTGTTACAGTGTCCTGTAGTCCTTTTGCGCTATTTAGTGTAGTGATCAATTTGAAGTTGTTATCCACCAAAACATATGTCCCACGATGGTTTGTTCGTAGATTATCCATTTGCTTGTCAAAAAAGCATTTCCATACATCTCGGCAAATAAACTTCATTATATCCAATGTATCGAGAATCTTTGTCTTGGAGTTCTTGTAAAGGAGAATCTCGGCTATCTTGAGGCCCAAATTGTAGCCATAAGTGTCGATGCGAATTGTTGTTTCATCAGAGTGTATCAAATACGAGTCAAATATGTGAATTGTTCCCGGAAGATCCGCCGTATTGGGATTGTTAACAGTAGAGGAGGTAGCTATATCAGCATTGGAATTTGTATTGTCATTGCTATTGATGTTACCCGTGGTTTTTGTATTCGTCAACACTTGTGTGGAAAGCTGAGTATCAATTCGGGTTTGGATATCGCAATCTGCTGATTTCAATGTATCCGATGTATTCTGGAGTTGTGCTGAGACTCTGATAGATGTTGGGACAAGTTCTTGGAGGAGATACTGGAGGGATTTGTAGTTGATTTGAGATTGAGTATCTAGCACGTCGTCAGACATTTCTATTTCTTTGCTTATTCTGATTCTTTTTACTATCTTAATATATTAGTTCTTTGATTAGTAGTCACTAGGTATCACAAGTATTAATGATGCTTATTGGATGTAAAGTAAAATATAAAAGATTGATGTGTGGGAAGTGGTAGGGAGTTTAAATGAAGAAGAAAAGTAGATTGGCCGATATAAACTGAGCGAACCAACAGTAGAAGTAGATTTTACAAATTGATTTGGTAGAGATTGAGGTCAAGATTGGTGAGTATTTCTGTTTTTCGCATAGTTTGCGCTTCCCAATCGTTGTGAATTCCTCTTTCCATTTTCTTACAAAGGCGAGAAGAGGGGCGGGGAAACAGACAAAAAAAAAAAACAAGAAAAACAACTGAGAAAAACAGAGGAAGATTGAAAAGAAAAAGTGAAATTGAACCAGAGCAAAGAGATTACTAAAGACAAAACAAGACTGATTGTTATATTTTGGAAGGTTATTACTGAAAACAACGAGCTCTTTATCTAAATATACTTTGGGTACCTTTTATGTATACTAAGTGTAGCTAATGAAGAAATATTTAAAGAACTTATATGGTTTATTGCGCTTGTTCTGCTTTGAGCGCTAATTGTCCCATTTGCAAAGTTAGTCCTTCGCAACACATATATGTATATACATATATATATATATGTATATATTATTTACACATCTTAACAATAATGTGGGTCACGTGTAACGTGGGAATGACATCTGTGTCGCGAAAGAGTAGGAAAAGCAGAATAGAAATAAGTATGTATGATTTAAAAAAAAAGACAAAACATTTGCGACAACGCGTCCATCAAAAGTCGTGCATAGGTGGATAAACATTGCAACAAGACAAAACGGGGCAAACTGAATTTCCGCCAATTTTTTTATTTTTTTATTTGTTTTTAATTTATTCTCTTTTTTTTTTATATATTCATTTATTTATTATGATTATCATTCCTATTACTATTGTGAACTTTTTTTTTTTCATTTTTTTCATTTTAGTATTTCTAATTTTCGTCTCTCGTCCTACCACACACACATACACACTCTCTCCGCCCTCCGCCCTCCGCACTGTCCCTCCGTTTCCCTTCCGCTTCCTCCACCTCAATTTTTTCGTACTTCTCGAATTACAACTAGCTGCGACCCAGTTGAATAAGCCCGAAATACCAAATAATTATTAGGCAAATTAAATAAAAAAAAAACGGAAGTAAATAAATAGGTCGAAGAGAATGGCTTGTGTATTTATCAAGATACGAGTGTTGTTGTGATGATGAAGCCTTTTTTATTTCTCAATTGGATATGGTTGTCGAATTATCCTGTTCGCGAAGAAAAAACGATGATTTGACAAGAATCTTGAATGCATTCATTTTTTCTCTATTTTAGCTACGTTATAGGAAAGAAAGGAATTGAATAGGTAGAGAAATGGCATGAGCATGAGCTACAGTGTAAAAAGAAAATAAAAAAAGGGACGCTGGACGTGATCTCCCTGCTGGTACCACGGTTATGGGGACTCTACCACTGTGTCGAGAGGATGATGGAATTAGTGGTTTTTTTCTAGTACACTAACACACTGATAAATAATGAAGAAAACCAATATGATCCAACCGAAAAGCAACTCCAGAAATGGTACTTCCCTATCAATACTGACTTTCCCACCATTTTAAGTCCTAGCAAGGTTTGGTGCTTGTAGAATCGAGTAGAAGTACGATTGGCCATCTATACAAACTGGAGGGAATATAAAACAAGTTATAAATTAAAAAAAAAATTTGAAAATTAACAATTAGAAATTAAAAAAATAAAAAAAAATATATATGAAGTATAAATAAGAAGCAGTAAGTATCAGGGATAATTTAGACACAAGTGCACTACTCTCCGTGTAACCAGTAGGTTCCACATGTGTGCTTAGCCGAGATATACAACCTTGACATGTACAACAATAATCGCTTAGGATATACACATGCTGATACACACAAACAAATAGATATATATATATGTATAATTGTAGCTTTATAAAGTGCACCGAATCCTTTTCAATGACTCGTAGCAGAATTTTCATCCCTTTCATTCTTATCGTTCTTCTCCTCCTCCGTTTTATATTCCTATCTCTCTCTCTCTTTATCCGTCTCTAAATTCTATTCTTCCCCCCTCCCTCCTTCCCTTCTTCTTCATTTTATTTCTTCTCAATCTCTTCTTTGGTTTACACGATCCACGCACATACAAAGTTTTATCGTTGCATACATTATTATACATCATCCATAATTTACTATTTATTATTCGCATTACGCACAAAACCGACACAAGATACATCAAAGACAACATAGTGTACACATACAAAACAGAAATAGAATAACACAATAACACAATAACACAACAAGTACAAGAACGAGAACGAGAAGGAGAACGAGAGACAAAACATAAAGAATAATAATAATAAAAAAAAAAACAGAAAAAACCGGAGAGAACAACAGCCAAAATAAAGAAGGAGAGGAAAAAAAAGGTCATAAGAAAGTGACACCAAAATTTTTTAATTTAAAAATACAAATTAGAAAAAAAAAAGAAGGCACACTTTCAATCAAACCATTCAACTTATACCTATACATCAACGTCATTAATACTTATACCACGACTGCCTCCACCTCCATCAATAACAACATCAGCAACGAAAACGTCAACATTATCTTCATCTTGATATTTGTTCCATCACTAATAAATTCAAGCATAAACTAGACATCAAGTTAAAGTACATACGACCTATTGACACTGGTCCAACATTGACACTTTTTTACAGTTGACTTCAATAATCATCATATTAACTAGAGGCATTATTCAATATCAAACTATTTCCTGACTTTACCACTTCCTGCCAATATCCACGTTTCTTATACCTCCATATATTTAAAACGACATTCACTCTCCGTCTTCCGCCCTCTACGCACACACATTATAGAGTAGAAGGTTTCATCTTTTTAGCCAGCTTTAGCTTTCCCATAAACCAAGAGACACTCCACTTTTACACATCGGTAAACACTGGTAAAAATTTGTCTTTACCAACTTTTTAAGACCAGCTAGAGATATACAATTATCATTTCACCAGCTTAAATCCCCTATTTTTTATATTTTACTTTAGTTTTCAGTACACATCAAGTGGAACAAAGATTGCTTCTTATTTGGATTAGAAGACAACAGTTAAACAGCCTAAATCAAGGTAGGATATTTAGTAGACCCGATTGGTACACTAAACTCATTCAATTCAAACGGAAACAAAAGGAGGAGTGCCAGAAAGAATCCCAATCGCAAGAAAAAAAAAGAAGGAAAGACTACCAATCAAGTATCATTGTCTGTATAGTTTCTTCAAGTTTCAGAATTTTCTAAGTCTACGCACATTTATACAGGCATCTGAAACATTAATTACCCAGCAAATCAAATCACCTTTTCGATTCTTCCATCCCCAACTAAGCCAGACAACACACAAATAACTAGAGTTATCTCGAATACACATCTCAACTCATATCACCATTCATATCTCCACTCACATCTCAACGCATCTACAATGTCATCAGAACCATCTTTTGGAGCATACAATTCGCTTTCTCATCAGAATAATGGTCTGCAGAATCATATACTGTCGCAAGCATTGAATGCAACAAGCAATGGAATTATCCACACCAATAATAACAGTGGTGGAAATTCCATCCTGCATCGAAATAGCAACGTGTCAAATTTACCACCAGGACTAATACACAATCCAACGCAACAACAGCAACAACAACAGCAACAACAACAGCAACAACAACAGCAACAACAACAACAGTCACTGCTGCATCAACTGCAACAAAATTTGCCCCCATTGCCAACATCACCATCAACCCCACTTTTGAAGATACGAAATTTACCTTTAGATATCACGAGAAGGGAGGCTTCATTGATATTCTCTTTGGTAATTGGTGAGATTATCAATATTGACATCAAGGACTCACAAATATTTGCATTATTTCGGGACCTCAACACTTGCATCACTACAGGGAAATTACTAGATGGCCAAAGAATATTTGGCTACGAATATCCCCCCATATCTGTTGAATTCGAAAACTCGCCGAATTTTATGTCGCCAACAAACCTTGCCACAACCCAAATGGCATTCAATGCCATGAAATTATCACCTACATCAGAGCACATTTCACCACCAGCTATAGCAGGTCAAAATTTTAATTTGCCTCAACATATTGGACAACATCAACATCGCCACCACCAATTACAACAACAACAACAACAGCAACAGCAACAACAGCAACAGCAACAACAGCAGACGCATCCAGAGCAGTTTCAGCAAACTCAAAATCCAATTATACCATTTGACATTCTTGAGAAAAACAGACAGCCCTTGAATAACAATAGGTCCAGGTTTGTTTTTAGTGACCCGTTTAGTCAGGATAGTGCTCTACAACAACAGCAACAACAACAGCAACAGCAACAGCAACAGCTGAACATGCCATTACATCAAGGTCAAACTCATCACAATCCAAACTTACACCAATCATACCCTTTGCAAAACAAGCAGCCTGTGCCTGACCACTCTAATATTGCTAGTAGCTCGACTTCTGCTCCATCATTGTCTAGGGGCAACTTAGGTTTTGATTACAACGAAGTCACAGGTAAATCTTTGTTACTTATGGAGTCACAAAATGATGCTAGGGACTACGACGACTTGGTGAGAGATTCGTGGTCCGGCCCTTCTCAGCAGCAGCAGCAGCAGCACTATTTACAGAACCAACTGCAGCTCCCACTGAATATTTCAGGAGGTGCAATTGGGCCCGATCATCAAAGTCCAACTGTGCATCCCAACATTAACCAGGAATGGTTACTGGTGAATAATCAGAATGGTTCCAATTTTGCACTACAAGCACCACCACCGGAACGTCGCAGAACATCTTCTGGTTCATTCTTTGGCCCTGGGCAACAATCGCAGAATGTGAATCTAAATCCGACTCTGAATCAACCACTGCAACTGCAACTGCAACTGCAACTGCAATTGCAAAAACAGAAACAGAAACAGAAACAAGAAGACCCGCAGAACCCTCTGCAACAGCAACAACAACAACAACAACAGCCACAGCTGTCGTCATCATTGCATAGTCAAATTCTGCAACTGCAACTGCAGCCGCAACCGCAGACTACTAGCGGATTCAGTGTCACTACGGGGATGAGACCAACATTGCAACAAAGTTCACTGCAGCCGAATGCTCTGTCTCAACCCCCAGACCTCAAAAATGGTCAATCAAATACATATGGTGCTCAACTGGTGGTTTCCAACTCACCGGCACACCAGACTAGCCCTTCTGCTGTACGCCTCAACTCCGCCTCGGCGGTATCAGCACCTTCTTCTGCGTCTGCTTCTGCATCGAAGGATGCAATTCCAGACTTGTCACTTTTGGCTAGGGTGCCCCCTCCTGCAAACCCTGCTGATCAGAACCCACCATGTAATACGCTTTATGTAGGTAATTTACCACCTGATGCCACTGAGACGGAATTGCGTACTTTATTCGCACCACAAAAGGGGTTTAGGAGATTGTCATTCAGAACTAAAAACGCGACCCCCTCATCATCAACAGGAACCAATGGTAATGGTGGAGCTAGTACCACGAGTAGCCACAATCACGGTCCCATGTGTTTTGTCGAGTTTGAAGATGTTGCTCATGCTACAAGAGCTCTTGCCGAACTATATGGGGCTGCATTGCCCAGACCTCAAGGTTTGAATGCAAAAGGCGGAATTCGATTGAGCTTCTCAAAGAATCCGTTAGGAGTTAGAGGTCCTGGAAATGCCCGAAGAACCAATAATAACAACAACAACAACAACAACAACAATAGTAATAACAACAGCATCATCAACAGCAGCAGCAATGGCAATGGCAATGGCAATGGTGTTGGTGTCCAAGGGTCTTCTGTGGACCCGAATCTGAATAATAATGGCCCTGGCAATAGCATTGGGAATGGTTATAATTATGCCTATTCCAAGTGAGATTAAACATTATACAAGTCGGATTATTGTATATGCTATTTATTTGGTTCTCTGGTTTTATTGATTTTGATGCTTTTGGTTTCTTATCATCTTGTCATCTTGTCCTAAGTGGTTTCAACATTTGCAGCCACCAATGAGTCTTGTTTCAAATTATTTTCTTGACCCACGTCCACTTTGTCATTTTTCACCTTTCACACATGCTTTTTTGTTTCTTCTCCTACCACACGCGCTTCTTTTTGTCCGTGTCTGAAGCATTCTTTATTTTTTTTTCTTCAGTTTTTCACAGTTGTTTTATTTTCATTGTTTTGTTTTGCATTTGAGTATCACAAATTTTTGGTGTTGCTAGTCTACCAGATTTTTTCACGAAAACTTTCATGAGTTTGTTCATGAGTTTGTTCATGAGTTTGTTCATGTTTATTGTTCATTATTTTGTTTTCATTTGTCAAAAAACCTTTTTACATTTTCCCTTTGGATTTTGTTTCAAGATTGTTGTGTTTTATACACACATACTGTTTAGGGATCCAAAAAAAAAAAAAAATTGAAAAATACAAGCTTGTGCTGAAGCTATTGTGTGATTATCTTTTTTATGTTTTTCTTTTCCTTTTTTTTTGGATTTATTGTTTGTTTTGTTTTGTTTTAATATGATTTGTATTCCTGCTTTTTCATAAAAACGGTGAGTGCAACCTTTTTATATATGTGTATTTATGTTGTGTAATATTATGTTTTATATTCTTTATGATTATCAATACATTAATATGATGTAATTATGTATGCCAATCACCGTTTACAAACTGACTTATTTCGTAGTACTTGGTTCTAGTCGGATCATTAGTTGTAATTGGTTGCAGAATTAGAGACGGATAACACAATAGTTTGATGGTGGTGGTTCGATTTGTTATGAGGATATTCAAAACATGAGTATCAAACAAGGTAAAGATTGAAAATGACAATCTACAAAAAGCAAAAAAAAAAAAAATTATCAAAAAGAATACGAATAATGATAATGGAACATTTAAGAAATAATAGATTTGGCTCTGGAGAGACTTATAGTCATAGACTATATAGTAGAATCGTAATACATTCGCAAGTTATTTTATATACAACATGAGTATGAAATGAGAGGTGGATTCATGTACAAGATAAGAATATACGAAAGAGGTATACTAATAAATTGTGGATTATGAAAGATAGAGAGTTGGAAGTTGCATATCAAACAGTGCGTTAGTTTATTGTTGCTCCACCACATTTGGTTGCTTCCACGTTTGGCATCTATACTAAAAGTCTAATTTCAATCATTATTTCATCAATTTGATCAAATCTTTCGGGTCACCGTACACTTGAGCAAGCCAGCTACCCAACAACAATTCTTTGGTTGTTGTTCGCTCTTCTTTTTTTGGATTCAATATCCCCAAGATACACTCTCTTGAGTCATAATGCAAGCTTTTAAACAACTGTAGTGCCGATGAATCATTGACTAGTCGATTATGGTTCAAGTCAGATAAAAGGTTTTTCCATTGTTCTTTTGTGCGTGGATAATTTTTGGCGTACTTTGCATATGTGTGGTTCTTCAAGTCTGCTGCATTTGCTGTTGACCATGGTGATTTCATCAAAAAGATGACAAAGTAGCAAATGCCCAATGCCCACAAGTCCAGAAACTTGTAGTCCTGGAAATCGTGCGAGTGTTGTCTAAACTGTGGAACACTCAACCTCTCCAAGTCTAATTCGAGCTGAAATATCTCAGGGGCTTTAAATGAGTTTGTTCCCGAGATTATATCATGGGGCTCTTGCTGAAACTGCGATTGGATAAATGTTGGATTATTGAGATCGATGCTGTATCCAAAATCTGAAATCTTAACCACGCCTTCATTATTCACCAATATATTCTCCGGCTTTAAATCACGATGCACAATGTTTTTCGAGTGGAGATAATCGACTCCTTTGACAATCTGTTTGAACAAAGCATCCTTGATGTTTGTTGAAATCTCAACTTTGAACCGCCTAGAACGCGAGAGAATATCTAGCAAGTCGCCACGAGGATAATATGGCAAGATCAAGGTGAGATCATATGATTGCGGTTGTTGTGATCCACCATCTACCAACGATAGACTTGAGTCCGATCTTTTTTCCAGTCTTGATTCTGGTCTTGACGAAGATGATGATGACGGTCTTGAAGTCGTAGAGCAAGGGGATTGTGTATTATGTGAAGAAGTGTGATCCATTTTTGCAAGTCCCAAAATGGGCATTATGGTCTTATGATTACACATCTTCATGTTTTCGTATTCGCGCGCCACAGATTGCAAATACTGCTGGAACGGATGGTGTGGTTTCTGTTTGATCTGTTTGATTACGATGGCGGTGGTGCGTGCCGAGTCGCATCCCTTATAGATTATACCATTTGCACCTTCGTACAAGGGTTTGGATGATGATTTATGGTACTCTGTGCCAATGGATGGCAATTGATCAAAGTTTGGTATTGAAGGCAATGGGGTATCTTCATTTGTGGTGGGGCTAGTCAGTCGATGCGTCTGAGGCGCGCTAAGGAGATTATCAGAATTTATTGTTTGAGAATCCATCTTAAACTAGAGACAGAAGTGTTGAGGAACAGAGAGTCTGTAACGAACCGAAGAGGAACTTCTATGAATCTTGGACATATAACTTCACCAATTTATGTATATAAATATAGATATATGTTTATATCTTTTATTTGCTGTTTTATCCTTTTTCTTTTTTTCTTTTTTTCTTTTTTTCCTTTGGCGGGGAAGGGAGAAAGAAATAGAGGGTTTCGAGGATATAAGATTGTAGTGAAGATGACTAATGTCCGTTATGTGATGATAAACGGCGTTTGAGAAATCGTAGGTATTGGGGCCTTCGGGTAATCAATGCGAGCAAAAAAAAGGTAGTGAAAAGAAAAAGGAAAAAAAAGGAATAAAAAAGGGGGGTGGGGGTTCTGACCGAAATGGAAAGAAAAAAATATTGAAACCCCGTGAATCCAATCCAACAATTTAAAAAAAGCAAACCAATTTAGTAGACCCTTTAAACCTCGTGGTTAAACAAGTCTTTAATATTACAGACTTCTCTTGTATTATTCCCATCTCTATTTGTCAATCAGTTATAAATATTTACAAAGACAAAGAAAAAAGCCCGGAAAGTGCTGTTGTTGCTGTTGTTGCTGTTGTTGTTGTTGTTGTTAATCATTGCTGAATTTCATTTTGTCTTTTTCTCTTCATTGAGTGGCTGACTACTGTAAATAACCTCCACGTAAGATAAGAATGGTATGACATAAATAAATGCTCAGAGAATGATGAAATGCATAGTATGCAATTTCTATGTCTCCTCTCTAGCCCTTGATACTTACACAATTGATTCGCTACAAGAGAACATTTTCTTTGCAAACACACAAAAAATATTGTTTTCCCCTTTTATTTTTTATATTTTTTGTTCCTTACCAGTATAAATTGACAACCAACTAATTATTGTTGCCTATAGAGCGTATCTAAAGTTTGGGTTCTCCTTATCCGTCAAATCAGCAAACTCATAATGATCGATATGGCTCATGTCGACCGGAGGCAAGGCATCTCTCCTCTTATTGTCAAGATAATATGAGATATAGATCCCCACCACACAAGCCAAAGACACAACATTACACACAACAATGGCAACTTTTGCGCCATGGTAATTGGGTGCTTGTTTGGCAATAAATGTTTGGGGACCAACAAGGTTTCCCACACAATAACCAATCAAATAAATTGAGTTGACTGTTATTTTTTTGGTGTGGCCTGCTACCGAAGAAGAAACCAACGAAAGGATACAAATCATCCCCACGGGGCCTAAAAAGAACAAGTAAAGACCAGCAAGCCTCCCCTCTTTTGATGGAGCAAATGCCAATAAACATCCCAGTAGCAATGTTATGGCAGTGGTAACTATAGCAATCAAGATACGAGACTTTACAAACCTTACGCTGTATGCAAACAAGACACACCCAACAATCTCAATGGCACCTTCGGGTAAACCCATCAACAATGAGTTTAGTGGACTATATCCGAAATCGTCATTCAAGAGTATGGACCCGAAACTAAGTAAACCACCATTTGGGATATTTCCTGATAATGCGCAAACGAAAAATAACCATGTTCTATGGTCTGTGAGGGCTTCGACAAACTGTTTCTTTTTGAACTTGCGATTGCCAAAACCCTGTTGATTTGATCTGATTCTTTCAACCACAACCAACTTTTCATGCTCGTCAAGGAACCACGCTTCTGTGGGTGTGTCTGGAATATGGAAAAATATTACAAACCCCAAGAAGATGGTCAATACGCCTGTGATGACAAACACCAATTTCCATGCTGGTAACGAATATGATGTTGCATGCTTGAATAAACCATAAGCTATTGCCAGTCCTAAAATAGTACCTAACCCATTGGAAGCAAACCACCAAGCCGTCCTCACAAATTGTTCCTCTTTTCTCCACCACTGTGAAGTAATTAAAGCAAATGCAGGTGTGACAGCCGACTCCAACATCCCCAATATTGTCCTTAGAGCAATGAAACCAGGGTACTCGGGTACTGCTAATAGTGCGAGTATCATACCCCACAAAATAATAAATATTGAAACTGTTTTGGCAATGGGGAACCGTTGAAGCAAAGATGATGCGGGAAATACAAACACCAAGTATCCCAAATAAAACGAAGTGCCCGTCCAACTATACATGTCACCTTGCATTTTGAGCTCAGTTCTCAACCCCAAGATGGCACTATAACTAGTAGCCTGCTTATCCATAAATTGAAAACAGTAAAGTAAACACATAATGGGTAACATGTACAAATCAATCTTGCGCAATACCCTTTTGTCAGTTTCCGCAGAGACTTGAACATGTTTTCCTTGATGTTCAACAACGAATTTCATTGCTTGGTCAACATTGTTTGTTATGTCGATTTTGCCGCCAGTGGGAGTTTGAAATGACCCTAGCACGTGTACCTCTTTTGCTTCCAAGTCATCTTTTGTGAAGGAAATAACTGGTTCAATTGAGATATCCCGTGTACCCTTTTCACTCATCTCTCTCTGTGTGTGTGTGTGTGTCTCACGCCAAAAATAAGAATTGCAATGATGTAAAGTGGAAATAAAGTATAAGTAAAGGAAAATCAAATGAATTAAAGCGAAATACAGAAATGAAGATTAGAGATAAGGAGAGCCACTTTGTAGCTCTTTTATCATCAAGTGTGCTTCTGAATAATTATTAAAAAGGAAAGAAAGAAAGGAAGGAAGGAAGAAAGGAAGAAAAAGTAAAATAAAGAAACGGAATGGTTGCAGAGAAACCAATAGACCTTTATAGTGAAAGAAGGGAAGAAAAATAGGATATAGAAGTAAACCATATGACGGAAACCTAATCTTTATGAACTCTCGTTTTTTTCACATTGTACTGAATCAAAGGATGGTTACTAGAGTTAAATTATTCTATCTGAGCCAAATCTTTAACGCCACTATTCATGTATCTTAATTTTTCTTGTTCTTTTTCTTTTAATGAAGTAAATGAATTGGTTGGCTCCACAGTTTGATAGTATGTAAGTTGTAAAAGTGTGGAGGTGCGCGCCTTGCCTGCCATGCCTGCCTTACCTGCTTTTGGCTGTTTAATAAATGGAATTGAGTTTTCGTTTTGAACTTGTTTATGGTTATATTTTTTTTCTGATTTGATCTTTTTTAATTTTTTTTCTTTTGGTGTGTCTGAGTCTATGTATGTTTGTGAATGTGTGTTGAAGTATAGGCATGTCAAGAAACAAGAATTATTGTTGACGAGAGAAGTATAGTCAAAATTGATTAAGAGTTGATAATAGTTACACGAGATAGATCATTTTCCGTGATTTGTACTTCATTGCTATCACATCCACTGGGGCAAATACCAAATCAAACATGAATTAAAAGGAAATCTACAAAGATCCAAGCAATGATAGTTCGTAAGTCCAAAAAAAAAAAGAAAAAGGGGGAAAGGGTAGGGAAAGAGGTAATAACGTTGGGATTCTTTAGACAACTGACAATTGACAACTTGTGTGAGAGGCACAAATGGATAGTCAAGAGTTGTAAACGTAAGGGCAAGTTGGAACAAATCAATCAAAGCACGCAATCAAGTGATTTATCTGAAATCGTATGTAATAATACAATATTTCATTTTACTTCTTGATATTCTTCTATTATGTCAAAAAAAAAAATGAAAAAAAAAACAGACATCATCAAAGGGCAAGATACTACATTTGATCTTAATTGATTAGCATTTCCTATGATGTGCAAAAGAGATGGACTGGAATCTGAAATCTTGCCAAAGCAAAAGAATATTGATAATTTTCTTTTCTCCTGACATGTACATAAATGTGTGTATGTGTATATTCGTCTTCTTTTTTCATACTTTATCAATAACTTTTAGCGAGATGAAACGCATAAATTGAGTAGTGACATCATCATGTGCTTATTCTCATGAAAGAGAGAGAGAGAGAATATCTCCTAACTTGACAGGGCAAAAGTTGTTATAACGAAAAACATGTTAAAGCAATAATGGTAGTGGTGGTGGGGGGGGAGTAGGTTTAGCAGGAATGTGGAGTGGTATTTCGTAAACACGGCTTGACCACCACAGATGACGTTGTACATAGTTGCATCCCATTTCTTCTCGTTTTTGAGACTAGATACCCGTTCCGGAAGTCTAGAGTCACTCCTGCCCGATTTGTTGATTTGAGTGCTCGATTAGGAAGAGTAATTGCAGGATCCATTTTATTTAAATTTTTTTTTTTGTTTTGTTTTATCTTTTATCTACTGATTGTTATTCTTTTTAGTGTAATTATTCATTTTATTATTTTTATTTTTGCTTCTTGTTACTATTCTATTTACTATTATTCAATTTATAGTATCAATCTTTTTAGTTACGATTGCTATCTGAATGACATCAGAGAAAATGGAACACTTGACAAAAGTGCCAAAAAAAAGAAAGAGACAGAATAAGAGACAGCATAAGAGGAGAAAGCTCGAGGTGGTTTTAAGCAAGTGGATCCTATGATGGAATGGCCAGTGCTATTGACTACAAGCTTAATTATATGGACTCATCCCTCGGGTATAAGCCACAACATCAACAAAAGATGCCTATTTGTACTGAAAAAAAACTTACGTGATGACAAGATAACTACTCAATTTCGCAAGTCTCCTTCATTCTAAACATTGATTCTTCACCCATCTCTACTCCACCCCCCCTCTCTCTCCCAGTAAAGTAGACCAAGCCGATATTCTTCTCTAATCTCTTGTACTTTCTGCTTAATTGATCTGGAGAATATTTTGGGCTGTGAAAAGATTTATCCATGGGAAGAGAGAAGGAGAAAGAACTTGTTTGCCAACATGAATATGATCATCAAGCTTTGATGCACTAGAATTTCATGACGTCTGTTTGAGGTAAATCGACCTTCTCTTCCTTCATTTACGCATGCAATTTAGAAATTCAAAGCCATGCCGAGTTTTTTTTCTTTTTTTATTTTGTTTTTACTATTCTTAAAAGCAAGAAAAAAAGTTGAAGAAAGCAAAAAAAAAAACTACAAAATAAGGATTCAGTCGAATGACCATCTATTCAATTACAATGTGAATGTGGAAAGGGAAATATGAATGAAATAACAATACAAAAGAAGAAGAAGAAGAAGAAGAAGAAGAAGAAGAAGAAAATTTCAATTCTTGCTGTTTGCTGTCTAGCCGTTCAAAGTAACAATACTATTCTTATTTTCTTGTAATAGGGTCGGGGATGGGTGGGAGGGTAGAGTGTGTTATTATGTCACTCTATGTGACCACTGTATCACAATCTTTGTATCACAATCTTTGTATGACAATCTTTGTATGACACATTTTGTATGTCTTTGTCCTTGTCGGTGTCTTTCTGATGCTTCAGCTCTACTTTTCACATTTTCTGTCACTTATGTTTCCCTTTTTGTCTCCCCTTTTTATGTATATTTATATATACATATATTCTTTTGTGTGTATGAGTGTCTGTGTGTCTGTGTGTCTGTGTGTGTGTCTGTGTCTGTGTCTGTGTGCGTAGGATATAATGCAGAGTGACACAAAACCAAAGGAAAAGGGTAAACAACAGGAAATAGCAATAACATTGTCACACTTGCTCTGCTTCTCCCCCCCCCCCCCCCATGTATTGTTCCCAGCTAAAAGAAAACATATAGACTGAAATCTCTTAACCACATTATACCACACCACAACAACAACAACAACAACAACAACTAAAACAACAAAACAGCAAAATAAAAACAGCAACAACTTATAGTACATATATAAACTCATCTGACCTAATTTACAAAAAAAAAACCATCAAAAATTTTTAAAAAGAAAAGAAAGAATCAATTCGTTTTTGTCCTTACCCCATTCTAAAGTTCGTTTTTTTTCTACCACCATTCACATAGTGTTTTAGCCATTCCATTGGTTTCCTATTAAGTTCAGTTTACTTTAATAATTTTTTTTTTCCATTTGCTGTTCTTTTTGTTTTCAAATTATCTTGGATATAATCTCGGTATATACGTGAAACAATTTGATTAGTTGACAGTTGAGAATCCATTTAAAACAAAGAAAAAAGCATCCAACCAATTTTTTTTTACATTATAATAACTCAGAGGAGACAGAATTTAAGGATCACAACAGTTTTGAGACAATTTTATCCAACTATAGTACCAGTACACAATTAAAACTAAAACGAGCAAATCATGAGAGCCTTGACAATTGTGCCAATCTTTTTCCTTCTAGGATCAACCTTGCTTCTTATCCTCACAGCCATCAATGGTGCAGGAACATCATCCGTTTTAGGTAAATTTTACTGGTCAGAAACCGACACTTCGGGAATTCAGGGTGCTCCACAGGATACTACTAGATGGACTTTCTACAGAACCTGTGGTGTTTCCAATGGCCGTAACTCTGACTGTACCAAATCCTCAGCAGCCTATCCATACTCGCCAAAGGATAACTTTGGCAGTGAAAGCGGATTGCCAGAAAGCTTTATCAGCAACAGAAACACATACTATTACTTGTCACGTATTGGTTGGTCATTCATCATTGTGGGTCTATTCTTTGCTGTTATTGCCTTGATCATTGTGCCATTGAACTTTTGTTTTGCCATTGGTGGAACAATTGCATCTGTGGCTACAGGTGTGGCATTCCTCTTTACCATTACTGCAGCTTGTTTGATTACTGCAGCACATGTCAAAGGTAGAAATGCCTTCAACAATGCTGGTCACCACACAAGCTTGAGTGCCAAGTCATTTGGTATTCTTTGGGCTGCAGTTGCTACATTGCTCATCACCTTGATCACTTCGGCCCTTGCAACTTGGGGAACAAAGAGAGGTAACAAGAAGAGATTTGGTTCTGGTAGAAACAATGGTGCCGGTGCCGGTGCTGGTGCAGGTGGTGCTTATGACCATGATATTGAAAATAACTACAACAAGGAGAGAGGTGGTGACTATGCACAAGGCGACTATGTCGATGGTGCCAATACCAGAGGTGTTGTTGCTGGTGAAGGTGAGCCAATTTCCGATGCCTCAAAATTCAGATTCTTTAGAGTCAAGAGAGCCAAGCCTGAAGAGATTTAAACAATGATGAAGCCACTTTAATTTCGGAATATGATGTGCTGGTGAATGCGTTCACTTTGCAATGAAAAGGATGAAATAGCTTTAATCCTGCGCTGAGTCGGTAAAAAATATGTGCTCAGCTGTGAATGAACCACTATAGTAAGCTTATCGTCACCAACATCTTCCTCATAATTATCCAGATCATCAATTTTATCTTTATTATTATTATTATTGTTGTTATCGTTGCCACTTTTTGAATTCTGTGTCTAGATAAACAAAGACATGTTCAATCAATTCTCGAATTGATAAATAAAAGAAAAAAAAAAATAAGAAAAGAAAAGAAAAGAAAAGAATTCACGTTTTTCACTTCAGTTGATTAGTCGACTTTTTTTTCCATCATACTATTATTATTAATAATTTATATAATATCGTTTTTGCCAAATACCAATTTATTAATGTTGAATTTGTAATCAATTGTCAAATATTTGTAGAAATCAAATTTTTATACCCTCGCCTTGACAGGAAAGTAACTATAAAATGTATTTCAATATATATATATATATATATGTTCTAACTAATTTTCTTATGACTCAAGTGTAAAAATGTGGATTTATATTTAAGCAACATTCCAAAGCTGGGGAAACCTTTTCCATCAAAAATATTAAAAAATCATTCCAGCATTGTCTCGATAGCTTGTGCTGAGACAATTTTCTGAATATCTAATTATCTTCCACTCAGTAACAAAAATTTTCTTTTCTATTTAAAGAAAACCTTGATTTACTACAAATTTGCATCTATTTGAGTAGAAAGTACTGTACACGACAAACTGCAAAAAAAAAGTAGAATTACCAACAATTTATACCTCACCAAAGTATAAGTCTTTCACATTAAAATTTTCAGAAACAAATGTAGTCACTATGTAAGCTTTTGCAATTGGACTCTTGGTGTCTACTTTACCCATACATAAAAAATGAAAAAAAAAAATCAAACAAAAAATAAGAAAACATATTGCGACCTTGGCCAATCTTGTTATGCGCTGAAAAGGGATGAACCAATGTTTGTGTTTGCAGCCGAGCACAAAACTGTAAAACTGCCACAAACAACTCATTTTCTCGCTCTTTTTTGTTCACAAATTCTTCCCCTCCTCCAAGTGTTTCCTATCACAAATGGACCCAAACACCAAATTAATTGCTTTGTGGAAATGCAAAAAATATTGCTGCAACCACAAACAAAAAAATTGCAATACCTTCCTTAAACTCAACCACAAATATCTAACACCACCACCACTTAGTTGACTGCCCATTTTTTACCCAAAACAAAGTCAAAAACCAGAGAATACACATTATCGCACTGATATTTACATACTTGAAAGCCTCATCAAATTGATAAACGTCCTTTTTCCTGCTAAAGAAAGAGGAATTGACTCAAACATTTAAATACGTTTTAGCGCTCCAACAGACTAACTACTGTATCACATACGAACACCCAAAACTTACCATTGAACCTTGAAACCAACTTGGTTGCAACTAGACATTGACTTCAATACTTAATAATAAGACTTTATTTCACAGTACAGTACAGTACAGTACCGCTCCGCTCCGCACGATAAACATTGCGTTGCATTATATTGCACTGCGCTGCAAGACATTGCACTATATTACACTACATTGACCTGCTTCTGCTGTTTTAATTCGCCATGTCACCCACACCCAAAGCAACGACTGCACAATCACAGGTAAACAGTAAACAGTTCTTTGCAAAGATTCCGTTTTCCAATGATTTGTTGCATTCCATACCACAACAACACCAACAACAACAACACCAACAACAACGGCAAGAAGAAGAACATCATAAACTCCATTGCAATCGTCAGTATTATAACCATCAAAGGTTTGGCAAAAAAGATGTAATCCCCAATAGCTATCCACCACAGTTACCAGGTTATATCCACGATGAATCTGCATTTCTCCCCATTGTAAGTTCAATTCAAGTCTCACCTCAATCAGCGCACATAAATTTCAAAACTAATAACCAACGTGTAAAAAATCACTTTCCAGAGGTATCATCATCTATTAGAATTTACCCACACGAACAACAACAACAACAACAACACTTTCCGCTGCATGACTTTGAATTTTATTCTAGTCAAGCAGCCACAATAACTGAAGGACTCACGGCTCGAATTTCACATAAACTGCAAATAAAAGCATTTTCGGAAAAGAATGCTTCATTTTACTTTCCACAAAAATATGGTGACAAACAGAGGCCAGCATCTCAACCTTCATTTTTTGCAGTAAGAAATAGCGCTCTTTTAGCAAATATTCTTGACAGTGATATCCACGATGAAACAGTAGCACTGAAGCAAACATGCCAAGAACTCAGTTTTAATGGATCCGTAATTCACAATCATTCTAGTTCAAACTATTATTGTTATTCCCACCCGCAAGTGTCTGAAAGTGGCGATGACGTTGAAAGTTTAAAAATTAGCAAGGTATACAAAACTGGCGAAGATCCATACCCCGACCCCCTAGATATTCCCAATGACACTAGCTATCGAACTTTGCCCAAATATTGTAATGGAATTGAATTGGTGCCTGATCAATCCTTTCTTACAATAACCTCCAACTGTATGCCGGAAAATTTAGAACATTTGCTCCAAGAACATGGCAACATTTACAATCAAAGCGTTGTATCAAATGGTTCGTACAGAAATTGCCAATCCCAAGACTCTGATAAAACAACAACAAATTCCATTTGCATGCCAAAATTTGAAACCCAACAAGTTCCATACACAAATTCAGATAAAGATACAGTTTTGTCACGTGATGAATACACGAGGTTTGTTTTAGATTCATCAAAAGCTCCTATTGATAAAAGTTGTTTCGTTGGATCGGATGCCAATGGAAATAAGCATAAAAATCGGCCATCAAATCCTGACTTGACTCATGATGAAATAGTTGATTCGTTTGAAGAAACATGCACACAAAACGATGATTGGAAAACGGCGTTGTTCAAGAATCGTATAAGAAAACTTAATTCCAAAAAGCGCAGTAGAGGGAAATGTGATCAATCTGAGTTGGTTTTTGATATCAATGATTCTGATAATCACCATGATAATCAGCAGAGTCATAATCACTTTAAAGAAGGTGATGTTGATGAAAAAGACAACATTGACAGACATCTTCTTCCAAATGCAACTCGCTTAAAGTTGAAAACCGAGCTAGACCCATTAGTATCTAGCAGTTCTCCATTAGTACATCCCGAAATGGACAATGCATATTTAATGAACATTGTTGAGGAATGGAGAAGAATTGGACTTAATCAAGATAGTGATGTATCTTATGGCAATAGTCCCATTTGTGATTCCTCACATGATTCCGCTCATCATACCAACTGGGAATTTAAATTTGATCATCCAGTCTGCTATAACTATTTTTCGGCTGGCACATTGTTAAATTCAGGCAAAAGGACATCATCCATAAGCTCTTTATCGGACAACTCACTGCAGCTATCACTTCAAGCAAAACCTATTAATCCACTTTCAACACTAAGCTCACCATTAGACAAAGCAATCACTCCATCATCTGGCGTATTAAGTCCACCAAAAAGGACCAAACCATCAAGTAGCAGCCTTGCTATTCTGGCACAACAAAAGCAACCGAGAAAAAATCAATATAATGTGATTCCTACGTTCAATAACAATTTCAACAGAAGCTTTTTTGAAACTACAAATGTTGACCTTGCTCAATTGAATATCAAGACGGTGCCCGATCTAGAGTACTCTGCACAATTACCAACTGTATCAGCAAACATTCCTGATGCAGAGCATTGCATTAAACTTCAAGAGAAGCTCATTCGTCCTCTATTTACTCCACTTACTTGTCGCGTAAAGAGAACAATGTACCTCCGCGATAGCTTAATTGATACCTTTCGCACTCGTTTCGAGCATGTTTATGAACTAACGCCAAATGCAAACTTCAAAAAGACTGCATACGAGTCTCAATACATTTTGACTAAAGTTGACAAGTCCGGCGTCCCAGATAATGCAACAAGAGCGGGTCTCTGTCCCTATTGCGAATCAGTTGAATTCTTTGGATTGAAAAACTCCTCGTACGGTAACCACCTCGCATATAAGCATGGTATCTTAACCAACGGACGAGCTGTGCCGGATCCCAAATTCCATGGTTTATACAAATTTCGCAAAGGTGAGTACGATGAGCCCGAAAAGAAGAAACGCAAGACTAACGCACACATGTTGGAGCGTGAGGGGGTGTTGTGCACAACATGTTGGCGGATATTGGAAGTAAATTGCACATCAAGATCTTCGGTATTGGGACATTATCTTCGACACTTTAGGGACTCGCATGTTGGATACAAAAAGGAAGGTATGCGAACATTAAAGGGTAATCAAATGCCTTTGACTGGACTGAAAGATGTTCATGGTAATAATACCGAAAGTGTGGAAGATGCCTATTCAAAGCAAGTCAAGCCAGATCCTATAGTGCTAGCATTTCTCAATAATTGGAATTTGGAACAACAACAACAACAGTAACAGTAACAGTAACAGTAACAGTAACAGTAACAGCAACAACAGTAACAGCAACAACAGTAACAGCAACAACAGCTATTTTAATAATGATAATAAACAGTGTGGCATAAACCTTAGAATCTCATGTTTGTTTGTTTGTTTGTTTGTTTTTTTCATTTTCCATTTTTCTTTCAAAAAAACAACATGCAACAACAAACTTTGCATAGCTAAATAGATTATAAATCAACTGCATTTTTTCTTTTTCTTCATGATTTGGATGTAATTTAATCTTCTATTTTAGTTCATAAGCTTGGTTGTATCTCTTTTAATTGCCTTCTCTTCCTAACAACATTGACGAACCATATAATTTGTATTACAAATAAGTAAACCATATTAATCAACAGGTAAAAATATGCCTCAAGCACAACACTTGATGAGTTTATTTGACTCAAATTATATTTCCGTTTTTTGAAAAATAATTAAAGTGTGGCCACCAACGTAATTAAAATTCTCCTCGTTAAACATCCGGCATTTTATGACCCAATAATATCTAAAAAGATCGACAAAAGTAACGAAGCAAGGATTGAATATACCATCTAACTCATCAAGGGAGTAAAATTTAGATTAGAATTATATGTGGAGCTAAAAAAAAGGGTATATTCTCAACAACTAATCCAGGTATTTAGAACACTATTTGCTCGACTCACTTTTGATTTTCATACCTTGCACACGTGCACTACGTTCTCTTAGATCTTCACAATAGTTACTCACGTTATATTTTCCTGGTGATTCACAATTTTGACACAGTTTGCGGTGTATTTTTCGGAAAACTTGTATGTACACGAGTTATTCCTAAATGTCTTGGATATCATGGCACGAAAGATAGCTCCTTCACAAATTTATAGAACAGAAAAAATAAAAATAAAATAAAGAGAAGAAAAAAAGGAAGCCAAAAAAATAATAGAATCAAACGAGGTTGAAGAATAAGTGAACAAATTTGGCAATATCCACAATTATTATTTTGAAGTTCAACAATGCTCGACTGATATTGAAAGATATTTTGATGTGAATTGTATTAATAAGCAATCTACTTGTAATCAAATTAAGCTATCCATCTATGAAAATGATGGTTTCTAACCTATAATCTTTACTTTTTCTTTTCGAAAAAAAAAAGCAGCGATCATTGGTTTTCTCAAAAATAAACACATCGTTTGAGAACGATGCATTTGGATAATGTTCCTAGCAGTTGCTGACAAATTGAAGAAAATGGAAATTTTTTTATTAGATCTAAAATGGTTCACACAATCGCTTTGCTGTGGCTTGGAGAAAGACACGGGGAGAAAAGCATAGAGAATGAATCAGCCTCTCGTATTCACGAAAAATGATTATCGCTATATACTGTTTGTTCATGAGGGGAAATGAAAATCAATAATTTTGTTATAATAATCTATGTATCAAGGTGATGTTCTATTCGACATATACGAACTGTGGAGAGTGGAATATGACACAACAACAAAAGGCGGAATTTGAATCAAATAATACTACGACACTTGGATGGTTGCAAAAAACCAAATTGTATTGTAAGAGGACGTACTGGCATCAGAACCGCACTTACTCGGTCACTTAATCAAGTACTTCTGGGAAAATATTCAAGAGTAATTGTCGTTTATAAAGTGATTCCAAGATTGGATACTGACTTGCTGACTAATTGGCAAATACGGTAGAGACAAAAACTTTTATAAATAGACCAGATATTTACTCTGGTCATTATTCTAGATTGTAGTGAAACCAATCAACCAAATAGGGTAGTGAAAAATGTCCAAAAATTTCATAAAAGACTCAGCAGTCAGTGTCACCCGTGAATCACGTCTTGAAGATGTGGGTAGTTTTTCAAAAGAAGATGTCGAAGAAGCGGAAAAGATTTTTTTCCACGAGAATAGATTAAGTTCTAGTCTTAATGCTCGGTTAATTGCCATGATCTCTTTAGTGGGGGTATTTGGTACCGGAATGTATGTATCAATATGTCACAGTCAATCCAATTTGTCATTGCTGATAATGTTGCGCGATTTATATTATCGACATTACTGTTGTTCGTTTTCTCTTCTGGGTTATGAATACTGAATTATTCTGAACTAACAATTAAGATAGGTTTCTTTCTAGTGGAGGTACTTTGGCCACTACTGGTCCCGTGGGTATGATCCTTGCATATTTATTAGTTGGAAGTGTTGTTGCTGCCAATCAAGTTTGTATGATAGAGACTGCGTGTTTATACCCAGCAACCAGTTCATACATTGCTCATTCTGAATTATTCATTGACAAAGCACTTGGCTTTGCTTGGGGAATCGCTAGCACCTACAACTCGTTAATTCCAGGTGAATTAACTGCGGCTAGTGTTGTTGTTACTTATTGGACTGATCTTAGTCCAGCTATTTTCATAACAATCTTTGGCGTCTTTATGGTTGCAACAAACATATACAAAGTGAAATGGTATGGTGAGATTGAGTTTTTCTTTGGAATATTGAAAGTACTATTGTGTGTTGGGTTGATTTTGGTAGGATTGATTATCGACCTAGGCGGAGTCAAGGGCCAACATAGGCTTGGTTTCCAGTACTGGAGAAATCCAGGACCCTTTGCTGAAAAATTCACTACTGGATCTTTGGGTCGGTTTTTGGGCTTCTGGAAAGCAGTCAGTTCTGTTGTATATGCATTTGGCGGTGTGCAAGGTATCACGATGCTTGCAGGAGAGACCGAATACCCTAGAAGAGCTATCTATCGTGCTGGTAAAAGACTTTTAAGTAGGGTGTTGATACTATACTATCTAATGGTGTTTATCCTTTCCTTGATTGTTCCATATAATGACCCAGTTATTGCGCATCCCAATGGCACTGCCTCCGGCTCTCCGTGGGTGAGAGCAGCAACTTTAGCTGGTATCAAAGTGTTGCCGCATATCATCAATGCTGTTGTGCTCACCTCGGCGTTGAGTGCAGCCAATTTGGGTATCGTAAAAGGCAGTAGGAACTTGTTTGCATTGGCGTCCAAGGGGCAGCTTCCTAAAATATTTCTTAAAGTCAATAGACATAAACTTCCGTGGGTAGGTGTTGCATTCTCAAGTGCATTTCTACCATTAGCATACATGACTGTTGATAAGTCAGCAGCAACAGTGTTCTCCTGGTTCCAGAACATCACATCGTCCGAGTTATTGATTAGCTGGATAGCAATTGCATTGAACCATATTGCTTTGCATAGAGCGCTCCGGAAGCAAGGATTTACAAGAAATGATTTGCCATACAAATTTTGGATTGGAAAATGGACAGGTCCATATTCACTATTCTTCTCAATCATCTTTTTGTTGACTGGAGGATTCTCGACATTCATCCATGGATATTGGGCATTTTCTACATTATTTAGTGCTTATTTTATTATTCCTCTCACTATAGTGTTTTACTTTTTTGCCAAGTTGGTCTACAAAACCAAATATATCAAGCCTAGTGAGGTCAAATTAAGAGCATTGTTTTATGATGTGCAAAATAGACCAGAGCCACCGTACAAGACATTGAAACGTTGGGAATGGCTTACTGTGTTATGGGGGTGATTGTGGCCAGTTTATATTGAAACCAAAAATAAAATGGTTTCACTTTTTTTTTATCAAATCAGTTGTTTTGTTATTGTCTATTTGCTGATTCAAGAGACGTTTTTTATTTTTTTATTATTTTTGCCCTGTCCTTGGTGGTTTACACCGTTTTAGTTTGCTTTTTGGTTCAGTCCTACATTTAGTCTGTGTATCATTAATATTTATGTGCTTTTTAATACTTTTACATAGTGGAAGAGTAAAGAGTTTGATAGAATACAAATTTCCGACGTTGTTTTTTTCTTTTCTCAATAATGTTTTATCATGAGGAGAAACTGTTCAAAATGTGTTACTTTAAGTTGAAGGGGAAGGGGAAGTAAGAGGGGTTCGGGGGAGAGGAAAGTAAGTGAAACACAGTTGTGCAAAATATAAATAAAGGAGCAGACAGGGCTTCATTGCAATAAAGTATTAAATACAGTGTGCATTATCAAAGAAATATGGTATGTAACATGTAAAGTTGAATGAACAAGCTTGACACTTACCACCTCTCAGCAACCACAGTTTTATCTTTTTGAGAGCTCCAAAAAAATAAAACTAAAAGAGCCTTATTACAAAATCTTACTGTATATATCAAAGCATAAAGGAATGATAATGACAGTGATGGAGACCGGTATTTAAAACTATCTCACTGTGGAGAATATGCTTATGATATTGCCGTGTTAAATCAATAAATCCATTCGGTGATTGGAAAGAATGTAGCTAAAAGTTCAGAATATATATAGAGAGAGAGAGAGAAAAAAATCTATTGGGTGGCACTATCGCAAACTAAAATATCTACATTTGAATAAATTTACCATTGTGGATGCTTATCTGAAAAAGTTTTAACATTCGACATAACTTGAGTTTGAAAGACAATCTTTTTTTCTTTTTGTTTTGTTGAATTTAAATGGTTCTTGATACAAACTTGATTCATAACTCACAGATTCTCCTATATAATAGTCGTGAACAAATTTGGTTTAGATGATAAGCGCGGTTAGGCAATTTTATTAGCATAATCAGCCACAGTGAAGCAATAAGTATCAAAATCAATTGCTCTTCCTTTAATGAACTAGTTATTCATTAGTGCTGCGTTGGTTGGTTTTTGTTTTTTTGTCCCAATCTTGTAATTTTCGTGTTCTCAAAATACTAGTGAAAACGGGAAATAGTGGTAGCAAAGTCGACCAATTCATGTTGGATTGAAACTAAAAATTTGATCAGGAAGTGGTGAAACAAAGACAGGGAATACTCAAAAAAAAAGTGAAAGAAAAAGGGGAAAAAATATGAAAAAAATATGAAAAATCAAATGGGTATTTTAAGTTTCAAACAAAGTTTCTTGCTGAAATGGCTTGCGTTGAAGATTCATGATTGAAATGGTAGATGGTCCAAGAAATGATAAGGAATTAGTGCAAGAGTATTTCCTTTTGCGACATTGTTCTTCCGCTCCACGTCTCCACTCCTATACTTGCTCTCTTCCTTCTAGTCCAGGTTATTACAGTGATTTAGTCCATAATTAAAACGAGCCTTCATTAATTTACAGAGCGATGCTTTGCTAGCTCAACAATTTGGAGAAAGATAAGATAAATCACATGAACTAATACTGCTTAGCATGGTTAGTCTTATTTTTTTGAGACGCCTTTCATTCGTTCAGCATTAAGGGCTAAACATAATATAGCTGGTAATAACAAAGAAGCCAAACTCAGATTTGTTTATTTGCAACCATAAGCAATTCAACTGTGGGAGTGTGGACAATGGTTATACTGGTTGATATGCGTTATCTCGGATTATCTGATGCTCCCATTAATCACCTTTCCCTTCCTTCCCCCCCCCCCTTCACTTCTCCACCTCCTTTTCTTCACCCAGCACCATAACCAAGTATGGTTCTCGAGTTAAAACGCCGTGAAGATATTTGCAGTTGTTGTTTTTATATTCTTCATTGGATATAGTCCTTCAAATAGACGACATCAAAGGTTTATGCACTCACCAAAAATTACAATCAAGAACAATCTATAAATATAACTATTGTTCCTTGTTCGAAAATATTTACTACTTATTGTCCACCATCTTCAGCCTAAGAAAGAAGTGAGAAATATACTTTTATATATATATATATATATATAGATAGATACAGATATACAAGACAAATAATAGCAATGTCAAAAGAAGTCAAAGAGGATACGGCAATAAGTGTTATTAGCGAGTCGGGGATTGGTGAGCTATACAATTTTTCTAAAGAAGATGCTGAAGATGCTGAAAAGATATTTTATCATGAGAATAGGTTGAGCTCTAGTCTTAATGCTCGGTTGATTGCCATGATCTCCTTGGTCGGAGTCTTTGGTACTGGTGTTTTTCTTTCCAGTGGTGGTACTTTAGCAACTGCTGGTCCAGTTGGTATGCTACTTGCTTATGTCCTTGTTGGAACAGTTGTTGCTGCCAATCAAGTCTGTATGGTTGAGACTTCGTGTTTATTTCCTGCTACAAGTTCTTATATTGCACATTCCGAGGTGTTCATTGACAAGGCACTTGGTTTTGCATGGGGAATTGGAAGTACATACGATGCCATTGTTCCCAGTGAATTGACGGCTGTTAGTGTGATCATGACCTATTGGACCGATTTAAGTCCAGCTATTTTCATCACTATTTTTGGTTTAGTGATTGTTGCTACTAATATATACAATGTCAGATGGTATGGTGAAATTGAATTTTGCTTTGGAGTGTTGAAGTTATTATTATGTGTTGGATTGATTTTAACTGGACTTGTAATTGATTTGGGTGGAGTCAAGGGCCAACACAGACTTGGTTTCCAGTACTGGAGAAACCCAGGACCATTTGCTGAAAAGTTCACTACTGGATCTTTAGGGAAATTCTTGGGCTTCTGGAAAGCAGTCAGCTCTGTTGTTTATGCATTTGGTGGTGTTCAGAATGTTACAATGCTTGCAGGAGAGACTGAATACCCTAGAAGGGCTATTCACCGTGCTGGTTACCGGGTCTTGACGAGGGTCTTGGTGCTTTACTATATCCTTATCTTTATTTTATCCATGATTGTTCCATACACAGATACTGTTATTGCACATCCCAATGGTACTGCTTCTGGTTCACCTTGGGTTAGGGCCGTTTCCTTGGCTGGTATTAAAGTGTTGCCGCATATCATCAATGCAGTTGTGCTTACTTCGGCATTGAGTGCTGCAAACATTGGTATCATCAAAGCTAGTAGAAATGTTTATGCTTTAGCGTCAAAAGGACAACTCCCCAAAATATTTCTAGCAGTTAATAGAAAAGGTTTACCGTGGGTGGCAGTAACTTTTGCATGCGCATTCTTACCCTTGGCATATATGACTGTTGATAGTTCAGCTGCAAATGTATTTTCGTGGTTTCAGGGCATAACTTCATCCGATCTTTTGGTGACATGGATAGCCATTGCTGCCAATCACATTGCTTTGCATAGAGCATTACACGTTCAAGGGTATACAAGAGAAGATTTACCTTACAAGTTTTGGATTGGTAAATGGTGTGGCTACTACTCATTGTTTTTTTCACTAATATTTTTGTTAACGGGAGGATTCTCGACCTTCATCCATGGATATTGGGCATTTTCTACATTATTTAGTGCTTATTTTATTATTCCACTCACTATAGTGTTGTTCATTTTTGCAAAGTTGGTCTTCAAAACCAGATACATCAAGCCTAGTGAGGTCAAATTGAGAGCATTGTTCTATGATGTGCAAAACAGACCAGAGCCACCATATCAGAAATTGAGAGGTTGGCAATGGCTCACCTTGTTGTGGGCGTGATCTTCATTGTTGAGTATTTGAAGGATGAAGGCTTCAAGGTTTTAACTTCGCCACCACTGCTGCTAAAGATCGAAAAAAAAATTTATCTCTGGAGGTTTTTCTTTAGAGGCTTTTATGCTGAAAGTATTGATTTTGATTGTTTTTATTAAATTATATTGGTCTTAATTGTTCAGAATGAGTTCTAAAAATTCGTTTTCCTTTCCTCTTTTTTTTCTTCTGCAAGTGTTGAGGGAGGATGATGTGTGTAAATTACTAGTTTTGATAAAAAAAAATTGTGTAAAAATTTGGGGAATGATATTCTTACTTAGATGTTGTTGATGTTGCCAAATTAGCGCCAAAACTGGTTAAAAGTATTATTTTTGGCGCCAAAGAAACGAAGCAAAGCCAAAGGAAACAAGTAGGTGAGAAAGAGAACAAACTTTTCGATTAATCCAATTATCAAGAGCTATTGAAACTTTCTTTTCTTTTTTTTCTTTTTTTTTTTGGAAAAAATTGCACAATTGGTGTGGACCTTCCTTTCGCAAGTAAGGTTTGTAATCATCAATTAATTTATTGGATAGTGGTAATAAAGATTGTGACGATGATTCTCCTCTTTCATTTTCACATCCACAGTTTATTTGATCACAATGAGGCAATAGTCAGAGATCTCTTCCCCTCACCTTTTTTTCCTTTTTTTTTTATTTTTTTTTTCTCTCAGTACTCATTCATTCATTCATTCATTCATTCTCTCCCTCTCTCTCTATTTCCTCCAAGCCTTCACCGTTTCTTATCTTTTGCAAAATTATGAACCACAATTTGCAAAACAAACAAACAAACAAGCAACATCAAAATTAAAAAGAAAAGGAAAAAGAGAACGAATACAGAGCAAATAGAAGTGAAAGATTATGTACTTTTTCAAATTTTCCGATGTGCGTCAACCAATTTTATTCACTTTAATTTTACTTCAATGTTACTTCAAAACCATCTTCTACATTGTAATATCACACCATGAGAGAAGTTAGTCTTTTTTTTATTATTATTCATTTATTTCAATTAATTACTTTCAAATTCATCATTCAAACACAGTAAAAACATGTAAAAAAAAAGGAAACAAAAATTTGGTTTGTAGTCCTTCCTGGTTTGATTTCGTGCTCGATCATTATGCCAACGTATGAGCCATACTTTTTTCAGAATTTGGTTCTTTTCCACTTTCTTTTGGGTAAAACTTGTTATTGTTATTGTTGTTGTTGTTTATTATTCATTTTAACTTTTTTCTTTCTTTCATTTGAATTGGGTTTAATGGCAATAGATAAGACGGGGCTCAACCATTTTCAGATTGGTACGTACTAAGCTGCCCAGATATTTCTTGAGATAAAAAACTCGCTGTTTGGTAATCTACAGAAATAAAAAAAAAAAAAAAAAGGGAAAAGAAAACCAAAACCAAAACATCTTAAAAGCAAACAATATTCTCTTGAAAAGATAAATTCGAGATAAGTTTTTCATTAAGCTAGAGTTTGCTTTATCTCTATATCATCGATAAAATATTATATCTCATCAACCAAACACTTGACACATTTGCATATACTATTATCAATATCATTACTATGTTGATGAAAGAAACCACAAAGATAATAATAGGTAGTGTTAGCTATCTCAAAGCTACCAACTGCGGCCAACTGTGTTAATTATTTATTTCGCAACTAATTATTCCAGGAACAAAGCCACAGTGAATTGGGCATTTGTTCTTACACACTTGAAAAGCGCACCCATACACATCTGTTCAAAGCAATTAATTTTTGTAATTTGAAGATCATTATGATATCATCCACGGCAATAGAGTTGAGGAAATCTTTTGCTAAAAACTAATGGCTATACTTGGATTGATTGTGTTTGAGAAATAGAAATGGACAAGGCAAGTGTTTTGTGGGTTTGTTAGTTTGTTAGTTGGAGACGGAAATTTTCTGTTGGACATAATAATGGATGATTTCCAACAACGGAATCTAAACTGCAAAAAAAACACTTATTATAGGAAAAGGTTAAAGAAAACAAAAAAAGATAATTAAAAAAAATTAAAAAAAATTAAAAAAAATTAAAAAAAAATAATAATAAGAGAAAGGAAGAAAGAAAGAAAGAAAGAAAGAAAGAAAGAAAGAAAGAAAGAAAGAAAGAAAGAAAGAAAAAGCGGAACAAGCCCTTTTACTATCTTAATTCCTTTATTGTAAAGATGGTTTAGAACAATAGAAGTGGCAACTTTGCATGAAAATACAAAGATTGGGAATTGATATTTGCAAATCAAAATTGCCCTGAACGTCAGAAAGCCACTGTGATGGTCAAAATCCAGATAATACGAGTATCAACTTATAAATAGACTAACATTTACTAAAAAGATGCTGGGATAATATCATACAGTTTACTTTTTCTTTTTCCTCTTCTTTATTTTCATTTTTTGATTTTGTTATCGTTTTTCTTTTTTACACACTTATTTATACTTGCAACGATAAGGAAGACAGATATTAAAATGAGTTTCAGACAAAACGAGATAAAGGAGATCAAACACGAAGGCGCTGTGAGTATTCACAGTGAATCGGAGGTGAGTGAATTGTCGGGGTTTACAGAAGAAGATGCAGAGGATGCAAAGGAAATTTTTCATCATGAAGATAGGCTTGGGACTACTTTAAATGCCAGATTGATTGCCATGATATCCTTAGTTGGTGTCTTTGGCACCGGTATGTATGTATACTTAATAATTGAAAGCAAAAAAAAAAGACAACAACAACAACAAGTAAATGAATGAACAAACGAACGAACAAACGAACAAATAAACAAAGAATTAAGCAAGCAACACAAAGCGTCGCATTAGTTCATTTCCTTCAAATTTCGTACAGAATAATTTTTTCTAACATACATTGCTTTTCCCCTTTTTTTTTAGTTTTCTATCGAGTGGAGGTACCTTGGCAACAACCGGTCCAGTAGGTATGATTCTTGCTTATGTCCTTGTTGGAACAGTTGTTGCTGCCAATCAAGTCTGTATGGTTGAGACTTCGTGTTTGTTTCCTGCTACAAGTTCTTATATTGCACATTCCGAGGTGTTCATCGACAAGGCACTTGGTTTTGCATGGGGTATGGGAAGTACTTATAATGCTATCATCCCCAGTGAGCTAACAGCCATTAGTGTGATTATGACTTACTGGACAGACCTCAATTCAGCAGTGTTTATCACAGTATTTGGACTTTTTGTTGTTTTTACAAATATTTGGAATGTAAGGTACTATGGAGAGATTGAGTTTTTCTTTGGTATCATCAAATTGATGTTGTGTGCTGGCCTTATTTTAGTAGGGTTGATTATCGATCTAGGCGGAGTTGAAGGCCAACACAGGCTTGGTTTCCAGTACTGGAGAAACCCAGGACCCTTTGCTGAAAAGTTCACTACTGGATCTTTAGGTCGTTTTTTGGGCTTCTGGAAAGCAGTCAGCTCTGTTGTTTATGCATTTGGCGGTGTCCAAAATATCACGATGCTTGCAGGAGAGACCGAATACCCTAGAAGAGCAATCTACCGTGCTGGTAAAAGAGTATTAACAAGAGTACTGATCATCTACTTTGTTATGGTGTTTATCCTCTCCATGATTGTGCCATATACAGACACTGTTATTGCACATCCCAATGGTACTGCTTCCGGCTCTCCCTGGGTGAGAGCGGTACAATTAGCTGGCATCAAGGTCTTACCGGACATTATCAATGCCGTTGTTCTTACTTCTGCCTTGAGTGCTGGAAATTTAGGAATTATTAAAGTAAGTCGTAACTTGTACGCTTTGGCTGCCAAGAAACAGCTACCATCCATATTCTTAAAAGTAAACCGGAACGGTTTGCCTTGGGTGTCTGTGGCTTTCGGATGCGCTTTCTTACCTTTGGCATACATGACTCTTGATAGTTCAGCTGCAAATGTTTTTTCGTGGTTCCAAAACATTACTGCATCTGACTTGTTGATAACATGGATAGCCATTGCTTCAAACCACATTGCATTACACAAAGCAATGAAAGTGCAAGGATTTACTAGACATGATTTACCTTACAAGTTTTGGATTGGTAAATGGTGTGGCTACTACTCATTGTTTTTTTCTCTATTATTCTTGTTAACGGGGGGATTCTCGACCTTCATCCATGGGTATTGGGCATTTTCCACCTTGTTCAGTTCATACTTTATCATTCCGCTCACTATAGTGTTGTTCATTTTTGCCAAGTTGGTCTTCAAAACCAGATATATCAAGCCTAGTGAGGTCAAATTGAGAGCGTTGTTTTATGATTTGCAAAACAGACCGGAGCCACCATATAAGAAACTTAAGGGCTGGGAGTGGCTCACTTTATTATGGTCGTAAATTTAATTGTTTGAATTAAAACACATTTATGTCACCTTGATTATACATTTTTGACCCTTTTACTTTTCTTTCTCCTTTTTTCTCTTTTTTTTTTTTTTTTTCGATTCTTCCTTTCTGTTCTACCAAATCCTGGTAAATTCTTGTTAGTTTTCTTTCTCCTTTTGTTTTTCTTTTTTTCTTCTCTTCTTTCTTTATTTATTAATTATTTTGATGTTTTTGTTGTGCATTATAATTGTGCTATAGTATACTATTTAAAATCATTGCTTGGATTAATTCGATTTATTTCTTTGCACCATACTTAGAGACGGCTTTACCATCAGGAATGGTGAACAAAACAGCAGGTTGACCTTCCTTGTAAGGCACATCGACTCTGTAGTAACCTTTTCTCTCAAATTGGATAATGTCACCAGCTTGAAGGGTGGCCACATTGGCGTCAGCAATGGCTTTAGTGTGGAACTCAGTCTCTGGGGTAAGGAAATCTTCAAAATTGTCTTCCTCGTCCAACTTGTCTTTGGTGATCAAATGGTCAAAATCAACCAAATCAACATCAATCTTGTCCTTGGAGTCTGCCAACCAAGTAAGCTTCTTTGATGTCTTACGGAAATCACCTTCCAAGTGCAAGTTAGCTTCAATAGATTCAACAATGTCCCCCAGTTTGTTGACCTTTGAAACAATAACGTTACCCCAGTCCATAAAAGTCACTTCTTCGCCTTCTGTCAAATCAGCATCTGCTTGGTCAATCAAAAGATCACTTGCATAAACAACATTCTTTTCACCAACTTCGGGGTTCTTCTTGTGCCTTGGCTTCTTCTCTGTGTATGGCTCGTTTGGACCATTGAGCAATTTGACACGCACAGCATTCTTAGCATCAATTGCAGTAAATCTTGGAGCAACAGGGTCAATAATCTTTTTGTTCAATGCCCAAATAACAGACCAGTCCAAGTTAATGATGTTTCTTGAAGGACCTTGCGAGATAATAAAGTTTCTCAAACCTTCAACAGTCATACCTCTTCTTCTCACACCTCTAACAGTAGGGAATCTAGGATCATCCCAGTTGGAAACATAGTTTTTATCAACAAACCATTGCAACTTTCTCTTGGACAACAAGGTTCTAACAAAATTGACTCTTCCGAAATCCCAAATGGCAACGGGTCTCAAGTTCAAAGCCTTTTGGATCCATTCATATTGCGGATTACGGTCTCTGTACTCGTTGGTTCTCAATGCATGTGTAACACCTTCAATTGAGTCAACAACAGGAACACAAAAGTCGTAGATTGGGTAAATCTTCCATTCGGTTCCGGTTCTGTGGTGTGGAGTCAAGTTACATCTATAAATGACAGGGTCTCTCAATGCCTTATTTAAAGCTTTGTAGTCAATCTTGGCTCTCAAACAGTTCTTCAAACCTTCCTCAGTACCGTTCTTCATCTCTTCGGTAAAGACTCTCAAATTCTCCTCAATAGATCTTTCTCTTCTTGCTGAAGCATCACCAACCATTCTCTCCTCTCGCATCTTGTCTGATGGTGTGTCATCACAGTATGCTTTTCCAGCCTTGATCAAATCAACAGCCAAATCATACATTTTTTGGAAGTAGTCTGAGGAATAAGTGACTTGATCACCTTTGATTCCCAATAATGCCAAATCTTCAATGATTGAATCTTGGAACTCAACTTTCTCCTTGGTAGGGTTGGTGTCGTCAAATCTGATAATCAATTTACCTTTGTATGCGTGTGCAAAGTATTCATTCAAAACTGCTGCCTTGGCATGTCCAATGTGCAAATATCCAGAAGGTTCGGGTGGAAATCTGGTAACAACTTTGCCAATCTCGGCGCCTGGCAAGTCAATTTCAAAATTGGCTTTGTGTGTTTCCTTCTTGCCACCTGCACTCTTTGCAGATTTAGCTGCCTTTTTCAACTCGTTCAATGAATTTGAAAGGAACTCGGCAGATTTTTCGAATCTCTTGTCGCTTTCAGCCAAAAAGTTGTACCATCTTGACACGTTTGGATAAACTTCGTTCTTCAAAACAGAGGCCATCAATGGGTTGGCACGTAATACACCCCATACAGCAATATCAGCCAAAGTAACTTGGTATCCAACAACAAATGATCTAAAGTTCAAGTGAGCATCAAGCTTCTCCAAATCTAATGCCAAATCTTTAAAGTTTTTGTTGTAAAGCTTCTCCAAGGCAAATTTAACCCATGGCTGTGATTTACTTTTCTCTTTTATAATATCAGGAATTGTTTGTGCCAAGTAGTCCAAAGCATCTAACTGGTCGACGAAAGTCTCTCCACCTGGAGTGACCAATTTGATCGATGCGCTTCCTTCTTTAGTTGCCAGTTTCTCATCGACAAATTCAACAGGAATAGAAATATCTTTGTTGCTTGAGTTAATGAAGAAAACAGCAATAAGAGCTGGGTATGGAATTGTAGGTGCCTTACCGGCAACTGTCAATTGGAAACTCATTGTTAATAAGTCTAGTAGAGGATACTATGTCTTGAAAGAAAAGAACAGAGTTGAAAGGAAAGAAAGAAAGAAAGAAAAAAAGAAAAAAAGAAAAAGAAACAATCAATCAATCAATCAAAAAATATAAAATGTTAGAGGATGCTTAGAGAGAATAGAACGTAGAAAAAATTGTAGTACAAAGAAAAACATTGAGAATAAGTATGTGGAAAGAGAAATTTTTCATGGTTCCACGTGACCTGATAGATGGAAAAGTAGCAGTGCGTGGGAGAATGAGATGGTACAAAATTGAAGCATTATCATTCTTAATAACTCACCAGAACAATATCCACGTTCAGACTCACACAAAAGATTTATATATATTGATACATAGATATTCGTATATGTATTCACAGAGGCATTACCAACATACAAATACCTGAGAAATTAATCTTGAACACACTTATATACCCATCTACTTTTTCTAAACTGATATTTCTACTTTTTTCTTCTTCTTCTTCTTTTTGTTGCCTTTTCCTTTTTTTTTAATAAGTATTCATGAGTTCAAAGAGTGCTAGAACAGGGTCTCCCGTACCACCAGATGGGAAACCGACTGCAAAGAGATCACCTTCAATTCTTGTTACAGACTCAAGAAGTCATCAAATAAAAGGAGCAAGAGCACCATTTGCTGGTCGAAATTTTAAAAAGCAGCAAGAGCTACAAAGACAACAACAACAGCAGCAACAGCAGCAGCAACTGTCAGGCTATAGCTTTGAACAACTGCAACACCAAAATGCTCTACAGAAGCGATTGGCATTCAGAAATAAATTCACAGACATATCAGTTGATAAACTACTCAGGAATTCCAGTGACATCCCATCTGGATTAAGCAGAGCACCCCCTAGACTTGCTTCTCGGTCAGGATATGGGAGCAATCTGCGTAGCTCTGCATCTCCTCCTCCTCCACCTCCACCACAATCACAATCACTGCATTTCTCAAAACAAACAAGAACATTGCCCCCAATAGCAAGCTCCTCTGGCTATGCGGGTCCAGAAAGTAGACGCAATATTCGTAGCATACCAAAGCTTACGCAATCGCTTCCTGCAAGAACGTCAAAAACATCACAAAAATTGGTGCTCATCCCAGATCGCCAGCAAAATGGATCTTCCACACCACCTCAATTACATTCACCTTCGTCGTCGTCGTCGTCGCCATCATCTACAGGTGGTGCTGGTGCACATTTACCAGAGATGGGTCCAGGCCATTCAGCATCGGAACCTGTAGATTTGCTGGCTCAAATCATGCGGTCTCGAGCCGAACTTATGCCAAAGGAGATGCGCGCACAAGAGTTTAGCAGAATGACTGCTTATTTCATTTGCGAAGAGATTGATTTGCCCTCGGTTGCCAAATTTTTGAGAAAAAACCACGAAGTCAAGCCTCGATTGTATGATGAGGCCCTTTATGTACCATATGCGTTGCCTTTACTACCAGGTAACGATGGTCTTCGGGTAAAGTCCAACAATACTTCAAAATTACAGGCAAAGAATAAGCATATGGAGAAGATGATTATCAAATCAGAGCAAACTGATCATTTGTATGAATATTATTCTGGTGTTGAAACACCCGAGGATGCTAATAACTACTCTATGGATCCCGAAGTTGAAAATTTTGAAAGTAATGCACCTTTTGATCCATCTGAACCGCAATTTTTTGCTCCGCCAGTTGACGATGATGACGATGAAGATCGCAGTAATGGTCGTGATGATTATGGTGGAAACACTAAGAACAATAATAATGACAGTAATGATGTTGATAAGAATACAAATAGTAGCTATATTAGCAGCAGCAGCAGCAAGAAAAATAACAACAACAACAACAAATACAAAGACAACGATGTCGACAACGATACTCATGGAAACAAATATCAACAAAACCAACGTCCGAATAGTCCTGATAAGCTGAGACACAAAAGTGCAAGAAGAGCCTTTGAGGAAGCAAACAGTTCCTCAGCTTCATTGAACTCACAATCGGATGTGTCGAAGCACCATGCAGAGATGTTTGTGTTTGGCTATGGAATAATTGTATTTTGGAACTTTTCAGAGATTCATGAAAAGAATATACTTGCTGATTTGGCATTTTCCGATGAGAATTTGCTCATTAATCCAATTGATGAGGAAGATATTGAAACCGAAGAGTTCCATTTTGAGTACGACAGTCAAATACATAGGCCAAGGATATACAATGATATGATCACATTGCGATCAGGAGACCATTTGATCAAGCTAACCATGTCGTATGCTATTGCACAGCTGACGAAGCTTGGTTTGTTTGAGAGTAGAATGGTGAGTATCTTGCACCTGATCAGTAAATTGCCCAAGAAATTGGCTTTAACTGGTAGAATCGGTCTCAAGAGGAACCAGTTATTGAAGAAGTCGGGGAAGTTATTTAAATTGAGAGTGGATGTTAATTTATCGAGCTCCATCTTGGACACGCCCGAGTTTTTCTGGTCTTTTGAACCTGCTTTGCATCCATTGTACTCTGCTGTTCGGGATTATTTAGAAATCGACCAAAGAGTACAAGTCTTGAATGATAGATGCAAGGTTTTCCTAGAGTTTGTCGATATAGTGACCGACAGTATGAATGAGAAGAACACGAATAGAATCACTTGGATGATTATTGTGATTATATTCCTTAGTTTATTTGTGAGTTTGTTTGAGTTTGTGCTTGAGATTTTGTAATTTGTGTGTGTGTGTGTGTGTGTGTGTGTGTGTGTTTGTATATCAAGATATCCAGCCATGTATAGATGTATGTATATGGGAATGGTAGCATTATCTCGTTAACTTTCTAAATATTTATGTTCAATAGATTCCTCTCTATCCAGCCTGTTTGCAACAATCATCAAGAAAAAAAAAGAATGCCTCTTCAATCCATCCATGCCAAAAAAACTCTTTTTGATGATGATGGAGATAAACAGCGGTGTACGTTTTTGCATGCTCAAGAGCGATTAAAAAAACCACCAACTGAACATGACCAGAGGAACAACCAAACTGGTGAAGATGAAGTTATGATGGAAGAGGACATGGTTATGGATATGGAAGAGTTCCTCAATTCTAGCACTAACTCGCATATAACTTCTGAAGTGCTTGATGATCACGATCAAATGATTATTGAGCAAACACCGGAATTTACTTTGTTGGAGGGAAATATCTCGTTTTTGGTGTTGGACACAAATTTTCTTTTGGAAGATCTCAAGATGATTCAAAACTTGCAAGATCTAGCACCCGGTTATCAACTTAAGATCGTTATCCCATATGCGGTTTTGTTAGAGCTTGATGGTATTTCAAAATCCGGTCGACTGATTAGTGGAGCGGCAAGAGCTGCAAACACGTGGATTTACAAAGAGTTGGCAAATCTGCTGCCAACTATAGGGTGTCAAAAATTAACACAAAGAATCGATAAGCAAACAACTGGAGATGACTCGATACTTGATTGCTGTGTATACTTTAAAGAGTATTTTCTGCAGAACTTGATAATATTGTTAACAAATGATCGAAATTTGAGCAATAAAGCGTTGACACATGGCGTATTAACTGTGAGGAAGACCTCTGAGATTAGTCCGCGAATGATTGCAGAAAGGGTTCTTGAAGAGAATATACGAATATTTGGACAAAGGAATATAGTTGAAGGCGTTACTCATGCAAGTGCCAATCCAATATATTCCATCTCACAGCAAGAGAGACAGAAAACGCAAACACCGCCTCCTACAGAGGAGTGGAAGAAGCAAACTTTAGATGTACAACAATGTACAGAAAAGGATATCCCATTATTATTGTACAATGAGGTACACAGTGTACTTGCACCTGTGGTCCATCAATGTGTTGAATCTGAATACAAGGAAGACATGGAGTTGCTCCGTGATTATGGAGATGAGAACCTACTGTCGCTACGTGGGTGTGCTGAAGTGATTATTCGTTTCTGGGCAACAATTTTTAACCAGTACTTCCGTGTTGTACCTGGAAAGTTTGTTCCTTTCCATATTGAAGGTATGGGCAGAAATGTGAAACGAATACCGATCTACGACGATGTTCCTGTGAATAGCAATGCTGTCAAGTTTGTAAATTTTTGGAGCGCCACATTGATGGTTCTCTACCATGCAATCAAGGATGACGGCGAGACAGCGGCCTTGGAGATTATAACTCAACGGTGGAAGAAAATGGCAGAAAAAGTGGCGAATATATGAATAGTGGTAATATGAAGGTAATCATCCTGCTACGGGCTTTCTATTTTCTCCTTTTTTGTCCTTGTTTTTTTTTTTTTTTTGTTATTTCTTTTTGTTATTTCTTTTTGTTATTTCTTTTTCTTGTTTCTATTTTGCATGATACTATATACAGCATTGGTATTGATTGTGATATGTAGGAGCTAACTACAAAAATCATTGTCACCACCTCGGGAACAAGTATAAACATCGACAAATACATTTAAAGCTGGCCTATTCTTTTTCTTTTTCTAGGACTGGGTGATCCATTAGAATTTTGATTAGCTCTTTGCAGACTTTCTTGGGAATTAACAATCAGAGAAATAGACTTTTGGGTATAATCGTTATTAAATTTACCAATTAATTTTCCATCCTCAAGTTGCACCTGCAACTTGTTAGCCAGTTCCCAATTAGGAGATATCACGATATCAATGGCAATATTGCATAATTGTTCTTCAGATTTATCCATATTTTTCTTTCTCTCGCGATAAGCTTTTGAAATATAATTTTCCCACTCCAGGTCCTCATATTGCTTGATTGCATCGACATCTTCTTTGTGGTTAAACCAGTACCTCTTAATCTGTTCATCACCGTGACTTTGTTTAAAGTTCATTACAAGGAATCGATTGTATGAGTCTTTAGCTTCTATCAATGTCTTGAGCTGTTTTACTTGAAACATTAAAAAGTCGCTATTGTTTGAATGTTGATAGTTGAGTTTGGTAAAGAAACTGATGGTGTTTTGCAAGTTTAACTTTTTCAACTCAAATTTCCAGTGCAATTCAATCTCCATACTTGCAATAAACACATCCAGTGCCTCATTGTATGTGAATGAAAGACGCTCTGCAACAACATTATTTTCCATCGATTGCAAAAGCTCTGACAATGTCGAAGGGCTTAATTCATCTACGCCTAAATCTTTGGCTTTTTGAGTGAGAGTCTGTTTGTCCAGTTCATATGCCCAAACAGTCTCAAAATTGGTCAAAAATAGGCTACATTGGCATTGCTTAGGATCTGACCAGAAACCATATATGTATTTAGTTGAATTTTTAGTTTTGATTGAAGTGCTGTGCCATTTGATCGGTAGATGAAGTTGCATACTGGAGGTTATATAAACCGCCCGTGCATATCTCGGAAATGGAAATTTTAGCACAATTTCCTATATCTTTATTCTATTCTTTTTCTCTTCATATACATATATATATATATATATTATTTTATTTTATTTTTTACATATATTATTTTTGGATTCTTTTAGTTGATAATTATCATTAGCGTGATTATTTCCTCAAGCGACCCACGGCATACCACCCCAGACTCGATTGCCAACGATAATTTTTCTTTGTCCGAAATTCGAATGGCACAAGCTGACCAACCAAAACAATTACAAATTTACTATGACCAGTCGGACACCCTAAGCCAACCGAATGAATTATTACAACTCAACCAATTGGTGAATAGAGTGCGGCAGAATTTTACTCCAAATGACTCTAATAAACGGTATCTCATTTCATTGGCAGGTGTGCCCGGCGCAGGCAAGACAACGTTTGCAACAGCGATGACGAACATATTAAGCAAAGAGGTTGCCAAGACTTTGATACTTTCGCAAGATGGCTTCCATTTGTATCGATCAGAACTTGAGGCAATGCCCAATTCTGCCGAAGCCATTAGAAGAAGAGGCGCGCCTTTCACGTTCAATGCTGCTGCATTTGTCAAACTCGTTGAAAGATTACATGATAAAACTGTTGAGCTCAAAGCACCTTCGTTTGACCATAAAGTTAAGGATCCCGTACAGGATGATATAACTATAGGCACAGATGTGTCCATAGTGATCATTGAGGGAAACTATGTCTCGTTGAAAGATGATATTTGGAACAGAATAGGCGAGTTGGCCGATGATACATGGTTCATTACAACACCCGAGCAATTGGTAAGGGCAAGGATTATAAAGCGACACTTAGAAGCTGGAATTGCCAAGAACGAACAAGAGGCTATCGAAAGAGCCGATGGAAGCGACTTGCAGAATGCAAAGTACATTTTGGAGAATTCCAACTCAACAAATGTAATAATTGTATCGCGAGAAACTTGAGTGTATCGAGAATAGGAAGGAAAAGAAAAACAAGGTGACGTAGAATGTACTAACCATAATCTTTTACAAAAGAAAGAGAAAGGATGGGGGTTGGCTGGAGAGGAAATAAAAAGAGATCAAGTAAAGAGAAATAGAAAAAGTAAGTTAAAGGTTAACAGATAAGAATAAAAACAAAGGATTGAATATAATTTCAAACGTCTATAATATACATATTCAAAATCGATTATTTTGTATGATTTATTGTTTGTTATTTTTATTTTTTTGCTCTCTCTCTCTCTCTCTCTCTCTCTCTCTCTCTAATCACTAGTTTACTTTGGCTCAACGTTGTAACGCATCTTGATACCCATCGCAGATAGTTCACTGTCCAAATACTTCAAAACAAATGGTATGGCAACGGTTGTAGTGTTGTCACCACCGACCCATTTCACATTATGACCATCTTCCCAGATCTCAGAGTCCTTAGCAAAACCTTTGTATTTGTCTAATCTTACCGAACATCTTCTGCACCTTATGGAAGCCATAGCACCAATACGAGGCACCGATGTCTGTGTGGTCAAGATAGATCCACATGTTCGACAAACCGATGTTTGTGCATAATCTGAACAGTTCAATAAACGGTCTTGAAGCAAAAATGCTGTACCGTGACCAATCAATGCATCTCTCTCCATCTCACCGACACGGATACCACCAGATCTCTTTCTACCTTTCACAGGTTGCATGGTCAATGAGTTCACAGGACCAGTTGATCTAACTTGGAACTTGTCATTGACCATATGTCTCAATCTTTGATAGTAAACACATCCAATGTAGATATCACACCTCAACTCTTCACCAGTCGCACCGGAGTACATAGGTTCGTTACCGTGGAAATTGTACCCGGCTTTCAACAATTGATCACCAAAATAGTCTGCCGGCGTGTCAGATTCACTAAACTTCCAAGGCGTGGAATCTTGTGCGATACCATGTAATGCACCTGCCTTACCAGCAAGCGATTCAACAAACATACCGATTGTCATACGAGAGGGGAAAGCATGTGGGTTGATAATGACATCTGGCTGCATTCCACTTTCGGTGAATGGCATATCTATCTGTGGCCACTTTCTCGATAAAACACCCTTTTGACCGTGCCTCGAGGAAAACTTGTCACCAATTTGAGGCTGTCTTGTGATTCTGTACTTGATTGTAATTTGTTGTGCTTCTTTGTCACCAGCATCATCTCCAAGTAATTTGACTTCTTCGATATATGCAGGCTCTGAAGAGTGGTATGTCTTGACCTTGGTTTTACCCAAGGTGTCGTCAAAGTATGCAACAATTGGATCTCCTTCTTCCACCTTAACACCAATGAGTGGCAATCCATCGTCATCAAGTTTCTCCTTCCATGTCTCAGGCCACTCGTCATCTCCAAATCCAAAATGTTGTGAGATTGGATCACCTTTTCTTCTTGATTGTCCTAAATCAACTTTTTCAACCTTGTACACGGTACCATAACCAAACCCACGTTCATCAGATGACTTGTTGATAATCATTGCATCATCCATATCATAACCGGTATAGGAAATAACAGCAACAATTGCATTCATACCATTGGGGAAATTGTCCATTCCATACTCGTCGTACAAATTGGCCTTGACAATTGGTGTTTGACCGGTTTGCAATCTATAAAGCTTATTGTCAGATCTATGCACCAATGCTGTACCTGGAGTACCCATAGTTTGCTTACCCATTTGACATTGATACATATTTCTTGGGGATTGATTGAAATCCGAAAATGGGGTAAGATTGGCCAAGATCGATAAGATATTGGTTGGTGAAAACTCCACATGCGAGTGAACGTTATTCTCAATTTCTTCGGGGGTAACTGCAACGTTCATGTAAACTTGTTCAAATGGACCAACAATATCCTCTTTACCCAATGGCAAATACTTCACTGGTCTCATCATTCTAGAATGACCACCAAAGATGTAAAGACCTGGGTACTGACCATTAACTGAAGGTGGAACGTAACCAATTTCTAAATCCAAAGGCAAACCGTGGCTTCCTTCAACCTTCCAAAAACGCAAAGTATCTGCAATGATTTTACCTTGTTCGTGAGTAGTCCATCCTACAATTTTACCATCTAGTTGAACAACACATAAATCTGGACCAGCAGCATAAGCATTAGCTGGCAAAACACCCAATTGGGTTAATGCTTTTGGAACTTGAGAAACGTCCGATGCAGTAGTGGCAATAACACATTTGTGTGACAAGTGATTAAGCAAACCACATGGAGAACCATCCGGTGTATGCACAGGACACAAGAAACCCCATGATTCTGGAAGCAATTTACGAACAGTAGTGGTTTTCAACTCGGCAAAGAATGCACCTCTGTGGACCATTCTAAAATGCGAAATAAAACGGTGGAAATTAATTTTTTCGGCGACAACAGTGTAACCCGATACTTGTTGTAAATCAAGACCAGATTGCGACACCAAATTACCTGTGGAAAGGAAATATTGTAATTTTTGACCAATATTTTCATTGATTCTTGAAAATACTCGTGTCATGTATTTCTGGTTTTCAAAGTTGACACCGACACCTCTGTTTAGGTCAGATTGAACCTGTAATTTGAAGTTTTGCAAATACTCATCGATTTTCTCTTTGATAATCATACCATACAAGAAACCACCCAAAAGCACTTCTTGATGTTGTGTTGCATCAGGGTTATCTGGTGCACAATCTCCAGCAACTAGCGAGTACAATTTTCTAATCATAAACAACAACATTCTAAACTTGTCTTCATTCTTGTCCAAATGCACAAGCACAATTCTGTTCAACAATTCTTTTCCAACTTCAATGTCAGAAACGTCGGGAGTTGCACCAAGAACAACTCTAAACTTGTCACCCAAGTATGCCAAAGTTTCTTGCTGTGAGTTCAAATTGTAAGATTTATAAGTTCTCAACAAAAGTTCAAGACGATCAGTTAAAAACGAGTTTTGAGTGTCGTGTCCAACAATACCATCGAAAATTTCACGATCGTTGGTTTCAACAAGTGCTTTCAAAATCATCATTACTGGCACCAAGTATTCGTTTTTCCTCCAAGAGAATCTAAAGGTAACATTACCATCATTCAAGTAGTGCAACACATTGGTTTGTGATGTTTGATCTGGACGAACACAACGTATTTGAATACCAAACTTGGAGTACGATGCACCTCTATTACCAAAGGAAGGACGAATAAGCGCCATTGGGTGATTTCGCCTTTGCACAATCAACATACGAATTAATTTTTCAATACCATTAACAATGAAGTATCCACCAAGCTCGTCACTCTCTTCCTTTGCTTGCACCAACTGTTCAGGCGACAATTTCTCCAAGTGACATCTATTGGTTTTGACCATAATGGGGATCTGGCCAGCTTCTCTAATCATATTATGCTGTTCGCCGTCATTAATGGTCCACGCAACATTCAAAACAAGCTTTGCTCTATAAGTGGTCATTCTTTCTCTGCATTCTGAGGGGAAAGTTTTTCTGTTTACGGATAATCTATCGGTACTAGCAACACTAGGCTTGGCCAAAGAGACTGACTCAACCCAGATCTTCAATTTATTGCCCAATCTCTCCTCGTCTGTTGAGTCAAAAATAGTCTTGGCACCAATATCCTTAACAGCAATGTTCAACAACCCTCCATCTGGTCCATCAGTCAAGGCGTTGAACGAGCCAATATGTGGTGCCACGGCATTCTGCAATAAAGGAAAAGCAGACTTGTCCTTTGGCGGGTTTTGAAACCGCTCTTCTCTTTCTAAAGTTCTAAAGTCTGCATGTGGCATTGTTGGAAAGAAGAAGAAGAATATGATGGAAAAAAAAGTGGTAGGGGTGGGGGGGTAGAGACTTATGAAATTAGATGCTATTTAGTATTGTGAAAGAGAATAATGTAATTGTATGAATGTGTAGGATATGTTTGAGAATGGGAACTGAAAATTTGGAGATGAGATTCGATTGATGATGAACCAATGCGCACATAGAAGAAAAAAAAATTGTATACAAAGTGAGTGGGTTAATGAGACTGATGGAGAGAAGGGGAATTAAAAAAAATTTATAAAAATTAAAATAAAAATAGAGTAAAAAAAAAAAAAAAATAGAATAAAAATAAAAATAAAAAACATAGAAGATTCAAATTGGATGCCAAAAAACTTTCAATCTTTGTATTTCAACGTAAAACAGAAGATTATACCAAACCCCTTTTCCTTTTCCAAGCTAAAACTAGAATGGCCAATTCAAAATATGAATATGTCAAAGCATTTGAACGGGAGAACTACTTGCTTCCCGAAACGTATATAGTTATCCGTGTTGATGGGAAAGGCTTTCACAAGTTTTCGAAATACTATGACTTTGCAAAGCCTAATGATTTGGGCGCATTGCAAGTGATGAATGCTGCTGCAATGCAGATAATGCACCGATACAGCGATGTGCTTCTTGCGTATGGCGATTCAGATGAGTATAGTTTTCTATTACGTCGATCATGTGAGCTTTACGAACGTAGAGAGATGAAGTTGTGCACCTTATTTGCAAGCTTAATGAGCACGTATTATATGCACTTTTGGAACCAGCGATATCCAGAAAAACTGATTCAATTAGAGATGATTCCAACATTTGACGCTAGAGCAGTGACCTACCCAAACTTTAGAACTGTAAGGGACTATTTCAGTTGGCGACAGGTTGATTGTCATATCAACAATTTGTACAATACAACGTTTTGGAACTTGGTTGAGAAACTCGGGCTCACGGGACAAGAAGCTGAAAATAAGCTTATGGGAACGGTTTCTTCAGACAAGAATGAGATTTTGTTCAAGGAATGCGGTATAAACTATAATAATGAGCCCGAAATTTTCAGAAAAGGAACAATATTTGTTAGGGAGATTGTGAATAGCAAGGAATGTAATGATGATGATGAGATCAAACAACTAAGTGCGAGACAAAAGCAGAGACAAGAAAAGATGAGAAAAAAAGCTGAGATAAAGGAGTACCATGTTGATATAATTAATGATGACAATTGGTGGGAATCACGAAGCTGGTTAGAAAGATCCTAGGGCTTGTCAAAATATATATGTAGAATACTACAGAGTAATGTAGAATAATGGAGAGTAATGTCATGTTAGTGATTTGCGACATATATTGTGCGACATTTTATCTTAAATTCGCGTGCCTCTCCTTTCCTCTCCAACAAGACACATTTACTTATTCTCCCGCTCTCTTTCTATATATATATATACATTTCGATTAAGAGAGAGAGGGAGGGAGAGAGAAAAAATCAAGAACAGAAACAAAACAAAAGAAAAGGAAAAGAGGAAAAAAAAAAATTTGACTCACTTCAATTGACCTGCTTCAAAATAACTCCCAGCAAACACTTATATTTCCACAAATAAACATGTCATCTCCACAAGACGACTTGAGCGAACTTTTCAGCAAAGTTGGTTTTGAGGATAAAAAGGCCAAGGAAATTGCCAAGAACAAGAAAGTGGCCTCTTTATTGCAAACCATTCTTTCCAAATCCGATGCCACCAGTTATGACGATGAGAAGAAATTGGCATTGTTGCATCAATTGGCAGTGGCCGAAAACAAGCAAGGCAAAGAAGTACCACATGTAGAACTTTTGATCAAGGCGATCAATAAGGGCGATATCAGGACTACTGTTCAACTCTCAGAAGGTGTAAAGTTTTTGAATGCAAGGGAAGGACAATCTGCACCTGAGCAAGAGGACTTTGACGAAGCTACTGGTGTAGGAATCAATGTCTCTGAAGAAGAAGCCAAAGACTTAATCTCCAAGTACCTTGATACTATCAAAGAAGAGGTTGAGTCAAAGAGGTATTCCATTTTGCCCAAGGTGATGTCTGATGTCAAGGCACAACCTGTGTTGAAATGGGCACCACCCAACTTATTCAAGCCTATTCTTGACTCGCTTTTCTTGGAAAGAATTGGACCAAAGGATGAGAGAGATGCAAAGAAGAAAGAAAAGAAAAAGTCCAAGTCTTCTGAGATTGAAACCGAGAACGGTATTGGTAAAGAAAATGCTGGAAAAAAGAAAAGTGGAGCAAGCGCAAACAACACTGGCAAGGAGGAGAAGGATGACGAGAAGGAGGAGAGATCAATGTTTTCTGAAGGTTTTCTTGGCGATTTGCATAAGCCGGGTGAAGAGCCACAAATGTATCCTGAGTTGCTCAAGGAGCATAATGAGTTTATCAAGGGTCAAGTTTATACCAGATTCCCTCCTGAACCTAATGGGTTCTTGCACATTGGACATTCGAAAGCTATTATGGTTAATTTTGGTTATGCGCAATTTAATAATGGTAAGTGTTATTTGAGATTTGATGATACCAACCCTGAGGCTGAAGAAGAAGTATACTTTAATTCTATTAAGGAGATGGTTTCGTGGCTTGGATTCAAGCCTTGGAAAGTCACGTATTCGTCTGATTATTTTGATGAGTTGTATGAATTTGCTATTCAACTTATTAAACTGGACAAGGCGTATATTTGCCACTGTACTGCTGAAGAGGTTAAGCTTAGTCGTGGTCAAAAGGAAGATGGAACGTTGGGTGGTGAGAGGTTTGCATGTAAGCATCGCTCGCAAGATATTGAGCACAATTTGAAGGAGTTTGAGAATATGAAGCTTGGGAAATATGCTGTTGGTGAAGCTACTTTGCGTATGAAGCAAGATTTGAATAGTCCTTCGCCTCAAATGTGGGATTTAGTTGCATACCGTGTATTGAATAAGCCACATCATCGTACTGGAAGTAAGTGGAAGATTTATCCTACATATGACTTTACGCACTGTTTGGTTGATTCCATGGAAAACATTACTCACTCGTTGTGTACCACTGAGTTTATTTTGTCGAGGGAGAGTTATGAGTGGTTGTGTGATGCCTTGCGTGTTTATAGGCCAGCGCAACGTGAATATGGTAGATTGAATCTTACTGGAACGATTATGTCTAAGCGAAAGATTGCCAAGTTGGTTAATGAGGGGCATGTGCGTGGATGGGATGATCCTAGGTTGTATACATTGGAAGGTATTAAGAGGAGAGGTGTTCCACCGGGTGCTATTCTTTCCTTTATCAATACGTTGGGTGTTACCACTAATGCGACAAATATTCAAACCACGAGGTTTGAGAGTGCTGTGCGAAGCTATTTGGATCAATCTACGCCAAGGTTGTTTTTGGTGTTGAATCCTGTTGAGGTGCATATTGATAATTTGGATGATTCTTTTGAGTTGGAGGTTGAGATTCCGTATAAGCCTGGTGTTGATGTTAACAAGTTGGGTAATAGAAGGATGGTTTTTAGAAATAAGATTTATATTGATCGTGGTGATGTTATTGATACGCCAGCTGATAAGGAGTTTTATAGGTTGGCTCCCGGTCAGCCTGTGGGTCTTATGAGGGTTCCATTTAATATTAGTTTCAAGTCTTTGGAGCATAGAGATGGTAAGACGATTGTGCATGTCAATTACGATGAGATTAAAGAGGGTAAGCCAAAGAAGCCAAAGACGTATATTCAGTGGGTGCCAGTAAATGATTGTATTCATGTTAAGGAGGTGAGGATTTATAATCAGTTGTTTAAGTCTGAAAATCCAGGTGCGCATCCCGATGGTTATTTGGCAGATCTTGCTGAAGAAAGTGAGTCTGTTTTGTTGAATGCGGTGATTGAGTCGAACTTTAGTGAGATTGTTGACAAGTCGCCAATGAATTTGGAGATTCCCAACTCACAGTTTAATATTAAGGAGCTGGAAGGACCCAATACCATTAGATTCCAAGCTTTGAGAGAAGGGTACTTTTGTGTTGATAAGGATTCCAAGGGTGTAGGTGAAAATGAGTTAATTTTGAACAGAATTGTTACCTTGAAAGAAGATGCTAATAAATAAGTAAGGTGTGTAGTATAGAAGAAGGGAGGAAGGTGTTGAATAATAGAGTCTAGGGTCAAAAAAAAATAGTGCATAGACAATGTTTTTGTAATAAATCTACTTTTAATTTATTCCTAATTTTTTGTACTAGTTTCTCATACTTTTTTCACCAGTGTTGTTGTCGGGGGTGGTGAGCAGGTTGGTGGTGGTTAATAAACTTTTGTATTTTTTTGATACTTTTTTGTCTATTTTTTGTCTATTTTTGCAACCAAATATTGAGATCTTAATAATAAGGGGGGGGGGTGGAAACTTTTGAATAAATTTTTTTTTTTTCAAAATAAAAAAGAGAACAATATTCGAAATATTGAGATAAACGTTTGACACATGTAATGGGATGGCATTCTAATGTTATTTTTATTTTTATTTTTAATTTTAATTTTTACTTCAAAAAAAAAGAGGAGACAGAGATAGAGATAACGATGAAGAGTTTAAAGAGATGAAATATCGTACGTTTTCTTTATTCTGTATATATATATATATATATAACCCTTCTCTCCGCCGCCGCCCCCTTTTTTTTTTGTCTTCTGTTGGATCTGCGTATCTGTACACATCTTTAACTTGTTACTAAACATTGTGGTTCTTTACAATGTGTATGTATGTATGTATGTATGTATGTGTGCCAGTATCTAAAACTTTACAACGCGTCTGTGTCTGATTGTTTGTTGAGGATTTACACTTTGCAAAAAAGTTTATTGTCGATCAAAACTTTAACATTTAACCATCATCCATCTAAGTCAAAAACAAAAGAAAAGAAGAAGAAGAGGATAAGACGTAGGTTGGAATAGTGGGACCACTTCTCGTTCCTTTTCTTTTGTTTTTTACTTTGGCGGGAGGAGAGGAGATAGGTGGTGATCGAAGCTATTCAGTTTAAAGTGTAAGGGCATTTATTGTATTTTTTTTTCTTTTGCCACATTGAATGTACATATATATATATATATATAACATTGTACTTATAATGTAAATTGGGAAGGGGGAAGAGGGTGGGGAAGAGAGAATTGAGTTTGGAAATTAGGTATTGTGAGTGCAAAGTAAGATAAAAGGAATGTTAAAGGAATGTAAGATGAATGGGGTTTGGGTTATTTGTTTTTCTTCTGTTGGGGGTTTTTTGAGTAGAAAGTGTTTCAATTCCAAAAACCATATATACATATATATATATATATATATGGCAGATGGTATCCTATAAACAGAGTATACTTGGTCACTTGAGTTAAAAAAAATAAATAAAAAATTCTATTTTGCAGAATTCTCATAGATTATAAGATACTTACAATAAGCGCATTGTATGCATAAAGTGTTAAAATATAATAGGATATGTGAAAGGGATGCTAAACAGATTTGTTCAACTTTTCTCTAAGGACGTGTCACACTTGAAATGAGAAACCAGAAATCAGAGAAGTATACAACAATATCTATATATATGGAAACATAACACTCTGCTAATATGTTACAGTAAGTGAGTGAGTAAAGAGTTATATATATATATATATATATATATATATATACTATACTCTACACATATATTACACAACAAATCTTAAAACTTCAAAACAAGAAAAAAAAAAACAAACAAACAAACGTTTGCTATTCTTTACTTTGCAAAAATGGAAAAAGCCCAAAAAAAAAAGAAAGAGAGAGAGAAATAAACAGGGGGGAGGGAGGGGAAGATAAAACTCCGAGACTCGCTTCTCGAGATTAAACTTTGATCAAAAAAATAAAGATAGAGAATAAATCTTGTCAAAAAAAGATAAAGGATAAAGTATTTGTTACTACAAGTGTATACAAGAGTAGTATCCCAATTTGTTGTTGTTGCTGTTGTTGTTGTTATATATATATATACTTTTGCAACACTTTTGTAAAAGAGATGAGAACTTCACCTACTAATCTAAAAAAAAAAAAAGTAAAAGAGAATGTTTCTTTCCAGTCTATTTGCTATTTCTTCTTTTAGGTAAATATTGTATAGGCTTTATTTTTAAAATTCTGTTTGGAGTTTGTGTAAGATCGAAAGTTTTTATTTCCCTTGGTTTTTCTTCTTCTTCTTCCTCCTTTGTTGTTTCTCTTTGATTGATGCATTATAGTGGTGTAGAGCAAAGTGCAAAGGATGTACCACAAAACTCACACAGTGCTCTCACTCGATTGGCTACCAGTATAAAAAAAAAATAAAGAGAATAAAAAATTAATACTGAAATTGTATACAAAACACAAGTGGGATAAAAAGCGAAAGCGGGGAAGAAGATAAATTACTCAATTTAGTGTTCAATTATTGCTGCTGCTGCTGCTGCTTCTTTTTTTTGTGTATGTGAAAAATACTCCATAAACCCCAAAATAAATCTCCACGTTAAAGGCGTCCTTCTTCTTCTTCTTCTTCTTCTTCTCTCCCCCACCCCATGACACTAATTAATTGTGAATTAAACACAGAGAGGTGAGGATCTAATAGTAGTAGTACTTAAACAGAATAATTGTTTATGCACCTATTTATCCCTATAAGTTAATACATACATACATACATATATATAAATATATATTAGAATGTGTCACTACTCGTTGCAAAAATTTCAACATAATTAGCTCACTTTTTTTTGGGTTTCGTGTTTATATCTCTGGTTTTTCTCTTATTTTTTTCTTTAGGATGCAAGATGGTGCACATACTATTGAAACATAACCTTGCTTCCTTCCTTCCTTCCTTTCTAGTCTTCGCCCCCCCTTTTTTTTTCTCAATTTGTCTTGTCTCCTTTGATTGCGAAATATCCACGATCAAAAAAAAAAAAAAATAAAAAAGAAAACAAAAAAGCCAATATGGAAACGGAGTCTCAGAGATGAGCTAGTGTTTAGCTGTATGCACTGAAGCCCTAATGTCCTTTACCCTAACCCCCAACTACATACCTCCCTTCAATATTCTATTCCGCTTATTGTTCTTTTCTCATAACTTAGACAAGTCTTGAAAATTTCTTTTTTATTTTTTATTCCTTTTTTATTCCTTTTTTTCTCTTTTGCACCCCCCCATTTGATATAAGTAATAATGCATCTCTTGTAGAAGTAAAATGCACAAAGTGGTATCACTTGCACGTAGTGTAAAGAGAAATATAATAAAGCTATTAGAAAAGAAATAAAAGTTAATTTTAAAAGTGCGCAAGAAAAAAAAAAAAAATAAAAAGGGTGAAGTATTTTTGGGTTGCTTTGTAATGAGCAAATACAAAACTGTGTATTTATACTATGTACTTACCATACTGTTATTCAAGAGAGACTATAAGTAAGTGAGAGATGTATATATATACATACATAACGACAAGAGAGTCTTGGAGAGTGGGATCTGTAGTTTACGAAGGTGGGGAGATGGGTTTTGGCCATATGTATTTGTCAATGTGTGTGTGTTATATTTTAAAAATTTTCATTTATGTTTACTATTTGTAATATTAAGTATAATATTATGTATAATACATCTCTTTATATAGATACTTTGTTCGTTGTTCGGTTCTTTATCTCCCTCTTCTTTGTCTATACTTTATACTTGTTATATAAGCATCTAAAATAACGTTTCAGGTGTGTATAAGTGTGTGTGACGGTGTGGGTGGGTAAAAATATATGTTAGGTATTGTTTTGTAAAACAAAGATTTGGGGTTCTTTTTTCTTCTCTATTTTTTTTTGCTTACTACTCGTGCGATTACAAACCATACCTTATCTCTTATCAGAGTAGTAGTAGATACTCACTAGTCGATTCATACCTATACACCCTTGTCAAGACCACCACATCCAATAGTTGTGGTCTGTACTGTGACATCACACATGCCAATTGATCTAGCGAAGGAATGTTTGTAAGAATTATTTACAAACCTAAAAAAAAAATAATGAAAACAAAAAATTGAATTATATAAAGTTAGAGTGAAACAAGACTATAGACATATTCATTTATAATTTACAGAGATAATAGTCTAAACCAAAGTCAAAGTTTTGTCAAAATACAAAATACCCCAGAACAAATCAAATATCGGCCTACTGACCCAACATATACGGATATTATTATTACTACTATTACTTTATAACTTCTAGCCTATTATTTGTATTATTCATATTATTATGATTATTATTTATGGTAAGAAGACAAAGTGTAAATACTGTGTGATTGGTATATTTTTCGTAAGTCAAATAATGATACCAAGCTTTTCATGTTTTATGTTTTATGTTCTTGTTCTTGTTACTCTTTCTATATTCTCTGTTTTCGTAAAATTTGATTGATTGATGGTGATGTATACCATGTCTCCAAATTGTCTTTTTACATTTTATTTTTTATTTTATTGGGAAATTACCAATTTTGTTGGTGGATATTTTAAAGTTACTTGCCAACAAATTTGTATTTACTTGTACAATAATAATGTAGTTGTTGTTGCTCACATTGATGTTGATGATGATGATGATGATGATGAGGGGGTTGCTACAATGTTCATTTACTGTATAATACCATTCTGTCTCTCTCTATTCCGCCTTTGCTTAAACAATTCTTGATAACAGTAATTTAGAATTAAAGTAAATAATTAAATAAAATATATAATAATTGACTAGTTTGATACTTTTTGATACTCTTCTAGTGCTGGGTGAAAAGTTGCATTCAACTGGACATTAATTAAAAAATGACAAGGTTTACAAAAACCCAATAAGAACTTTTTTGGTTGCAAGAATATGCTGGTTGTCTCAAATTATTCTAATCTTGATATTTTCTTTTGCAAGAAACATAAAGACAATATAATCAATTACTTGCAAGTATATACATATATATACATATTTACATTTACAATTCTATTGGTCTAGGTCTATGCTACTGCTATATCACGTGCACATACAGAATTTTAGCTTTTGTAGCTGCATACTTTTAATTCATATTGCCACTTGCAAAATCCCACTTTTTATAACTCCGTTTCACTTTTCTTATTTTTGTGTATTTGCGCATTTCCAACAGAAGAAAAAAAAAATGAAAACAAATACTAAAGGTTGTATACCAACACTCCTTCCCCTCTTTCGTCTTTGCCCTCGTACCATAAAAGTCAATCTTCACTAAATTCTTTTTAATATTTATTATTATTTTATTATTATATTATTATATTATTATTATCAATATTGTGTTTCCCCCCCCATCAGCTGCAAAAATCTGCTGATTCTCAAAGTCTTGGTTCCTACTTTGTCTCTCTACAGTAGGCTAACAAACATTGTCTATATTTGTAATATATACATACACATGTAGATAAAGTTTGCTGGATTTTTAACATTTGGCAAAAATACATTCTAATTCCCAGCTTTCTTCTTTTTTTATCAATTCGCATCACGGTTTCCCTTTTTTTACACTTTTTTATGCTTTTTTGGGTTTAACCTACCGTTCCACGAGCTACTAACCAAACATCATCAACATCATCCCTTTCACTTCTTTCTTTTTTTGTTGATTTAATTTTATTTATTTTTAAATTCTTACGAATAAATTGTATATGGTCTTTGTGTAAGTTTGGTCTCTCTCTCTCTCTCTCTCTCTCTCTCTCTCTCTCTTTGACACCATTTGACGCACCCACTTTGATCGAAAGAATTTTTTTTTTCTTTCTTTCCAATAATTATTCGCTACCCTAACAATCCGATATTTCCACACTTGGACACATCAACCCATATAGATACATAGACAAGTACACATACATACATACACATAGACAAGTATACAAATATACACACACATATACACGCTATTGCTCACCTAATTTCACTTTATTTTTATTTGTTTTTTTGTTGCGCTTGGTCACATTAATTTTTATTTTTATTTTTATTTTTATTTTTATTTCTATTTTTATTTTTATTTTTTTTAACTCCGAGTACTTGACACGCACTGCAGCAAGCATTGTGTTGAGTAAACCTAAAGATTGAGAAAGAGAAAAAGAAATGAAAAAAAGGTGAAATTTTTGCGTGTTACACAATTTACTCCGTGAAACATATCTATACCCCGTGGGAATATCCTTATTGTGTACCAAAGCAACACTAGACTGGACAATTCCCCTTTTTTAAACTTTATAATCCCCCACCCCACCTACCCCCCACCTCTAATTACTTCGAATTACCTTCACTCCTTTCATATTGCTTTCTACAACCAACACTTGCGCTTTTGCTAACTCATCATTATTAACATCTTTTTCTTTTCATCTCTATCTTATACTCACACCTCAGAAAACCAACTGTTTCTTAGATCAAACATTTAATTAATGAAAAAAATTAAAATTTCAGCTGTGACGCCAAATCTATACAAACTTAAACTAAATAAAATATAGTAAAAGACAGATAAAGGAATAAAAGGTATAATTTTAACCCAACCAACAGCGAAACACAGAGCAACAAAGTAAAAAAAAGAAAAGAAAAGAATAATAATAATAATAGGAGAATCGACATACTCAACAAAAAAAAAAATGTTCAAATCAATAGCCCCAAAAATTAAAAAAATTAAAAAAAAAAACTACAAAGCCAAAGACGGAAAAGGGAGCAAATATAACTTGAGATTTGAATTAAAAAAAAAAAAAAATTAATTTTAATTTAAATTATTTATTATTATAATTATTATAATTATTTTTATTTTGCTTTGGGGGGTTGGGCAGCATAAACTTGAATTACAGAATAAAAAAAATATACATATAAAATAAAATAAAATAAAGTAAAATAAAATAAAATAAAATAAAATAATTATAAGATTGGCGTACTTTGGTCAGATATATCAAGAACCACATCTGCCCCTAGAATACCAAATAAACCTGAGAGAAGAAGAAGAAGAAAAGGAAAAAACCCATAGCCCATAATTTTTTTTTTTTTTGCTTTTTATTCGTTTTTCTTTTGGCTATTCACCACCTTTTCCTTTGCTTTTCCACCAAGTTAGCATTAGCATTTGAAGGACAAAGTATCCTAGAGACAATACAAGTCTCACTCACCCACAGTATCACACTAGCATTATCATCATATAGAAAAAGGAGGGAAATCAAAAAGAAAAGGAAAAAAAAAAGAAAGAGCAGAAGAAGAACTAGAAGAAACCTTATATCTACTTTATCACCCGCCACAATATTTTACAACCACAAACCATAACCAAGTAAACAACTACAACTACCTATTTGTTTTTTTTTTTGGTTTAATTTGTTTGGTTCTATCTTTTGCTTCTTCATTTGCATATACACAGAGTACTCAGAGTACACATTTACTTACACATCACCTTTAATCCACATATATAGAAATGTCTACAATTGTGGCAACAAAGGAGTTGCTAGACCCTTCTGCAACATCAGCGTCACCACGCTCATCATCACCTGAAGTTACTCTATCCCGTTCATCACCCATTAGCTATACCATATCACCACCATCCACAGTGACATCATCCCCAATATTATTTTACCAACAATCTTTATCCACCATATCGTCAAATGACTCTATAGACACTATCAAGTCATCAACAAGCACTATTAAACTCGGTAATCAACAAAATCAACAGCAACACCCACAATTACAGGGATCAAAACAGGAGTCTAGTTCTCCACAGTATAACAAACCAGTGCTGATAAGTGCACCAACACCAGTCATGGCAAAAGAATCCACATTACCCAGAATTGCCATTAATGTGCCACTGGATACCACTTTGAATACCACTTTGGATGCACCTAAAAAGACTAGAAAGTTTAATATACCAAACTACTATGTCCCACCAAAAACATTGGCTGCAACTTTGCCATCTTCATCAGACTCTACAGACTCTACAGACTCCACAAACTCTTTAAAGTCTTCAAACTTAGCCACTAGTGAATTGCCACCAAGGCTAGTTCGCAAAAAATCAGGAGAATTGGTCAAGTCGTCATTGAAGTTGCCCACATTGCTTCAAAGATCCATTTCGTCTCCAAACATTATTAACGACAATAACAACAACAATACGAATTCAGGCTTTGCATCACCACGCAAATCTGTTAGATTTGCTTCACGACTCATCAATGTCAAGATGTTTGATGGTTTGGAGAGTCCTGCTAGTGTGAGTTCACGCAATAGTCCTTGCGAATCACCACCAAATGAATATACATTTGCCCCATTACACAATAGAAGAGCACGGAAAATGGATGACGTTGAAGATTTGCTCTTTGACGAAGGAGAGTTTTACAGCTCCTTGCCATCCTTATCTCCATCATCATCATTGTCATCATCATCCAGAAAAGGATACTTTGACTGGGGATGGAACTCTAGCTCTGACGATGAAGAAAAGGAAACCGAGGAACAAAGACAAGTTGTTGAGTATAGACTACTCAGACACAATATTCCACAAAATGGCTACTCAAAGCTTGGACAGGGAAATGTATGGCTTTCATCTGCATACTTGTTGAAACAACACAATACTGTCAATAATGCATTTCTTTGTGGATTTATCCTGGTTGTTAATTTGGCTTTTGAAAAACGTCTTTCACTCAAGATGACACTCGACAACTGGAAAAGCAGCTGCAAATTGACGGGTGAAAAAATTATCTCTTTTGTCAAGAGTTCTGGAAACATTGACGAGTTTAAGTTTCTGATCAATTTGAGAGATTTGATGAATATGACGGGCGACGAGGATGAAGAAAAGTTTTCGGGAACAATGAAGTTACAGATGTGCGTTATGTATGAAGTTAACGGTGCAGTTTACTGGGCCAATAACCTGGGCAGAAACTATACATTTGATATTGCCACCACAACTACTACCACTGCAAACACCACCACCGCCACTTCAAAAGCTGGTTTGAGTAGTAACAATAATAGTAAAAATACCATAAAACTGGCTTCTAAATTGACCTCGACTATTGGTGGTCGGTCACCGTCACCATTTGAAGAAGTTTGTTCAAAATTAATTCAACATCAAAAGAGCAACAAATTGGGCAGTGGCCACGGCTTGGATGTATTGGATCTGAAACTTGGTGGACTTTCCATCTCAAATAACTTTGTTGATACCAAACCAACATTTTTACCAGCATCAGCATCAGCAGCAGCAGCAGCCAACAACAACAATAATAATAATAATACTGCTACGACTTTTGGTCATGGAGTAACTAGACCAGTTATAAACAAGAGCTATTCCCTGAATGATATTATCGGATCCAATCACCGGTACTCAAATCGCCAACGTCAAAAGGATAACAAATATACACCTTCGCCCATTGGCGCATCTAGCATTAGCACGCATGGAAATGGCTCGTTTGCTGGATTCAGTTATACAGACTTGGTTAACAATTTCTGCTTTGCCAATAATGCCACTACAACTAGTCCAGCAACAAAGAGCGATACGGGTGCGGGTGCGAGCGTAGGTGCGGGCGTGGGCGTGCAATCTACAGTTGGCGCTATTGACATTGCAAACGGGAAGAAGAAGCAAACACAGGGAAATATGGGGATGAGCTGCTCGCCTGTATCAACAGCATCTACATTTCAATTCTTTAGTGATTCCTCCATCCACATTTAAGCACACAAACTTTTCTTTTTGTTCCTTTCCATTTTCTAGGCTTGTGGATCCATAATCAAAAAGGTTCAAGTTGCAGAACACAATCCCTTATATAAAGTTTTAAAATTCAACAAAAATTAAAAAAAAGTTGAAGACGAGTATGGGATAAAAGAGTGCTGGAAACAACAATTCAATTCTTGTTTTTGAGAACAAATTTTTACATACATTTTACTTGCTTTGATTTTTTTTACCTTTTTCTTTTTTTCAACAGTTTGTTGAGTTGTTTGTTTGTCATTTTATTTTTATAGCATCCTTTTTTTTCATATCTTTACTAATTCAATATTAGCTTAATATGTAAAGTGGAACAAAAACCATTTCAATTATTGCCTTTGTATACATATCGTTGCGAAATATTTAACAGTGTACGTGAAAGTGTTAAACACGGTTCGTTTAGCGTTTCCACTGTATGTGCAATTCTCCTCTGTCAATTTTCCTTTCTCTACTCATACCCACACATATCCGTAATTCCATACTTTCCAAAATAAATAAAAAAACTTGTTCTCATCGTTTTTTTTCCTTGTACAACCCAATCAATTTCCACACCGTAACTCCACCCTTTTTATTATAGCTTGCTATATCAAAAATATTCGGTACGGAAGAGAAATCAATGGTGTTGACACCACAGAATAAGTTAGGTATGATACTGAATATCACCAAACTCATAAAGTTAGTGAAGTGATTTGTATTGCAAATGACGAATCTTGAAACTTTATCGTGAAATTAAGACGGGTGAGCTAGGGGGAGGTAAAGCGGTGGCATAGATGGGAAGGGAGGGAAAAAAATCATGTATTGAAGTTTGATCATTGAGGCTTGAGTTTTAAGTCTTGGCTTTCAGCTCGTCACCTTCACCTTCTTTTCTTTTTTTCTTTTTTTCTTTTTTTTTTCTTTTCCTTTATGAACCAAAAGATTGTAAATAGTTTCAAGTCCAAGAAAATATATTTACAATTGTGTTCCTATTCTTTTTTTTTCTTGATCCTTTAACCAAATCAGTTTTGTTTGAGTTTTTGCAACCATAGTTTTATAATCTACGCAAGCGCCACAGTAATCAACTTTGTACCAAGGGGACTTTTGAATAACGAGTTTGCTTTTTTATTCCTTTTTTTTTCAATTTTCCAAACTTATGACCCTTTAATGGTTTTCGAATTCACAAGGACAAGGACACTTGGTGGTCAGATGTTGATGGTATATAAAGGTTGGTTGGCAAGAGTTAGATTTGATTTAGTTATTTCATTCTGATGCTTTTTCTTTCATTTTTTTCATTCTTTTTTTTTTGGCTTTCATCTGAATGTGAATTAACCCAGAGAAAACTTAACAATATAGAGGAGTCTAAAGTCAACATATTCCATAAAGCAGAATCTCGTATTAGTAATGTCAAAGCAAACTGAATTGAAAGAAACCAAAGAGTTTGTTTCTGCAACCTCTTCAATCTCTGAAGAAGTACAACAATTATACTCGGAGTCATGCTCACCAAACCCATTTCTTGACCCACATGTTGCTGAATATTATAAAAATTTTTATAACGAGGTGAATTACGAATGCCGTGAAGCATTTGACCCCAGTTTCCAATGGACAAGAGAAGAGGAGAAGCAAGTTGTTTGCAAGTTAAACTGGAGAGTAGCATTTGCAGCATGTCTTATGTTTGTCGCTTTGCAAATTGATAGAGGTAATATTCAACAAGCTGTTTCGGATAATTTCTTACAGGACTTGAGGCTCACAACAAATGATTTCAATACGGGGAATACAATTTTTTACGTGTCTTTCTTGGTTGCAGAAGTGCCATCGCAAATGTTATCAAAGGCATTGGGGCCAGACATCTTCATTCCAATCCAAATATGTGCATGGAGTATTGTTGCTTTGTCACAAGTTGCTCTTCAAAATAAAACTGGCTTTTACATAACTAGAGCATTGATTGGTGCCATAGAAGGCGGATTTATTGCCGATTTGGTCTTGTGGCTAAGCTACTTTTTCACTAGCAAAGAGTTACCAATTAGGTTATCGTGGTTCTGGACAACAATGACCTTGACCCAGGTGTTGGCTGCATTGGCAGCATTTGGCATTTTGAGATTACGCGGAGTATTTGGATGGCCCGGCTGGAGGCACTTGTTTTTGTGGGAGGGTCTATTTACATTAGGCATTGGATTGCTCTCGTTTTATATGATGGTTCCATCAGCTGTTCAAACCAAAAACTGGATGCATCCAAAGGGGTGGTTCACTGAGCGCGAGGAGAAGATCGTTGTTAATCGAGTGTTGAGAGATGACCCCACAAAAGGTTCAATGCATAATCGTCAAGCAATGACATTGAAGGAGATTTGGAAGTGCTTGATTGATTACGACATGTGGCCACTTTATGCAATTGGTTTGGTTGCTTATATTGGATATTTTACATTTGGCTCCTATTTTGTCTTGTTAACACGCCAATTGGGATTTGGAACATTAGAAACTAACCTATTGACCATCCCGCAAGCGGTATTGGCTATCGTAATGTTGCTTTTCATAACCTGGTTCTCAGAAAAGCTCAACAATCGCGCATTGGTTTCAATATTTGCGCCAGTTTATGGAGTCATTCTTCTTGGAGTCATTAGATTCTGGCCTGGTTCAGGCGTGCAAGCTTGGCCGAGTTATGTGTTGAATACACTTTATAGTGGTCATCCCTTTATTCATGCCATTTTAGTGTCTTGGGTCTCGAGAAATTCAAATTCAGTGAGAACTAGATCCATTTGCTCAGCATTATACAATATGTTTGTTCAGGCAGATGCAATAATTGCAATGAACATCTTCAGAGCCGATGATTATCCATTGTACAAGAGAGGTCTTTTACAATTATGGATCCTTACCTTGCTGGTGATTCCGCTTTTGTTGTTAACGAAATGGTACTACATCTGGAGAAATCAAACCAGGGAACGAATTTGGGGCACAATGAGTGAAGACGAAAAGGACCAATACAGAAAAACAACTAAAGACGAAGGAAACAAGAGACTCGATTTTAGGTTCGACCATTAACAAGGGGGAGAAGTTGGAGATATAATCAGCCTTGTACTTTTAGTTTAGAGGTAAAGCAAAAAGATGCTAATGTGTACTTTATACTTCTTTCTTAAATCTATATATATATATATATATTTTGCAGCCATAAATTTTGTGCAACACACGTTTTGAAAACAAAAAGAAAAAAAAAGAAAGGAAAAAAAAAATTTTGGTATTGGAATCACAGGTTACTTCATCTTTACGATATTTAGTCCACTTCATTGGATAAAGCAAATCAGTGTAACTAAGATTATTTTCTTTCACTCTGAACCAAAATAAAAAAAGAGCATGTCCCGATTTCAAATACAATTTAATTGAATAACTGAAAACTTTGAGATCCAATCACCATTACTGATACGTTTTTAAAAATTGCTTCTCTTTTAAAAAATTCCGTTTCTATAAATTTTCTTTTTGCGTGCGGCTCAAATGCAGCACATATGTTCAATTTGGATATAGTTTAAGCTCTCGTATTACTATATGCAGTATACTAGTGGGGCTCGAGACGCATCAAGATCATCTAAACCAAATTTCCCGTCGTCGTTGAGTGTATTATTCAGTCTACACAATAATAGCTCATTGATCCCAAAAAAAATACAGTTCGGGGGGTTCTTTTTTTCTTTTAATTTAATATTATTTTGTATCTATCATTCTTAGTTTTAATCCAACATTATAGGAAATATCACTTTGTTTTACTTTACTAGAGCTGTCATTCCTTGTTTATCTTCCACCACGAGAGCTGTGTCCATATTGTTTAAGCCTCCCTATATAGTGCACAGAAATATGAGCAAGTACAAAGGTAAATTTAATAAGAATGGAAATAAAAAGAACAGTCTGCAATTTCAAAGACAAACATACTCCGAGCCAAACTCAAACTCAAACTCAAATTCAAATTTGAATTCAAACTCAAACTCCAATTACAACCATGTGAAAAATGCAGAACCTGTTCAAGTGCTTCGACCGGAGGACAAAAATAATGTATTGCAATGCTTGAATAAACTATACAGCGCTAACTTCGAAGTTGAATTTCCACTGTCACCACCACTGCTGCTACTGTCGATTTTAAATACAGATTTTGGAGTAACACCTATATTGCACAAGATTGTTGACACATACCTCGAGGAACAAAGTCATGTTTGGAGTAAGAATCCTCGACTAGCAAATGGTACCGGTAGCCAGCAAAAATTATCCTATGCCAATACGATTCGCGATGTCTTTACTCGATCTGCAGTGCTCTTCAGTTTAGATGTAGAGGCTTGGGAAATGAATACAAAGTTAATCACGGAAATTGGTATTGCAATTTATGATCCATTTGCGAAAGGGGAAGCCAGAAATAATATTCGAGATGCTAATATTGTTAATTTGGGTGGAGTATCAATAATGCCGACAATTAAACAGATACATATTCGAATCAAGGAAACAGTCAAACTTATCAATGGACAGTATGTGCCCAATCATGTTGACAACTTCAACGGTGGAACGACTTTGGTATTGAGTAGATACGAAGCTGCCGTATTTGTGCAAGCTTTGATTGACCATTTTTTTGTATACACAACTGCATCTGAAAATGGAGATGCCTTGGTTGAAGAAAATGTTCAACAACAGTTGAAAAAAACTTACTTGGTTGGGCACGATGTTGGTGGAGACGTCAAGTGGCTCAAGAATCTTGGTATTTCTTTGCCGCAAAACCATTTACGACTTGATACTGCTCAAATGATGAAGATTCAACATGGCAAGGACAATGTTGGCTTGGCACGCTCGTTGCAGCTGCTAGATATACCACACAATTTTCTACACAACGCAGGGAACGACGCATACTATACTTTACTATTAGCCTTTAAATTGTGTGATCCATATATACGATTACTGAAGAGATTGGATGTAGCATTGGTGGAAGAATTAAGTCCCGAAGAAATTGAGGACAAGAAAAAAGCTGCAAAGGAAAGACGCGAAGCGAAAGAGTCAAGAAGGCAATTACATAAAGAACAAGTTGAAAAGGTTGCAAACGAGATTCAAAATATGACGGAGGAAGAAAAAGCACAATATGCAAAATTGAAGAAACAGGAGGAGGAGAAATTGGCGAGAGAAAGAAAGATGGAGAAGAAATTTAAGCTGATTGAAAAACGCAAGGAGCTACAGAGGAAAATACGTACATGTAACGATGCTACATTGATGGAGATACAATCTGCTATTGAGGCAACGAGTTTCTTATTTGGTGCGGAAAACAACCAGAATCAGGTAACGGAATCAATATTTGTAGACTCGGATCTGATGGAGCCAGAGTAACAAATCGATTATAAAATAAATTATAAATTAGATTATTAAATAGATTATAAAAGAGGTTATAAAATATATAATAAAGAAAAATTGGAAAACAAAGTACAGAATATAGAATCTAAAAAAAAAGAAACAGCAAAATGCAAAATGCAAAATGCTACACTATATATACAGGCACATGTTGAAAATGGTTATAATTAATATCTATTGAAAGCATTTTGATCTCTATTGTTATTCTTCTTTTTTTTTTTTTCCTTTATCTTTTGATTCCTGTTTATTCCTTTTCAAAGGTTAATAAAACCCATCCTGATATAGCATTGTTCTTTCATATTTCTTTGCCATGTCCAGGATTGTCAACAACAATTTAGCAGCAGCTGATTTGACATCTTCATCATTAATCATCTCCCAGCTACTTTGTAGCCATTGCGAAATCAATCCTAGATCATCGGTATAATTTTGAACAATATAAAGGCTGTCAAGTACATCAAACACCAATAAAATACCTAATATGACACTTTGCACAACTTGAATCTCGTCGATATTCAAGTTTTTTATAACAGTACAGCTCAAAGTGAGATACTCCTTGCACATATCATTAAGCTGAGTTGCGGAAGGGTAAGCACAGTGTATGAATATCAGAAGTGTCTTTATATAATGAGATATGAAAATTGGCAGGTAATGTCCAATATCTATCGTGCCTGCCTCATACCAAACGTTTAGGAGCGGGAAATAAAAGTTTGTCGCAATAATTTTGTGGAATTGGGGAATTTTCGCCTGTTCTGTTGCAGAATTGGTGAGAGTCTCAAGTTGCATGTATTTTTCATGCAATTGAGGAGGAAGCATCTGTGCAACTGTTTTGGTGGTTATATTTGTAACGGTGTTGGTGATAGTGCTAGAACCACTATTAGTGTTTACAGCTGCACTTTTTCTCACATCCTCAATATCATCTTTAAACCCTCGGAGTTCTCTTGCGGCTAGGCCAGCTGCAGAAAGGATGGTAATTCTCTGTTGGAGCGAATAATCGCCATTCAACAATAAATTAAATAAGTGGAATGTTACTTTTGGAGTCGTCACAATCACCGCTATCATGTTTTGCAACTTTAAATCATCGAAATCTGAATCATTAAAATAATTATCCAACGCAATCAATTGTGTTATGAGATCTTCTGCAAAAAACTCAACTTCGTTTCCGCGCTGAGATTTCTGCTTGAGCAAAGACGGGCCATAAACAAGAGCTTTACGTCGAAAGTCATAAGCGTTGGGGTTTTTCGTATCTTTCGAGAGGTACGTAAGTAAGTCTTTTATGTAAATAGGATTGGGGATTTTGGGTTTTTGTGGAAGATTTTCCAAATCATTAACTTCTTGAGAAGCTAATGCGGCGGAGTTTGTTGAAGCTTCAGTGGTACTTGTTGAGTTATCTACTTCAATCAAAGTGTTTTGCTCTTCAACTTGATTTTCGCCTCTAATGATTGACCATGCAACCGCAAATGAAATATGATTATCCATTGGAGGCGTGTTCCTTTCAAGTAGATTACTATATGGATTATTTATGTTGGCACTTTCAAAAATCTGTTTTTCTCCATTGAGTTTACATACTTTATCTGCCAACAATATGGCAAGAGACTTTGCATTATTGGAGTGCGATTGTAGTCGATTGCTAACCCCTTCTAAAAAACGTTTATGCTTTAGCAACGCCTTGACAAATTGAGAGTCTTTAAGCTTCATATAAGACATCATTGTTAATAAAAAATAGGTCCGAGTTTCTTGATATGTGATGGGTTCGGTCTTGATATATGCCGTATCTGACCAAATCAGTAGTTGCTTCAACATTCTTTTTTCAAGACTTGAGTTACTTGAACTATTGAGAATCATTGCTCCAAGCTGTACTAAATTTTTGTCACAAGTGGAAATAATGAGCTCGATAATAGCGTCATCGTTGAATAATACTTCAGCAAACAGTGACTGAAGAATTTGATATAATGCAGGTAAATTTTTTGACAAAGTGATCAATCTTGACTCTGGTAGGTACTCGACAAAAAATGACTTGACGTAGCTTTTCTTTTGAAAAGTCCTCATTCCACGAAACGTAGCAACAAAGTAGTCCCAATATGGTTCTTGAAAAAATACATTGAAAAATGTTATAAACGGGATTTTGCCTAGCTTTAGTATCGAGTGAATGAACGATTCTAAGGTCTTGTTATCTCTGTTGTTGCTAATGCCAAGTTTGTCGGTAGCACTTTCATTAATGTAGAGTTGAACAAGTGATTTCGCCAAGTACGTGGCGTATCCTTTCGTGCTACTTAAATGCTCATTCACAATCTCGATATGTTGTAGAACGGATACCTCATTCACAACTGATAAGACTCTGCCTTTGAAAATCAACTTGTTAATCTCTTCTAGCTCGCTTTGGGACTTTGCATTTGAAACCAATTGAGGAATCAATCCTTCATCGACTACTTTTTGCAAAATGTCCAAGTAAAGCTGAGTCAACTCTTTACTTTTCATATCCCTATTCAACGTGGAAATCTTGTTAACAAGATTGCCGAAGCCAATCAATGAAGAATAAAACACATTTTGTATCGCGGTATTTAACGAATTATCTTCTAGCAAATTGGAGCTGGTAGATATGGTGTATATTTCAGGGATGGTGAAATTAAGAATGGTATTCACGTACGCAAATGTTACATTGTCACGGTTTCGCTCCAAAATGTCTTGTAGTTCATCAACGCTAGGATGGTTTTTTAAAATTTCAACATCCTTGTTCATGGTAGTTAGAATATACCTCTGGAGATAGACTGATTGTGATGTTAAGAAAGTTATCTAAGCAAAAGTGTATAGCATTGTGGTTTATCTTGATTTTTGAATTTTCCCAAAAACCATAATAGAAAAATATAAGAATAGAACATAGAAGAAGGGATAAGCAGCCGAACACCTGCGGCGCGTAAAGAGTATTATACAACAAGGTACAAAACTGCCATTCCATCTACAAACCTACTGGACAATATAAACCTCGTTTTTTTCTGCCCCAAAATAATATTAAAAAAAATACCCCCAATGAAATGCAATTTTCAGCAGTTATGAAGCAAGTCAAGTCCCATGTATCGAGAGTTCAGAAACCAGTTTATAAGAATCTGGCGCAGAAAAAGGTTTCTGCAGTGACGTATCAGTCTTTGTCAAATCGCCCATTATTGCCAAAGTATGAAAAAAACATTAGTATTACCGATACGAGTATCGCTACAGATGCCTCACCATCGAACTCACCGGAACTCCTGGAATCATCAGGATTGCCAGCAGCAAAAGCACTTGCTCAACTTCGAAGTAGAATAGCGAAAGGGGACAAGATCCACCTTGAAGAATATTTGAGGAGTAAGCATTTTGTCTTTAAAGAGGGTAGAGAGGAAAGGTCCATGGCCTACTTAAAACACGCTTTGGGATTGGTACTGAGTAAAACACGACCGATCATATCTATTGATTGTGAGAGTTATGAACGACAGCACTCAAAAGTTACAGAAGTAGGTATTACTGTGTTTGACCCATCAACCTCTTCTTCCTCGATGATTCCACACATTAAGCCGATTCATCTTATTGTTGAAGAGCATATCCATTTGAGAAATGGTAGGTACGTTCCTGATAACAAGGATTATTTTTCCAATGGAACATCACTAGTGGTGAAGGAAGTTGATGCTATCAAAATTCTAAAGGTGCTTCTTCAAAAGCTTTTGGTTGAGCAAGACGGGATATTCATGGGCCATGCAGTTTCTGCAGAAGTCAAGTTCTTTAGACTGTTGGGTATACTGCTTCCCGAAACCATCAACAAGATTGATACGCTTGACTTGGTACGCATTTCTCGAAATCAGGGTAGTTTACGTTCTTGTTTGCGTTCTTTGGATATACCGCATGGATACTTACACAATGCTGGAAATGACGCATACTACACTTTATTGGCGGGGTTGGGCTTGACTGATCCTGTTACTAGAATAATGAAGAATATGGACGTTTACTATGAGGGTGAAAAGGCAAAGAAAGTCCACCATGACAGATCAACGTTTCTTAGAGTGGATGATGTTGATGTATTAATAAGCGACTTGTTGTGAACCACGAGGTGTGAACTGTGAGGTATAATAATACTGTCAAGTAGATATAAATGTAATTTTTTTAAAAAAAATAACAAATTATTTAGGACAACCTAAAATATGAGACCACATCTCTGCTGGAGTAAAGTCTTTGTATTGTACCTTTGAGTGCTGGTAGCATACGTCTGCTCCCAGAATAAGCCTTTCAGACCTTGATCCCAATCACATAACCGCTTCTCACAATGCCAGTATGATTTTTTTTTTTCCTTTGCCGGCAGCCGTGTCGGCTACACTGCTTTCTCTTTCTCTTTCTCTTTCTCTTTTTTGTCTTTTTTTAGTATTTCTTTTTTTTTTGCTCTCTTTTATTTATTTACTTTTTTTTTTTTTTTAATTCCATTCTATTTTTTGTCTGTTTGTTGTTTGTTTACAAATTCTTCACGTGATGCATGATTGTGCATCGCTTGACGATTTCAAGTTGTTCTTATCTGTGTGATCAACAAAACTATAACGGGGAAAAATTTATCAAGAAACAGAACCAGTTATCACTATAGTTGTTATTGTCGTTGTTATTGTCGTTGTCATTGTCAAATCGATTGCATTCATTTTAGAAAATTATTTTCAAAAGAATCTGTCATGAGCTTTGATCCTAATGAGTCTTCTTATTTGCTATCACGGCGCCCGTCGCAAACAATTCTAGACAACCCTATCGGTTCTTTTAAAGGACCCAACTCCTTGCACAACTTTGCCAGTTCATTTACCCGTGCACAGTTTTTTAATGCGTCAAAAATTGATAACAACATTCACAAAAAGAGGTCTTTCTTTGTAGATGGTCAGTCGTCACAGCGAGATGGTGCTGATTTTAATGAAGATGAAACATTTGATCCGGAGTATATGGTACCATCGGTTCGAGGAGAGAGGTTAAGTTCAGTTGTGCATGACTTGCACAATAGAAACCAGCTTTTTATGAACCATCCCAGTAATGATTTAGACTCGGCAGTTATGTCACCGAATAATGAGGTCTTTTATCACGACGATATCATCAATTCCATCAACGATTCGAGGTCAAGACAGGGCTCTACCGTTGGTGTTGGTGGGATCCCCATTGGTGCATCGAGGAAAAGAGCCCGGCTTCAACCTTCATTTTCAAGTTTGAGAAGCTCTATTTCATTGGCAACTACTGCATCGCAAGTATTGTTGAAAAAGATTGAAGATGGAGAGGGAAACATAGTTACCGTTTTAGCAGGCCAATCAACCTCGCCGCAAACTATTTTCAACTCGGTGAATGTCTTGATTGGAGTTGGTCTTTTGGCGTTACCTGTGGGGCTCATGAAAGCAGGCTGGATTTTAGGAATTCCAATCTTGCTTGCATGTGGTTTAGTCACTTACTGGACAGCAAAGTTACTTTCCAAAGCAATGGATGTTGACAGCACCATCATGACGTATGCTGACTTGGGCTATGCAGCATATGGGTCAACAGCAAAATTGATTATTTCGTTGCTCTTCTCAATTGATTTAATGGGAGCAGGTGTATCTCTCATTATTTTATTCAGCGATTCATTAAGCGGAGTGTTTAGCGACAATGACACCACAACAAAACTCATTACATTCTGCATCTTGACACCGTTTACTTTCTTGCCACTATCCATTCTTTCCATTTTTTCGTTATTTGGGATCATGTCCACCATTACCATCACTATTCTCGTCATGGTTTGTGGCTTGATTAAGCAAACTTCACCGGGCTCACTTGTTGAGATCATGCCGACAAACTTATGGCCGACTTCGTTGCCCAACTTGTTGATTGCCGTGGGTATTCTTATGGCACCATTTGGTGGCCATGCCATCTTCCCCAACTTGAAAAGTGATATGCGACACCCTGAAAAATTTACAAAGTCGCTCAAGTATACCTATGCTATTACGTTGGCCACGGATACTTCAATGGCTGTGATTGGGTTTCTCATGTTTGGAGCCAAATGCAGCAATGAAATAACAAACACACTTTTGGATACCAAAGGCTATCCATCATGGTGCTACCCTTTGATAAGTGGATTGATTTGTATCATCCCCTTGGCCAAGACCCCTTTGAATGCAAAGCCCATTATTTCGGCATTGGATGTATTGTTGGGTGTAGCCAATGCTGACGCGGCGGGCTCGTCACCTTCTACATCATCATTTATGGGCTCTAAGATCGGTGGATGGATTACTACTACTACTAGATTTCTTATTAGAGTTGGTGTCAATGCCATATTTGTTGGTTTGGCGATTGTTTTTCCAGAGTTTGAGAAGATTATTGGCATTCTTGGAGCTTCAATTTGTTTTATTATTTGTATCATATTACCAGGACTTTTCTATTTACGATTATGTGGTAACAAGATACCATTTTGGGAAAGAACTGTTGTTAGTTTTGTAGTGTTGGTATCGTGCATTTTGGCTATATTGGCATCGTGGGCAGTCATTGTATATTGAGAGGTGATTGGTGAAAGTGGATTAAGTAAAAGCTTTTTAGATAATAATAAAATAGACAACACATTTCTTTGACAATAATTGAATGGATTTTTAGAAAAAAATAAATAAAAAGAAAGAAAGAAAAAAGAACAATGAAAAATGAAAAATGAAAAAAGAGTAAGCATTATTTGTATAAATTGAAGGAAATGGCTGATGATATTTTCTCGTGACATGTGAAAAAGATTGTCAACGGTCATTACTTAGTAGAGAAAACTTTCGTCAATTTTCGAGCCAAAATCTTTTAGATGGAAAAAAAAATGAAATCCTTGATAATTCTAGACAGCAACTAAGCTACACATGGGATAAACAAGTAATGCAGCCTACTTTGAACAAAAGAGACAAAGTTTAGATTTATTGATCAAACTCGTTGATAGTTTTTTTGCACTAAATTCGAGGCATAAGGATTGTAGAAGTCACCTCTTATCTTTCAATCTTTATCTCTTAATTGTGTTTTTTTTTTCTTTCTTCTTTTTTTCTTTTTTTTTCGTTTGATATTTGAGAGATAAAATTACACTAAATAACTATTGTGCATAACTATAGGTCCAAATAGGAAAATTGACGACACCTTCTGGACGTGCAAAATCATACACACTTGGTAGCTATCAGACTGATAATTACTTACTGCGTTGCAACTCATCAAATCATTATTAAATTGTGACCACGTGCACTACCTAGTCTACAAAAAATTTTTCATTTTGTATTTTTTTCCATTAACATTCTCCCTTCACTCCCCTCAATCCCTTGTCTCACGCATTTGCAGTAAAATTTTTGTCAAAAATTTTTCATCTCATATAGTTCTTCTAAGTTTCCCTTTTCTTTTCTTTTCTTTTCTTTTTTTCTTCCTTCTTTTCTTTTTAAATAGTTTAAACTAACAATAGAAACATCATCAATTATGTCAGACCAAGAAGTTTTAGTCCTCAGAGGTACATTGGAAGGCCACAACGGTTGGGTTACTTCATTAGCCACCACCCCAGTCCACCCAGACTTGTTGTTGTCTGGTTCAAGAGACAAGACCTTGATTAAGTGGAAATTGACTGGTGGTGACGACAACCAATACGGTGTCCCAAAGAAGTCATTCACTGGCCACTCACACATTGTCCAAGATGTCACTATCTCTGCTGACGGTGCTTACGCTTTGTCCGCTTCATGGGATAAGACCTTGAGATTGTGGGACTTGGAATCCGGTGCATCCACCAGATTCGTTGGTCACAAGGGTGATGTCTTGTCAGTTTCTATTGCCAAGAACTCTAGACAAATTGTTTCTGCTTCAAGAGACAAGACCGTCAAGGTCTGGAACACCATTGGTGAATGTATGGCTACCTTGACCGGTCACAACGATTGGGTCTCAGCTGTCAGAATCTCACCATCAGGTAACAACTCATCAGTCATCTCTGCTTCATGGGACAAGACTGTTAAGGTATGTTTTTTTTTTCTTTCTATATTTTTTTCTTATTTTTTTCGATCATTATTATTGCTATAATAATTTTTTGGATCCTGTGTTACAAAATCAGTGTTTTCATTTTCATTTTCATTTTCATTTTTTTTTTGTCAAATGGGATCAATATTCAAGTGATGATTATTCATATTTGCTACTTCAGACGTTGCTTGCCAGCTTCGAATGAGACATACCATTTTATCACCAAGATCTCTGATTGAATATTGATTGTTCTTTGATTTTTTTCTATTCTATCGAAAAGGAAAAAAAAAACAATGAAAAGAAAGGGAAACAAGATTTTGATTTTAAGTGAAATAATTAATACTAACAATGTCTTTTTCTTTCTTTCTAGTCATGGGATTTGACCGACTACTCCACCAACGCTGACTTCATTGGTCACACCGGTTACATTTCATGTATCACTTTGTCACCAGATGGATCATTGTGTGCTTCCGCTGGTAAGGATGGTGTTATCATCCTTTGGGACTTGAACTCAAACAAGACCTTGTACACCTTGGATGCTAAGGCTGAAGTCCACGCTTTGGCTTTCTCACCAAACAGATACTGGTTGGCTGCTGCCACTACTTCCGGAATCAAGATCTTCAAATTGCAAGAAAGATCTTTGTTGGATGAATTGAAACCAGAATTCGCTATTGGTGCTAACGCTAAGGACCCAGAAGCTATCTCATTGGCTTGGTCTGCTGATGGTCAAAACTTGTTTGCTGGTTACACTGATAACGTTATCAGAGTCTGGCAAGTCATGACACCATCTGCTTAAACGTAGATTGTGTCGTTGAACGTATATATATGTAATATTTAATGAAATTTGGAATGGGAATTTAAAGTTACAGAATTTAATCTTTTTGTTTTTTTTTTTAATTTTTAATTTTTACCTCTTAATTCTTTTGGTTCTTCTTTTTTCTTTGTTCGATTCTTCAAATGTTCTATCTACAACGTTAATGTCGTTTTGTAGTTTATTTCTTCTTCAACATATTAAATTGTTTCTTATCTTCTCTATAATATTATTCTATTCTATGAGGTATATTTTTCCGCTTGCACTTCCACCTACTGCCCAGTTTTGAGTAGGGTGCAAACTACAAACTGCAGGCACAGCTCCCATGTTGTCGTTTAAATGTCCGAGGATGTTCCCTTCTTGATCGAAAACATCCATTCCACGTTTCATATTACCAATGATGAATTTTTGAACGCCATCTTGCGGGTCTTCTTGCCACCTTGCTTTCAATATCGACACCCATCGTCCCGTTTGACAATTGTGTTTTATTTTATTTACTGGGAGAAGGTTATTTGGTAGTACTATCTCGTCTTCGTTTGCAGATTGCTTGCGAGAAGTTCTTTTGTAATCAGGCATAAAGTCGTCACTCCACAGAGTAATTTCTGGTGATTTGTTGTAATTAAAGATACAGATCTGATCATCATAGCCATTGCAAACTAACCGGTTCTCAGAGTTCCAACCTACTGTTGAAATAGAGAGTCGAGACGTATAGTTACCATACATGTGAGGGCTTCTTTGATCTTCATACTCTGAATATATCAGCGAATTGACTTTACGCAAATCCCATATCCTCATTGATCGGTCTAATGAAGACGTGGCTATTTGGTACAGAGCTTGTGGGTTGATTGCAAATCCCCCAATTTTCTTATCATGTAATCGCAAATATTCTGGATCTCTTGGTTTTTCACGAATATCAATCCTTGTAAACACACCTTCTAGAGTACTTAAATAAAGCAAGTTGGGATTCTCACTGGAAATATTCATATCCGATATACCATAATCCGATCCATAACTATCATTTAGTGAAACCACCTCAGATGAGGATAATTTGTTCAAATCAAGCGACCTCACACTACCATCATACGAAGTAGAATAAAGCTTTTCAAGGTGATTTCGAGGGGTTACTATCTTGGAAATATTTTTTCCATGTGGGCGTAATATAGTGATGGATGGCTCTGCATCATCAGACGATGATGACGAGTCTGGAGCCCAGAGTCCCAAATTTCCATTGGTGTCTCCTGCAGCGACAATTCTATCCTCAACGGCAGGATGAAAATTGATTGCAGTGATACGTTTATGTGTAATACCGATTTGCAACGGATCGTATTTGGGAAATATGGTTTTGGAATCGAATTCTTTTCTTTTCGCATCCACAGACTTATCGCCACTAGGTGCATTCCTTTTGATTTGTTCATAAAAATCGCCAGCAGAAAACCTGTCACCAAGCGATTGCATTAATTTCAAGACTTCATTATTTTCGTGAACCAAATTATCAACATCGACATCTTCATTTTTGCGATTTTCATCACTTTCAATCTTTACTTTGTCATTATCACCATCATCACTTTTATTGCTACCATTCTCGGTGCTATTGTTGCTGTTGTTGCCGTTGCTGTTGTTGCGTACTTTACTTTCAAAAACCATCTCACCATGTTTCTTATCAGTAACCAAATCTATGAGGTTAAAGTCTCCAAATAGTTTTGTCCGTTTCAATTCCTCATACTCACGTTTCCGACGTTCCCTAGCTTCTTCTTCAGCTCTATGTTTGGCATATTCTTCAGGATTATCCTGTTCAGATTGAATTCCTGCAATACGACGCGATCGCCTAGCTGGCTCAACGACTTTTTTTGCTTTTTCCTCTTTCTTCGCAACACGACCTAAAACAGATCGTAAAGCACGTTTCTTATTTTTCTGAGGCTGTGGAGAAGCAGACGATCTTTCAATTTCTTTGGATATATTGTTGGATATAGAGTCCAAATTGAGTTTTGAAAGCAATTCCTGATTCCGTTTGATATTTTCTTGTCTCTTTCTCTCAAACTCTGAAAGCGCCATTTTATTTTTCTTCAATTTCAATTTCAATTTTGGTTTTCTTTTTTTTTATATATGTTGATAATTGTAGAGACTCAACAGTGTTGGACAATGCCCTAGGAGGACGAGTTTTGGCTATCGATCTTGTTTGAGAATGGTGATGACGATGATTATATTTGAAGTAATCCGCGCAAAGACGCGTAATGGTTTATAACCGATTTTTTTTTACTTTCTTTCTTTCTTTCTTTATTTCACTTAATTTTTGAAAAAAAAACTCTACTGAGTTGTTAGTCAACCTTTGGCGCGGCTATATAAAAAGTAAATATTTCCACAACTATGTTGCTTCAAAATCATCTATAAAGTAATGACTCAAAATTATCGATAAAAGTAGAGAGAATTTAGCTGGAGTATCAAATTGACTTGAATAATAAAGTTTATTGATAAAGGTTTAATATTCTACACTAGCAGTACATTATAAAGAGATGGTTCGAAACATAGTAAAAAATGATATAAAGCTATTTTTTCATCCTTTCACAGTGAATGTTCAAGTCTATTTCTTCAAAGCGCCCCCTTTTTTAAACTTCATTTTTTAATCTAAAAATGTATTGTATATTGACTTGTTGCTATTCCAAATTAATATAAACTTTAATAACCAAAACTTGCCAAGGGGTCACCGGTGATGTTATACAAAAATCTTGCTATGGGATTGTTTATTAGTGCGTTATTCAATCTTCATTTCCTTTTTCTTTGTCTATTTTCCATTTCCATTTCCATTTTCCATTTTCCATTTTCCATTTTCCATTTTCTGTTCTTTTTAATTACCCGGGTTTTCACTTTTTCACAGCATATTGGTTTAAGAGTTACTCAATCACTTGGCTTGTAACCTTTCCCATATGCTCTTAATACGTCACTGCACAAGTAAAGACTGCCACATATTACAACTGGCGACAATAAGCCATGCTGCTCCTCAATGGTTTTTATATATGATACAGCATCCTCGATGGAGGGACTTTGAAGCGTATCATCTACTTGACAATGTGTTTTGGCTATTTTCGCAATGTTTTCTGGTGTTTCACACTTTATCCATGGCATTTGGTCAGGCTGCAGAAATTTTACGGGAATAACTGTATCTTGTGGTTTGACCAAATGTTTCAACATTGCGTTCAAATCTTTACCCCTAGTGACTCCGATAATAAATGTTATTGGTTTTCCATTGTAATGATCACGAACATATTTCCCTAGTTCAATCGCTGCACTTTCATTATGTGCTCCGTCAAGTAAAACACTAAAGGTTTTGTTAATTTGCAAATGTTGTAGTCTAGCTCGCCAATTTGTTTGTCTTATACCCTGAGCAATGCTTTCCAAAGAGATGTTGCTATGTTTGATGGATCTGATAATTCTCAATGCTAATGATAAATTGTGAATTTGGTAGTCGCCTTTCAAAGGACTCAAATCTATCAAATCGTTGTCCTCACTGCCCGGAGTTACAGCCTCAAAAGGACATCCCACAGTCTCTGCATTTTGGCAAAGTACACTGAGAACAGAGGATGTATTCAGAGAATCAACAAAGCATGGCACTCGTGGTTTCATTATTCCCGCTTTCTCCATGGCAATTTTATCAAGAGAATCGCCTAATAATTTTTCATGGTCCATGCCAATCTTGGTGATGGCTGTTGCAATTACTCCGCCAGTCGGACTGTTTCCATTCGCATCCTCCTGATAAAACGATGTTAATACATTAGTGGCGTCCAACCTTCCGCCCACTCCAACTTCAATCAATGCAATATCGACCTTTTCAAGCTCGAAGATACGCAATGCAGTTACTGTGAGGAGTTCAAATTCGGTACATTTAAGTTGTAGTTCTTTATCGATTTGCACCACGCTTTTGTTCACAGTGTCAAAGAAACTTCGCAGGTATGTCTCATTATTTATCGTGATACAGTCATTGATATCAACCAAGTGTGGGGAAGTGAACTTTCCATTGCGTATTCGACTTTGAGTTAATATGGAGGAAATATATGCTAATGTCGAGCCTTTCCCATTAGTACCAGCAACATGAATAGACTTGTATTTGAGGTGAGGATTGTTGAAATGGGAAAGAAGTTTCGAAACTCGTGCTAGCCCGAGGTCAATGGGCATAGTCTTTTATTTTTTTCTTTTCTTTCCTTCCTAGATTTGGAAACACAATTACTCGAGACTTTTGTAAAAAATAAACTCTCTAATCGTATTCAAAAAAGACCCATTTAAATTCATTCTTTCATTCTTTCATTCTTTTCTCTTTTTTCTTTTCTTTTCTGTTTGTTTTTTGTGAGCCTATATAGTGCTAATAAGAACTGTAATAGTATATAAGCGCGAAGGGCGAAGGTGAGAATTGAGAGAAATCGTAGTCCAGAATGAAAAACAGTTGATAATGGAATTGTGTTTATGTTTGGATAGATTGAACACTGGACCTTTTAGTCAACTAGGTATCAAACTGCACACACATACAACACACATACCAAAATACAATGACTTCAGAAGTAAAGCCTCAGAACTATATTCAGGATCGACTAGATGCACTTTCAGAGATTGATTCGCGGATCGTCTCGTTACTTGAGAGTTTTTCCACTGTATTTGAATCATATTCGAAAAAAGACAAAGAGGGGTTTGCATCGGAGACCAAGTCGATATATCAGCAATTGAGTAAAGTTGCTATAAATCTACGCAAGGAGGTGAAACATATGGACGATAATATAGGAGTCTATGACAAGAATAAAGATGGAGTAATGATATTACCTATAAATGTCGATCAAAAGAACACATTATTGGGACGCGAGAAACTAAATTTGGAAGTGGTTGAGATGGCACAGCTATTGGGAAAAGACAGTCCATTTGATTCTGGACTGGCACCGGCACCCCTTGATGAACAAAAAAAAGATACATCCACGCAAGAAAATTCCAGCAGTGTCAACATAAAGGAGGAATTTAAAGACAATGACAATAGCAATGACAATGATAATGAGAAAGAACAGGAAAAAGATGGATCGTCAGCTGATGACCGAGATCAGAGCATGGTAGATGTAGCAAATGCTGCTGACGTAGCCGAAGTGTCAGATGCGGCTGAGGTCAATAGAGTCAATGAGGTGCCAGGTTCTACACCAGGTTCTACACCAGGTTCGTCTCGTGATCAGATAATGGCAGATGTTGAAGTGGTTGAGCCGCAAAAGGAAGACACTAGCAGACAGCCAGATGGCGAATCGTCTGATAAAGATGAAGACTTTGAAATGGTTGAGTAATGTATAGGGTAAAAGATGTGCAATATTATTCTTTTCCGCCCTGTTTTTTTGAAATTCATCTTCAGTTTCCAGTAATCTTGCTTTTGTTATTTTATTTTATTTTATTGTATTTTATTTTTATTTCCATTTTTTGTTCTAAATTTCTTCAAGGTATCCTTGTTGAATCAATCTCTCTACATCGCTCTTTCGAACATAAAACTGCGAATCCTTGATCAAATTGAAAGATCCGTATTCGGTGGTAACATCACCACCATCTTTTAGGCACCGCACATCGATGAAGATATCTGTGGGAGGCTGAAGGTCGCCCATGAGATCGAGATACTCGCCAAATTTCAGTCTATAGTTCATTATTAAGTCTTGATAATTTTTGAAGAAATCTTGCTCGAAATGATTTAAATTGTTTGTGTCCAACTGTGTAGTAAAATTTGGAATAGATTTTGCTGGCGGAAGCGTCATACTGTTTTTGCTAGTAGCATTTGTGGTACCGGCTGTGGTGCCAGTTGTGGTACTTGCCCTGGAATCACTTCCACTTGGTCTCCCACTTGGTCCAGCGCCACCTGCTGTAGATGCTCCCAGTCTCTCCATATCATTGCCTACTGCAACTGAGTCCATGGGATCAACATTTAACCAAGAAAATTCAACTAGCTTATCACTCCTGACTTTTTCGTAGGCCAATAGACATCGCTTGTTGCGCCTCATTGAAAGATGGGTAACGAAGGTTTGACACTGATTGATTTTTTGATCTTCAACCAATTGAGAGCTCGTTTCTCCATTCTCTTCTTCGTTTTGTAGTCTTTCCATAGTGTTGAGTAAATACTCGGAATCCTTATTCAAATCGTTGGTTTCTTTCACAATATCTCTTACAAGGTCGGATTGGTACATAGGTATGCTTGGCAAATTGGAGAATCGCTTTGCATCTAGTACGAGTTTATTTGCCTGGTCACCATACATTTAGAAAAGGAGAATCAATGTGGAAAAAGGGTGGGGACTGGGAAGGGGGAATGGAATTAGGAAGGATGTTGGGAGGGGGCGGGAGGCGGTAAGTATTTGCTTAGTTGAATTGAGGATGCAAATGAACTTTATTGTTGTTGATTAAACAGGTGTTGATGGTGGAAGATTGTAGATGCTGCAAAGTTGTATAGGTATTAGGATGAATGTCCTTTTGCAGAACTGCGGTCGCGGCTCTACCTTTTTCATATATTCATAAAGTTTTTTTTTTTTATTATTTTTATTTTTTCCATGTTTGAGCAGGAAGGACGCGTTGATGCTTACCCGATGGATACTGCGACTACTAAGGTAGAAGATGCAAGAGGTCTGGATAATTTACATGTTGGCTCTTTATTTTATTGTCGTTGCCGGAATTATACACAATAGTGGATAACAATTCTATACAAAAGGTAGGTGCAAACTCTTGTTAAGAATACTAATGTTCAACAAATGATCTTTATAAGAAAAAAAAAGCAATTTGTTCAGTAGAAAGAAAGAAATTTATGATAAAAAAATTTGAGATTCAAAAAAAAAAAAAAAATAGAAAAAGGATAATTCGTGTTGTTATTTTCTCTCTCCCCAAATTCTTTTTTATTTTTTTTTTATTTTTATTTTTATTTTTATTTCTGTTCCTAATTTCATCTTTTATATAGAAGTCAAAAGACACCACACCACAACTTCACCCCTCTTAATAACCCCTTCTCCCCACCATCAAATATCATTAGCACAACAAGCAGCAGCAGCAGCAACAACAACAACAACGACAACGACAACAATGACAACAATGACAACATCATCAGCCCCGGTATGCCCTTTATTCTCTTTTTTTCTCTTACAATTCTAAACATTATCCTTTTCTTGTAACTATGTAGTTCCGTTACACAACTTTTGTAATTTAGTCGACATTTAAGGCTTAGAGAATAACTTTCCTGCGGCTTAGTGTCACCATAACTGTCATGTATATTTTGTAAAGCTTGGGATTGAAGAGGATGGTCAGGGTGTGAAATTAAATTGAATTGAATTTAACTATTTTCATGTTTTCCTCTTAGTCTGTCGTTGTCGTTCTGCCTTTTACATTCTTTATTTTTATTTTTAATTTTTTTTATTTTTATTTTTAAATGCTTCACTTTGGTATTCTTAGTTTGCAAAAGAGAAAAAAGGGTGTGTGTGTGTGTGTGAGTGAGAGTGTTAGAGTGAGAGAGAGTGGGAGCGAGAGTTTGTGTGTGTTTAGGTAAAATTAATTCACAGCTTCCATAAACCCGCTGTTGTTATCTAATTTCAGATATATATATATATATATATATATATATTTCCTTCCAAAACCTCTCACCTCTCAACAAAAAAGGAATAGGGTCTGACAATTTAGTCTTAGACACCAAGTACGGCTGACTCGGATACATTACAATCAAAGGAAACACGTACATTTAGATCAGGATCAACTAACAATTTTCATTAATTCACTTGATTTCTCCAAAGATAGCAACCAACATCTTGCGACCAAAACCATTAATTTTTTTATTTTTTTTCAAGAAACAAGCCGATAATAAACGATTACACATATTATATCAAAGAGAATAATTGATTAGAATATATAGAATGGATTCTCCAACCCAGAAACTAACTACATACACCACCTCTGATGGACAAAACTCTAAACTGCCGCATCTTTCCTTAAAGGAAGCCAACGACGAGTTTTTACCAGCAGCAAATTGCTTCATTTCCAATCAGAAAATACACTTTACTCCACTCGACGATAGTCAATTAGAACAGGGACAGGAGGCAGCGCAAAATGCTCTCAAAACAGCCAACTTGATGAAAATTGATGCTTCCTATTTACCCGATAAGCTCTACTTGAAAAACAAGAATCGTCTTTACAACTTGAATAACTTATCAGACCTGGAAAGCGAAACAAATGGGACAGGTTTGATGCCACCACAGTCACAGTCACAGTCACAACCACAGTCACAGTCACAGTCATACCTCAGCCCAAACGCACAAGCAAATGCAAACTCACACGAGCAAGCTGGATTGGGGTCGAGGTTAAGCTCACGTGCGGGATCAAGATCGCCGTCACCTTCGCCATCGAGTGTTCCAGAGTCGATAACTTCTTCACTCTACTTTCCCAAACTAGTCATTGACTTGAATGAAAACTTAGAAAATGAATATAAACAATTAAAGAGATTATTAATGAGAGTATTTCCACAATGGCTGGAGCCAGGAAAGTTGGTGTTGAAGCAAGTAACTGGTGGTATCACCAATATGCTCTTGTCATGTGAATATGACTCAACAACCACTGTGCTTATTCGAGTCTATGGCCACGGTACGAATCTCATTATAGATAGACACAGAGAGTTTATCTCACACATGATTCTCAACTCTATCGGTTTAGCTCCTCCCGTTTTTGCCCGATTCAAAAATGGCATGATTTATGGCTTTCTCCTGGGTCGATCCTTGAAACCAGGAGAACTCAGCAATATTGAAATCTATCCCTTAATTGCTCAACAGTTGGGCAATTGGCACAACTCTTTAGACTACAAACTCATTGAAGAAGGTGTTGAAAAAATTAGGACTTTAAGACTCGGTGCAAGAAGAAACTCTTTTTCAAAGAAAAAGAAATCATCATATGCCAAGAAACGATTCATTTCCAATATCTGGGAATTGATAGACGACTGGATCGAGATTGTACCAATTAATCCGGAATTGATAGCCTCTTTTCAACAACACCTTAATATTGAAGTCAATGAAACAAACCTTAAAGAAGTTGTCAAAGAAGAGTTTCGCTGGCTTCAAGAAACTTTAGAAAAAGTACAATCACCAATTGTCTCATGCCATTGTGATCTACTATCGGGAAATGTCATTGTCCCCGCCGATGACAACAACAACAACAATGTTAACAACACCAAATCACATTTAAACGATACCCATTCTATACCACCAGTGGACCTCAACCCTGTCAAATTTATCGACTATGAATACATGTTACCTGCACCTCGTGCTTTTGACATTGCAAACCATTTGGCCGAATGGCAAGGCTTTGATTGCGATCGAAGTGCTATCCCTACTCCTACAATAGAAAACCCCACAATCCTCGAATTTTGCAAATCGTACTTGGACTGCGTTGGCGACTCAAATGACAATGACAAGATTAAGGAATTGGTGAATGAAATTGCAATGTTTTATGGACTTCCGGGCTTTTACTGGGGAATTTGGGCAATGATCCAGAGTGAGTTGTCCAACATAGATTTCGATTATGCAAACTATGGGAAATTAAGACTAGAGGAATATTGGGATTGGAAATCAAGGTTTGCAAAGCATCAAATTTCAGTGTAAAACAATAAAGTATAAGATTAGTAAGAAATGAAATGAAAGTTAGAAAAATAGAATAAAATACAAATTAAAGAAAGGAACAAGAATTTAGTTCAAGACAATATTCAAAGTAAGTGTAAAAATATGAGTTTCCTACAATAAATTATCTTTTTCCTGTATCAAAAAACTTTGTCATAAAACTCTCCTTTAGGCAGATTTTTCCAATTTGTTTGTGTTGATTCTTCTCCGCTTTTTTTTTTTCCTTTCGCTCTTAAATAAACCAAGATTTTTTCCATTTTGTCATCAAATTATACATTTATTTACCTTTGCAAGTCAACGATTGTTGAATGTTGGGTTCTAGAAGCTACCAAAATGCACCATCTGCTACCCTTTGCCGCTTCTTTCACTAAAGTATTGTAAATGTTCAATGCAAAACTCTTTGGTAAGTTATTGGTACTATAAACAACTTTCCTGATCCATTCTTCTTGTTGGTTAATTGAAGTAATTCCAATCATATCTAACGTCTCGTCACGAATATCAAATACCAACACAGGACCATTGGCTAAACTTTGCACTGTCTTGGTACCAGCACTCCTACCTTTGCCTTCAACTTCCCATTTATCACGTTTATTTTTACGCCCTCTAGGAGCTTCATTATTAACAACAATCACTTTTTGATTGATATCTATTGTTACTTGGTCTTCGGGTAAGTTTCCTACATCATCAAAGTCGTCGTCTTGCTTATTAACAGATGATTCCTCATCAAACTGATCGCCGTGGATTTCTTCATGAAGATGCTGTACTACATCATCGTAGTTGTCCCAATTTGTCTCTTTGCCAGTACATAAATTCTTCACGCGCAACGGTTTATAGCTAGACCCTTTTTTCGATTTCTTGTGGATTTCACCTGCCCGGATCAACACAATCAATTGTGCACCAGCATCAAGAGCTTGGTGGATAAGCTCATCCTGCGGAGCTGCTTTTGGTAATATATCAACACTAAATTTTCGCGTCCACAATCGTCCAGCTAGTTCATACCCAATCTTGCTGATATTCTCCAGATCAGTCGAAGCAATAATCACATCACATCTACTACCACCAGCACAATTGATATTTCCATTACCACCTCCACTACTACTATTACCAACACCACCACTAGCACCACCACTTCCTATACCACTACCGTTATTGCCAACATTATAACCTATATTTCCTCCTCCACTTAATACCGATGATTTCGAAGAACGTCGAGAGAGTATGCTTCTTGTCCATTTCAAAAGAAATGAAGTTGTTAATGTAAATCCAACACCATGTGTACTTTTAAATTTCAAATCAGAATAATGCGCCATTGAATTATCAACAAAAGATTGAATCAAACAATCAAAACGACCACCGGTAATAATCCTATTGGGACGTTTAAATCCATCGGCTTGGAAAAGACCTTGAAACATTATCCCATGTTGGTAAAACGAGTTATCATAATTACTGAGTGGGTTTATTAATACCTGAGATTGCACCCCAAATTGGTTCAAAACACCTAAAATCTTTGTTATATAAGCAAAAGCCCTTTCGAGTTTGTACAAATGGGGCGAGTCAATCATTAATTTTTGTAGTTTATGACGAGCTTCATGTAAGGGACAAGTGAAATTAAAATTCTCAAGAAGATCCTCAACTACAGTATGAGGCACGCTCACTTGATCTCGAAGGATCCTTCGCACTTCCTTGGCAGATTTGTCGATTTCTAACTGCGATAATGTACCTAACACGGACGCTAGGGCACCTTCGTTTAGTTTGACGTTATCAAAAGCAAACGAGATGACAGAGTCAAGGATATCATAATGGTTGATAAGAATGATACGTCGAGTGGGGATATAAGATACAAGACTCAAAACTTCATCAACAACTTTTAAACATTCAGCATCATTAAAAACAATATCCTCAGGTGTATCTGTAACAATGTTAAAGCTCATGGCGCTAAACTTTTGCGGCATACCGCCCAAACCTTTGGTTAAATTTGACCTGTAAACAAACTCGTGACGATAAAATTTAGGTATCACAACATCATTTTTGCTCAAAAATCTGGCAACCGGAATAGTCAAATCAAACGGAAGGGTCACCACAGACCCACTTTTGTCAAGAACCTCGTATACTTGATCAGCTGGTTGTAATGGCGTTTTTGGTAGTACCACGTTAATATTCAAATTCTCTACTGCTCCATGTGTATGAAATATATCAGCCAAATCTTTAAGCAACTTGTTGAAAAGCAAATAGTCATTAGCCGATTCATGCTCTTGAAAAGAATTATTGTCGTACAAAATATCTTTAGCCAACAGGTATGGTTGCTTGAAAAGCGTTTCACGAACTTGTTGTTGCCAAGGCGACGCAGGATCAGCCAAAGACTTGAGTGCTTCTTTAATCACTTGGTCCTGGTGTTCAACAGGAAGCCAACCACTTTGAAGAAGCGCAGAGGCACTAGGTCTGGCCTTGGGGTTGGCGTTGAGCAATGCCTTAACAACTTTCTTCTCTTGTGTACTTTTCCAAGTAGAAGGGAATATCAGTTCTCGGCATCTTTTTAAAGTTGTTACCCGCTCCATCCCTGTTGACAATGAGTAGCACATCTCAAAGAAAATTACACCCAAAGAAAACATATCCACTTTTTCATCGTAGGACCCAGAGGCTACTTCAGGCGCAGTATACAATACTGTACCTACTATCGTAGACAAGTCACCTGCTTTGATCACACCCCGATCATTATAAATGGTGGGTGTCATTGTAGCACTATTGTTGTTACTACCACTAAGAGGTAAATTTCTTAGTGCTGATGCTGCCAAAAGGGATTGCGAGTTTTTAGCCAAACCAAAATCACCGACTTTTACATTATTTGATTTGTCGATAAAAATATTCATTGGCTTCAAGTCACGATGTATAAAGCCCTCTTTGTGAATATACGAAACTGCCTCGAGTAACTGCCTGAATAACCTCCAATATTCTGTAGGATTATTGGGTAATCCTTGTTCAATCAAGTTCAACAAAGTATTATTCTCGCAAAACTCCATCTGTATGTAAAGTATCGATTGCTTAGTACTCTCCACAACCCCACCTCTTATTGCAGGAACTTGCTGTAGATGTTGAGATTGTTTTTGTTTTTGTCTTTGTCTTTGTCTTTGCTGTTGTTTATGCTTGTTTGTCTCTCTCAGTACTTCCATGCTAGAGCTCCACTCGTTCTTGTCTGTATTCAGGTCAAGTTCTCCATCATCGGTACTTTGTGCAAACTCAAATGCATCTTCTGACTGCTCATCTACGTGATAGTTATCAATTGCACCATCACCATCTCCATCGGTGTCATCGTCATCACTATCACTATCACTATCATCATCTTCAGTAGAAAGCTGATCATCAAAATCAACTTTCGGATCAAATGAGCGGGACATAAAGTCAACTTGAAATGAGTCGGTGCGGGTTAATCTTAAAGATGGCGGGAGTTTATTATTGCCAAATCCAAAATGCAAATCATCCGTATCGGAACTTTGGTCAATGGCATTTGACTCCGTAGTTTGGGAAGTCACACTAGACTCTGTGGCATCTGAGTCGTCTTGGGCTTCTTCAACCCATGTTCCATAATATCGTACAATATACTGATGGTTCAACCGAGCAAGTGAAAGCACTTCGTTCAAAATCGAATCTAGCTTATTAGCTTTGTGCTTAATCTTCTTAATAGCATAATATGTTCCCTCCATTTTATTCCGCACTTTCACAACATCCCCAAAACCACCTTTGCCCAATCTACCAATTTCTTCAAAATCACGCGCATAACGACTGGTCAATGTATGATCCACCTTGTTACTGGACAAACTTCTTTTGCTATTATTTGCATCTGGTTCATTATTAAAAAATCGAGAGGTATTTGATGCACTTGAAGAAATAGAAATTGAAGCTAATTTCATATCAGAAAGAAGACCGGTATGCAATGCAGGGCGATTTAAATTTATCGCAGGGCCGTCTCTCAAAAATGTGAGGGCATTCAACTCCACCGGCGTGGGTCTCTTGGCTGGCTTGAATTGTAACATTCGAGAAAGTAAATCACCTACGGCGTCTTTGTATCTATTTTGCTTTTCATTTTGTAAAGCATTACATTGCGGGATTATTCGTGAAACATTTTCCGGCGTCAATTGAGGTTGATCAAATACATTAGTTCCAAGCATTATTCTGGCAAACAAAATACCAAGGTCCCATACATCTGACTTGTTGGAATAACTGCTGTTGTTGTTATTGTTGTTGTTACCATCTTTTTCATTGCCTTTGTCATTGGTCTTGTTGTCTCCTCTCACCTCTGGCGGCATCCATAATTGTGACAAGTTATAATTGTTGTTAATGTTGGTAGTAACAAACTTGCTTTTCATCTTGTGTAGCCTAGCTCCATATAGTGGATGGGCAAGTTTCACTTCTTTTGTATATCCTTTTGAAGTTGCATCAAATCCACCTGCAGGTCCAGCAGCAGAGTGTTCTGATATTGTATAATTTTCATCTTCAAATAGTAAAACATTTAATGGATTGATCAGCTTGTGTGTAAGTCCGAGATTATGCAAATGTTCCAATGCTGGAATAATCTGGATTAGCCAATTCCGGGCTAATGCCCAGTCGACATGACTTTCTGATTTAGTACTGGAAATTACATCACTCACAGTTCGGGCTACAAATGAATACTCATTCAATAATCTGATACGCCAGCCTTGGAGTTTATCAATTTGAAACCCAACTAGCTTTAAAAGGTGCGAATCATTGATATGCAAGCAGCTTTGTAATTCTCTTTCCAAGTCTTGGATTTCTCGTTTCCCTGATTCACTAAACCAATATTCTTCTTGAAGATGGATGTCCGTTAAAAGATACGAGAGCTCTAGCCCCATACGATCAGCTTTTGCCTGAACTTCCGAACTAACAAATGGCTTTACAATGTATTGTTTTCCAATTGAGCTGAAAAATGTGGTCTTGTTATACTTAATAAAGCCTGAAATAGCTCGGAACTTGAATCTGCCACCATTTACAGGTAAGGTATCTGCCAAGTCCTTTTCAAACAAAAAGTAATTCTGTACATCATCAGGTAAAGGTGCAGATCGTCCCAATTCTTGTTCATTATTATTATTATTATTATTATTATCAAATTCTATGCCTTCTTCCAGATAATCATCCTTCATCTGGCGAATCTGCTCGTTAAGTTCCACGTTTCGTCGATATGTAGCCTTTTCTTCTTCTTTGGCAAGTTTGGCTTCGCGCATTTGCAAAGCTTCCCGCTCCTGTCTTAGTCGCTCTTCTCTTTCTTCTTCCAAAGATAATACTTTCCCTGTTTTCGCCTGTATCTCGTCTAGCAAGTACATGAGCTCGGATATTATCGTGAAACAAACCTCTTCCTTTGGATATTCTTTGATCAAACATTCATACTTGCTCTTCAATTGTGCTTGATGGCTCTTTAAAAGATTCACAGGTTCGAGTAATTTAACTTTTGGTGGAGATAAAGGATATGTTGCAGTGAATTCAATATCTAGTGTAATTGCCACTTCTGGATTTTCTTTTGTACTATCTGATTTCAATTTGACTTGAAAATGATGGTTTGGTTTTTTGCCCCAAACCAACCCTTTCGGAGTTATATCAATAAAAATATCGGAGTATATTGATGCAATACTATTGAATTCGTCATCTTGTCGATGCTCTAGATCCAGTGATAATGAATTATCGGTCATGGATGGTGTGTATTGTGTACGTGTCAAGTATTATGTTGTATGAATGGAAAACGGAAGGCTAGGAAACCAATGGAGGAGGGGATTAAAATATATGGAAAGGGGATTCTTTTTTAAAAATAAAAAAATAGAAAATGAAAATGAAAATGAAAACGAAAACGAAAACGAAAACGAAAATGAAAAAGTTGTAAATAAATGCGTAAATGAATGTTGGAGTTGCAAATAGTGAATTGCAAATTTGGTATCTAATGCTACAAATTCATCCCAGTTTTACCTCTTCCCCCTTGCATCGATCTTGCACGTACATTCTCTTTTGCACCTTCAATTTTTTATTTTTTTTTGGTTTTGTTCTTCTTTAGCGCAAAAATATATATATATGTATAACATGAAGGGTAGGGTCCCCGTTCTTACAGATACAAACTGCATATTTACATTTTACTTACAATCGCACCCACATACATAGATCCACAAACAAATACGAATACTTTTGTTCATTTTCTAAATTCTGACTGTTACTTTTGCTTTTCAAAGTCTAGTTTGTAAATGCCGTTGGTGGATTTTATTGAGGATGGACCTGATACACTAAAGATCTTACTAACGACAGATAATCATGTGGGGTATCTTGAAAATGATCCCATTAGAGGCGATGATAGTTGGAAGACATTTGACGAAATAACGCGTTTGGCACGCGACCATGACGTTGATATGATCATCCAAGGTGGTGATCTATTTCATATTAATAAACCTACGAAAAAATCAATGTACCATGTTATGAAATCACTAAGAGCCAATTGTATGGGGGATAGACCTTGCGAGTTGGAATTGTTGAGCGAGCCTGGAGAAACAATGTCCAATGGGTTTGATGAGGTGAATTACGAAGACCCGAATTTAAATATTTCTGTGCCCGTGTTTGCAATAAACGGGAACCACGATGACGCTACCGGGGAAGGGATGCTTTCGGCGTTGGACGTGTTGGCTGTGTCAGGACTTATCAACTACTTTGGGAAAACCCGAGATAATAACCATGATACTTATTTGGTGAAACCAATCTTGTTGCAAAAGGGTAGTACAAAGTTTGCATTGTATGGAATGTCCAACGTTCGTGATGAAAAACTACACAGGCTGTTTCGAGATGGCGAAGTTCGTTTCGAGAGACCAGGACTGCACACCGATGAGTGGTTTAACTTTTTGGCATTCCACCAGAACCATGCCGTGCATACTTTCAAATCTAGTATACCAGAAAATTACTTGCCTCATTTCCTTCACTTTATATTATGGGGTCATGAACACGAGTGCATAGATCACGCGGTTCATAATCCAGAAACGGGGTTTGATGTCTTACAAGCAGGTTCTTCTGTCGCTACTTCGTTGGCAGAGGGTGAAGTTGCCGACAAGAAAGTCTTTGTAATGCGCGTCAGGGGTAAAGATTACACTTTGGAAGCGTTGCCTTTGGAAACAGTTCGACCGTTTGTTTTACGAGAAATAGTGTTACTGAAGACAGATTTAGTTCCTGGTGCTGCTTCGAAAGGTGACGTTATTGCCTTTTTAACTTCTGAAGTAGAAAAAGCTATTGAAATAGCAAATGTGGGATATATGCATAGCCAAGAAGCAAAGAAAATGTCATCAAATACACTAGCTGCATCATCTGAATCAGTTTCATCGTTACCGCCTCTTCCGTTAATAAGGCTTCGTGTCGAATATAGTGGTGGATTCGAAATAGAAAATGTTAGGCGTTTTTCTAATCAGTTTGTTGGTAGGATTGCCAATGCAAATGACGTTGTGCTGTTTTACAAAAAAAGAGCACCAGTAGAGTCCAATGAATTGATGCAAAAGACCAAGTTTAATGCAGACTTGATGGAGGAACGTTTGAACGAAAAAAAAACTACAGAATTGGCATTACAAGATATTGTGAGCGACTTTTTGAAGCAAACACAATTGACATTAGTTCCTGAGACTGGATTGAATGAAGCTGTGAGGAGATTTGTGGAAAATGATGACAAAAATAGTTTGTCGCATTATATCAATACCGAAATTAAGAAAGAAACCAAAGTCCTTCTTGGAGTTGATATCGACAATGAAGAGTTTCACTTAGGAAACGGAGGTGGTGTTGATAGTAACGACAAACACTCCAAGAATTTGCTCAAACAGATTCTCATGCACACTAAAAAGGGCAATATCTCGAATTTTTCGTTTCCAGTACTGGAAGATACCTCTTCTAGTGGAACAACAAAGAAACGTTCGACAGTCAAGACAAGTACCATCAATAGAAAGAAAAGCAAAGAAGTTATTGACTCTGATGATTCAGATGTTGATGTCGACGTTGTTGAAGTAAATACTTTACCATCTCGTTCTTCGAGTCGAAGAAAAACAACCAAACAGACTACATATGCAGAAGACGAGATGGAAATTATTAGTAGTGAGGATGAATATTATCCTGAACCTAGAGAGAAATCTGCAAACACTGCTAGAGGTACTAGGGGTAATAGAGGTACCAAAAGCCACAATGGATATTCTGCGAGCACACATTCTCGATTAGCAAATCGTAAGAAATAAACCAACTCAGAGCGAATGTAAGTAAATAAAGAAAAAAAACCAAAAAAAATAAAAAAATTAAAAAGGATAAAAGGTTGATACAATGTACTATAAACAAAACTCTATTGTAATTTGCTCTAGACAGTGGTGGCTTCCGAAATCAATTTGTCAACACTAAAGTTTTCACTACCTGTATTGAAATCCTTCACCAAAGCAAGTCTTTTTTGGTCTTTACCGTTGTAGAATCTTTGCAAATTCAAGACCAACAATTGTGCCTCTTGAGTGGTGAGTCCACCATCTTTCTCGTTCAATCCATTCATCAATACAATATCTTTGTCGTTTTTCAAGTCTTGGTGGAAAGATAAAACGACATGTGGCTTAGCAAACTCGCCATGAAGTTTATATTCGGCCAATGATGTGAATAAACAGTGGATTGTATTAGCACCAACAAAGGACCATTGCACAAATTCCAACTGGTAACCTTTGTGTTCGTCCTTTTCATTTGTTTTCGGTAAAGGCAAGAGAAAAAAAGGGTACTCGGATGCATTTTGAGTGATTTCTTCAAATTGTTGGTTATTGATTACAGCATGCAACGATCTTGGGTCGTTCTGAAATCTGGTTTTCCAAATGAGTTCAATTTGGTCTCTAGGAAGCGGCTTTACTTTTTCAACATCAATGTAGTCGTCCAACTTTTTGTATGGAGCTTTTTCGGCTGTTTTATCTCTTGGTGATCTTACATTAATCACTGAACCATCAGATTTATCCTTTTCTTGTTCTTGTTCCCATTTCTTAATAGTCTCCAATGGGTCAACTGCACCAAGTTCGCTCCTTACTTTTTCAATCTGATCCTTGTACTTTTCTCTCAATTCGTCAATGTTGGACACTCCCAACTCTTTTGCTTTTTTCAATAATTGATCTTTATACTTTTGCAACACAGTGGAGTTGATGTTTTTTTCTTGTTTAAATTGGCTAGCAATCGTTTCAGCACCTTCTTTGGCTTTCTGTGTGAAAGTTTCTGTTTGTTCTTGAAGGGTTTCCTTGGCATCGTGTGCCACTTTCTTCACCGAGTCTTTAATGGATGAGTTGAACCTGGAAAATTGCAATTGGCATGCAATTGGCCGGGTTCTGGCCACGATGGGAACTCTATGCAACATTTTAGAACTTGTTTAGGTGTTTCTTATTTAATATGTGATGTGCACCTTTGAAGTAAATGAAAAACTATGCAAAATAGACAGCTATGCAAAATAGACAGCTATGGTAAAACAGGGGATACGAAAATATATATACATATATTTATATTCCTACATCAAAATTATTTATTCAACCTCTAACGTTTTGCGAGTATGAGAAGCACAATCTGCAGCACTTCCGCGTTTAGCTCTATGTCTTTTTTCTCTCTCTTTCTTCCTTCTCTTCCATTCCTTTCCTTCGATTCTTCACTCTTTATTTTTTTTTGTTTTTTGTTTTTAATTTTTTATTTTTTTTGCATCCAAATGAGCGCAACTGAGAAAGTGATGGAACTTTAAAGAATTGGTATTTTGCAAATCAATTCAATGCAATCTGTTTTAATATTCATTTTTTAATTTTCATTTTCATTACGATATGGTTTAGTTCCTTTTCTTGTATATTTCCTTGTATTTTTTTTTATTATTATTTTTTCTATTTTTTGGTTAAAGCTATTTATCGAATGAGTTATATACTCTATAAATCGCTATTACTTGGTATTATCCTTAATAACTTTGGGCTCTGAACCTTCAAGGTCTAGAATCTTCTCCTCCTTAGGTGGTTGCTCGTCAGCTTCCTGGCCAGTACTATGTTTCAAGCTATCGGGGACCTTATTGAATTGCAACACATTTTGATTGACTTCCTCACCTTCGCTTCCCAAGTAATCTTCCAAATTGAATCCTTCATCTCTAATGAACCCCAAATGGTCAGCAATCAAGTGTCTATTCTTACATTCAGGACACTGAATCAACACTGTGCCGTGTTCGTAAGCTTGCTTCGACATATTATGTTGCGATCTGTGGTCGCAAACGTTACATGTGAATTCAATCAACAACTCGCCTTGTTCTCCCTTTGGTTTAAATGCAGCTGACTCTGATGGCGAGCCACTCTGGTATCTCACAATTGCCATTGGTATAGCTTTGGAAGCATTAAGACTGTGTTGCAAAGTAGGTTGGACAATTAATGATCTAAGCAAAGGACGCTGATAGCGACCAAACAATTGTCTTCCAGATCGAATGCTGCGAGGTAACATGATATCTTTTAGTCTTTTATTTATCTATTTCTGGTTTTGGTTCTGGTTCTGATTCCGGTGTCAGTATCTAATCTCTCAATTGATTCTGATAAAATACTGTTTAAGATGAAGAAAAAGGTTAAAATGTATAGGCGGAGAAAGAAAGAAAGAAAGAAAAAAAGAAAGCAACAAGAAAAAATGGGGGAAAGCAAAAGAACAAAAAAAACAAAAGATTACTTAAGGGGAATTTCCTTCTGAGACAACGAGTGAAACTTTAGTACAAAAGAAAAACTGGCGCGGGAGCAAAATAAGATGAAAGATCTTGTAGAAGAATATTTATTTATACATACATATACATGTACGAATAGCAATCATCGAGATTGATACCATAATCATACCAGCAAGCATTACCCCACGCTGCTCCTGCGGCTCATGAGAAAGATATTTTTGAAGGAAGATCAAAGAGGGAGAATAAACTAACAAAACTAACAAATAATAGTATAGAATAGAAAAGAAAAGAAAAGAATAGAGCAGAAAAGAGCAGAAAAGGTGTCACAGTGCGACACACATTGGACGCTCTGTGCCCTCGTTTCCGCTAAGTGAATATTTGGAGAATATTGCACGACATAGGAAACTTGAAACTTCAAACAAGATGAGTTTATATAAATAGGAACGAGAAGTGGTAAAATTAACTTATCACTATTATATAGAAAGATCGGTAAAATATAGATTTTATACGGTCAACTACATTGAACACAAATCACTAGGTGAACGTGCAGAGTGTATACTCTCACGATTCTCCTTACTAGTGACTTTGTATGAGACAATTTACTCTCTTAACTTATGAGCATTGAGACCTTTATAGGTGCGATCATTGACAATTACACTTAGTTGGAATATAGCCTATCAAGTCACGAACTCAAACCGCTGGTATCGGTGAGCTACCAGCTCAAACCGATGCTCAGCAGTCGTACACTTGTTACTTGTGACAGTGCTATGCGACAGAATGGCGACCAGAGTGAGGACCTCAAATCCTTGCAAATCATGTTGTTTGAATGATTTGATATGGTTACCTAATATTTCAAGTAATTGATACATTGGTTGAGGCTACTGTTAAGCAGTATTGTCGACCAGGATATTGAATGATCATGACATTTCAATACCTTGGCATTTCAACATTTGGTCAATATCATTTATGAGAAGGACCTGTGGAAGAGTAAATCTCCTATCCACGAATTAATAGCTTCACTATTGTGAACTACAGTTTAAAGGAGGAGCTACTCCTCATTGGAGAACTATGCGAGTTTAGTCCAATGGAACATAATGCATCGTAGTCATCGGGACGTATCCGAGACTACACCAGAAAATATCAAATAGCGTATACTGTCAACACTTTATGATGGAATATTCACCCATCAGTTGACAAAGGGCGAAGGTTGTAGACGTTAGACAGAGTGCAACTATAGACCGAATAGAGTCGTGTCTGCTGACTTGGCTATAGTTTGAAGGCTGTACGTGTGATAGGCATGGCGTTGAAACGAGTACCGAAGATTGCACGGGTATAGGTGGCTACCCTCAATTGGTGCAAAGATCGAGGAAAGTATTTTTAGGATAATGACCACATCCCTAATTTGGGTTTATATCATTTTTTTAAAAAAGACTTATTACATTCTAGAAGGTAAATAAGCACCGTTAAAGCAGCGTTTAAGAAATCATCATTACTGTCTACGGACTCATCTGAGTATGATGGTAGCAGACTAAACAAACTACACGGGTTATCGGTGAGGTAGAATTACACCAGATAAAAACGGCGGAGATGGTAACTACCGAGGGAAAGACTAAATTGCATCTCGCAAGAAAGACTATATAGCATCTTGAGAGAAAGACAGAATTGCATCCCGAAAGAAGCAACCAATTATTATTATGAAACTACAGTGTTTCAATAGGTCGTTCAATCATCACTTTATTAGAGATACTGACTTAGCGCCTGCTATATAGGAGGAGTCAAATCCGAGGCACTCATTTATTGTCGACAAAATTTTTAAGATGAGGCCAGGATACACGACTATGCGCTGGTGAAAAATTTTCACCCTACTCAACAAAAATTGTTGTCCACGACCTCTTACTCGCGTGACGAGAACTATAAGTATTCCCGAGATTGATTGAACGAAACCCTTGATAATTTGGAACAAAGGGTTTATCTACCATAAAAACATTTCACCAAAAAGTTTAACACCAAGTATATCACATATTACATTCAAGCAAAATATTATTCCAAAAACTTGAAAAACTTCTACTACAAATGTCATCTTCAACAAAAGATTCTAAGACCTCTAATCCTACTCCAAGGAGTATCAACCCTGGTCCAAGTAAACCAGACCTTGCTGGTGTCGACTCATCTTCAATTTCCGGGCAGTCTATTTCTACCTCGGGAAGAGCCGATATGAGCGAAGGTGAAGATGAATCTCCTGGTTTGAAAAGGACAGAAGCTCCTCAAATAAATCAGGTTGAGATTAACGAGATCTTAGACTTGAAATCTGAGATGATGATGATGCAAGAGCAGATGAAACAAATGACTGCTATGTTTAAAGCCGCTATGATTCAAACAGTCCCGCAACTTAGCACTCCTGTACCAGCTAGGAACGATGAGGCTAACAAGGCCCAGATTTCGGATGATAACAACAGCATAACCCTGCCAACTGACGTGCAAATGAAAGTTCATCCGGAAGAACACACATTTTCACCAGGACGTAACTTCCCTACCTCGAGGCCACACTCACTCGCTTCACCCTTGACTCACCAATCCCGTCAAAGTGGTACTCCTAGTGCTTATGGATCTGATAGATCTGTTGCATCTTACGATGGTATCCTTTACCATGGAGAAGTAGTCCATAGCGGATTCTGGGTTGAAGGCCATGAAGAAGCTTGTCAAATCATAAACGAGGCAAGACAGAGGTACCCTCATGGGGAAGACGTCAGGGTAATTCCATACATTCGAGTCCCAGACATAGCTGTCGAAAAGGCATTCATGGCGTACTACGACAAACTCCTTGCCAAACAAGGGAGAACTCAAAATGACAATATGGCACTCGGTCAGTATGACATTGCAAAACGTGTCCCTTTGAAGTTCTCCGATGAGGAAGGTTTCATGTTCTGGTTAAAGTCGGTTTTGTGGCACAAACACACCTACGGTGTTCCTGATAAGCTCATCATTAATGAGTTAAGGAACGGAGCTAATTTGACGAAGTCAGAGTCGTTGAAGGACATGATTGAGATGTCATGTAAGAGTGAGGGCCCCTTTGAACAACCGGTGGTTGATTACTTACCTATCTTGGGCAATGGGGGCACTCCTCCAGAAACGAACCAAGTTACTGATGTTATGACTGCTATCCATGATGCTTTGAAAAAGAAACATAATCCTAGAGTGAAAATGACCATTATTGGTATTGCTGTCAAAAAGTATTTGAGGATCACCAATACATCTCACCTAGCACAGGAAACATGGATCTCAATCTTTAAGAACCTTTTCGAAAGGATGGGTAGTGTCATGGATCAAATAATCATGTATATGACCCCGGAAGTTAAAATCGAAAAGCCGGGAAGGACTGGACCAATAGTCACGTTTGAAGATGCGTCGATCATAAAGATTGGCCTTGGACTCCTCAAGAATAAACCTAACGATAAAATCATTCAAGGTGTCAAATCATACGATTTGACATTTGAGAGGATCTGGGATGCTGTTAATGCAACATTTCAAACGAGGATGCATCTTATCTCAGATGACGAAGAAAAAGATGCCGGTACTACACTGGTGTCTAAAGGTGACAAATCACAAAAGACTACTAAATGTAATTTTTGTGGAAAGTACAGACACACTGTTGATAGTTGCCACTTATTGGTGACTGCTTTGGATGAAAAGTTGGTAAAGAAAGTCGATGGGAAGTATTACTTAGCAAACGGTGAACCGTTGGTCATGGATTTCTATAAGTGTCCCCTTTTAAAACACCTGAGCTTGAAATCTCTAAGTTCTAATGCGAGGCATCGCACGCCCCCAACAAAGTAAGTCCAAGGCAGCACAAGTTATGGAGGTAGAGGTTATTCCTAAGAGTACAGTCACTAGTAACTCTAGAGAAAATACCCACCACGAACGATTACCGACAGAAGTGATGCAATCTAATTCTCATATAATGTCTGATTCAATAGATGAAGTGATTAAACCCGGACCCATCATGATTGATGACGTCCCGGTTTACTTGGTGCACGCAGCCAATGCTCAATCTGCTAAGAAGGTAGTGAAGGATTGGACTGCGAAGAAAGCCCATCTCCCTAGCTCGCGAAAAGATGCTCACAATAAGTTGAAGGCTGATAAGGTGAAACAGCAACTCAATGCAGCAGTTAGACAACGGCAGGAGATGGAGAGAGTGGAGCGTGAAAGCGCACCTAGCCCTGTAACAGAGCAATCTATGCAGGAGTCCCGACGGGAATTAGACACTGAGTCCCCGCCGATCGGAGAGCAGTCTCCACCCTATGACTCACATTTACCATTCCTGGAACTCCAGTTTCCAGATGAAAACATAGACGTAGACCCAGACTACGAGTATGAAGAACCTAGCTCGGCTGGTATTCGGTTCGAACCCTCCGCACTGACAATGGATAGGGAATTAGAAAACCTAGCCATGGAGGACACCGTAGATCCTGATGAAGAGTTAAAGTTATTCCTATCCGAAGGAAAAGGAATTGAACAGACTTCTACGCCACCGGAGAATGGAAACATGATGAGTCACCCTCAAGAAGAAGTGCCTAAGGTGAAATCTGACGTTGTTGTTAATGAACCACTTAATGAGGAACAGGCAAATGCTACCGCTGATGATGGAGTTGACTCCCCAGTGGCTGACGATTCAATTAAACTCTTTAGTGTCGAAGACATCTTGAGAGAGAATCAGCTAGATGAGCTTGCCAAATTAAGTGCAACGTCCGACCAACCACACCACCTTGCTGACGATTCCACTGATCCACAGCGGAAAAGTCAGCGCCGAGTACGTACTAGTAAATTGACCATACTAGACAAACAGGCTGCATTCAAAGATGCCATGAAACATAACTTCTTCGTGTTTATGGATCTTTCGAAGTATTTGGGAATGCACGATGATGCTCGAGCCATGATGAGAGAAAGTACTAAAGCTATGTTGGTTGACAGAGATGTTTTGCAGAAAGCCCTTAAGGATGGTATTGCCAAGTTCAAGAAGAAACCAGTTGTTACTGAAGTAAATCTGACGACCACTTCGACAGGCTACCACCAACCAGGGGTCACTCAAGAACTACTCTGTTTCCCCGCATCCATACATGGCCGTAGGATAGAAATGAAATACGACACCGCGGCCCAGTTGAGTTTGATCAACCCGCAAACACTAAAAGGGTTACCAATTAAGCCTTTTCCCTTGAGCCAGCCAGTATTTGTTCAAGGTGTTAATAATGACACCAAAGCAATTACTCAGGGAGTGTTTTTAGATGTTACTGTCCATTTCATCTCCTTACCTGCAATCCTCTATTTGCACGAGCAAATTCCTGTTGGTCAGGTACTACTCGGGTTGCCATTCCAAGATGCGCACAAACTCTCCATTGGGTTTACTGATGATGGTGATAAACGAGAGTTACGTTTCCGCGCGAATGGCAACATTCATAAATTCCCTATTCGTTACGATGGGGATTCTAACTACCACATCGATTCATTTCCAACTGTCCAAGTGAGTCAAACCGTCGTCATTCCTCCCCTTTCAGAGATGCTTCGACCTGCATTTACCGGGTCTAGGGCGAGCGAAGATGATATTCGGTATTTCGTGGACCAATGTGCTGAGGTGTCTGATGTCTTCTACATTAAAGGTGGAGACCCTGGCAGACTTAAGCCTGAAATACACCCTCCCGTTCGTATCAACTTGCGAGATCCGAATGTTCACTGGCGGATGAAATCGATCCCATTAGGATCTAAACGTACCGCTGCAGTAGAGATTCTCCAAGAAATGATACGACAGGGGCAATTGGTCTATAGTGATGCGACTTATCGGAACCCATGGTTTCTCATAAGTAAGAAGGATGGAAGGCATCGATTGTTGATTGACCTTCGGGAACTCAACAAAAATGTGGAGTTGGAAGGGGGTCACCCACTCTCCGTGGATGATCTCACTACAGAGATTAGTGGTTGTTGGTTTATAAGTACTATTGATGTGCAGAATGCGTATTTTCAAATACCATTGGATGCTGCTACTAGCGATGTTACCAGTTTTAACAGCCCGTTAGGTTTGTTGAAGTATGCTGTCCTTCCTCAAGGATATATCAATTCAGTAAGTGAGTTTAGTTCTATCTTACAAAAGATTTTGAGCCCAGTTGCGAAGGATGTGATGTGTTTTATTGACGACATTGCCATCGTGGGTCCCAAAGTAGATGAACTTACCGACTCACTGGTTCGAGAACACCTAGATAAGATTGTCGAAGTGTTCCGTCTTCTAACCAATGCTGGCTTGAAGATTAACCCTGCGAAGTTAAAGATCGCTGTACCTGAATGTGATTTTCTTGGATACCATATTTCACCTGCAGGGAAAACGTTAATTAGGGGTCAAGTGGATGCATTATTGAATTACCCACTCCCTAACACGGTCAAACAGCTAGAAAGTTTCCTTGGCTTGGTCAATTATTACCGACAGTTGATTGTAGGGCATGCTGAGTTGACTGCTCCCCTCTACAACTTAGTCAATCAAGCAAGGAAGGAACCCAAGCATCAGATTCATTGGGATCCTACAACTAAGCGGTTTTTCCACCAAATCATCACAGTACTAACCAACCAACCGATTCTCCAACCCCTTAATTTTAAGGACCTCATTACTGTCCACACTGATGCTTCGACAGACTCTTGGGGTGGTGTGTTGCAAAACACCAATGCGGCTGGAGAATCGAAACTAGTCCTGTGCTATTCTGGAAAGTTCCATGGTTCTGAAAAGAACTATACTATTTACGAAAAGGAACTTTTCAGTATTTATAAGACGTTTGATGCAATCCATCCACTCTTGTTTGGATTTACTGGGGTCATTCATTTGTACTGTGACAACAAAGCTCTTGTCCTTGTGATGAATAAACCACTCGATAATTCACACTTTGTAAATCGGGTTTACAAATGGTTGAACTTCATCAGGACCTTCAACTATCAGATCCATCACATTGATGGACTGAAAAACATCATTGCCGATGCTCTTAGCCGATGCCACACGTCTACTCCGCAGACTGATCATTATGAGGTCAGAGAAGCTATTGCCGAGTTTAGGGCGAAGTTGGATCCTAAAGTACTAGCAGAAGTTAATGTTGTTACCATTGAAGCTGAGCCTAATAACAGTTATAAGAAGATCCCACTTCAAGCGCTTAGAAAGTACCTTGAGGCACGTACCATTCCCGTTTCGCACAACGCACCTGCTGACGCCAGACGTTTCATCAACCGCGCACTAGAGTTCTATTTACATGATGGAATCCTTTACAAGTTAGGTCGGACCGGTTCATACACTCGACGCGTCGTTTATGAGAACAATCAGGTTGAACACATATTCAATCTTGCTCATAGAGATCGTGGTCACCCAGGAGTTGAGACTACGTTCAATCTAATAAATACTGGATTCTACATTCCGAACCTCTATCGCAGACTTGCCGACTATATCAAACGGTGTGTTTATTGTCAAAAGGACCAACCTGCAACTAGGCAGCGGGATCCATTGTACTTGAACTACCCGGCTGGTATGTTTCATACAATCGTCTGTGACTGCGTTAAGCTCCGTGACGCTACTGTTGTCGTTGCACGTGACGAATTTCTGGGATGGCCCGAAGCTCAGGTTTTACCAAAGGTTACTGCAGAGGCAGTAGCCGACTTTATTTATTCAAACTTTATTGCTCGTGTAGGAACCTTTAGTGTTTTGAAAACCGACAATGGTCGTGAATTTCACAATGAGGTCCTCCAGCAATTGCTCTCAAATTATGGCATTTCTCCATCTTATTCTGTACCGTACCATCCGCAGGGGAATGGGATGATCGAAGCGTCGCACAAACGACTTATCAGATTCATCAAACTGGTTCCAGAGAATAAGAATTTGAGCAAAGTTTTGAATGCTGCATTGTGGGTGGATCGTACTACGGTTCGTAAACGTACGGGATTCACACCACAATACTTGGTTTTTGGATTTGAAGGTAATAATCTGCTCCAATCATTGATGCAAACACCATCTGATATACAACAATACACGGAGGACGAACTATTCAAGTTCCGCGTTGGTCAGTTTTATTTCCGTAAACAACAGGAAGACTCTGCTAAGGAAACTCAACGCCGCGATCGGGATCATCAGAAGGAAGTTTTTGACAAACGTTATGACACTAATGTACCGATCAAGAAAGGAGACTTAGTCTTAGTTTACGATGCTGCTACCAACAAGATGGGCTTGAATTGGTCGGGTCCTTTCGTTGTCCGGAAGGTGCTGTCGAGGATTTACTATCTTAGTAACCTCCAAGGCATTCCCATGAAACGTCAGTATACTAGGGAGATGTTGAAACCGTTTGTTGCCGCTCCGCTTAGTACTACAAAATGATTTTCTACTTTGCAGGGGGGGAGGCCACAACGGTTATCATCAATTTGTACAGTTATTTTACCTCAAATCAATTTTTTCCGAAATGCAATGAAAATAAGGCCGTATCGCTCATTCAGACTCTGAAGGGGGGGAGGATGTCACAGTGCGACACACATTGGACGCTCTGTGCCCTCGTTTCCGCTAAGTGAATATTTGGAGAATATTGCACGACATAGGAAACTTGAAACTTCAAACAAGATGAGTTTATATAAATAGGAACGAGAAGTGGTAAAATTAACTTATCACTATTATATAGAAAGATCGGTAAAATATAGATTTTATACGGTCAACTACATTGAACACAAATCACTAGGTGAACGTGCAGAGTGTATACTCTCACGATTCTCCTTACTAGTGACTTTGTATGAGACAATTTACTCTCTTAACTTATGAGCATTGAGACCTTTATAGGTGCGATCATTGACAATTACACTTAGTTGGAATATAGCCTATCAAGTCACGAACTCAAACCGCTGGTATCGGTGAGCTACCAGCTCAAACCGATGCTCAGCAGTCGTACACTTGTTACTTGTGACAGTGCTATGCGACAAAAGGGTAATAATAATATTAAAGATATTAGTGAAGGAAAAAAAAAACCAAACCTAAACCAAAAAAAAAAATTAAATCGAAGGATCCGATTATTAATCCTATTTAAGCTTAGATGTACAGACAAAGTATTCCGACTCAAGTACGACAGGTTTTGGACTTATTCAAAGCTGCATCGAGTACACATCACTCCCCATTTGCTGGGAAAGTTGAATCACATTTCACACACGTCTCGGATCTAACCCTACGAAAGGAGCGATGGGAAATCCTACGAAAGAACTGGACAAAAGGGAAAACAATAAAGAATGGTGATATGGCTAGTGGAAGCAGTAATCTTAATATTGACCTCGATACTTGTCCTGATAATTTACATCTAAGTGAACGTGAATTATATGTCAATCCTGTACGTTTTGGACCAAATGAGCTCAAAGATACTAAATCTTTCTTTATTGACCTGACAAGTCTACATCATGGAAATGAAAATGCGTTGTTTGGTTCACATCCAGGGTACGAAGTAGGCGATAGTGTTTTTGTTAGGGATATAATTTCAATTGCCAACTCTTTTTACCAACCACTCTCTGAATATCCAAAGAATAAATCTGGTCAGAATACTTTCCACTATTACCTTCAAAGTCTAATTCTGAGCCCGCTTGTCATTTTTTTCCAACAGAAAAGGCGACTATTTAATATGGAAAGTCTAGAACATTGGAATCAAGACATGTTTGATATGGAGCAACTGGTCCGTGAAATGAATAAAAACGTCAAAGGAAACAAAAGTATCAATCCATTTTTGTTTTCGAAATTGACGCATCCTGATAACTTACAACTAGCATTAAAAGCATATAGCACTTTTGGACGGGAAAAGTTGAAAAGTTTTTTGAACAAATCAGTCAGGAAAATGAACTGGAAGGAACTAAGCGATAAGTCAAATGGTTTCAATAACGACGAATTGGCTATGGCACTACGTGAAAATAGTTTTATGAAGTTACTTAACAGAGACACTGGTCAGATAGAACAAGATTACAACCAAGTCTCTGTATTTTGCGAAAATATTCTCGACAAATTAAGAACAAATTCGGTTGGGAGCATTGACGAGGTTGTTAAGGATATCCCCTACGATCTCGAGTATAGTAGTTTGTATTCAATTACTATGCATGAATATGGTTTGCGCAACAATACCGACTTTTCAGCTTTAAATCAACTACTCAAAGAAACATCAATGAACATCGTTGCAGCACGAATTCTGCTAAACAATACCAAAGTCAAAAAATTACTCCAGAACTTATCGGATTTCACGGAACCAAGTGATAGTATTAGATACGACGACATTTTGAAATTAGCACACAACAAGTCTAAAGACTTTAACGACAAAGATATCAGCTCTGTGTTTTCCAATCTTGCCACTCGGGGCTTGACGCACCCCAGTTTAAATAAACCAAGGGATGCATTGTATTTAACGAATCCTTCAATTGCATGTTAATTTTACTAGACCATTAAGATGTATATTCTATGTAAATGATATTAATAATGAATATCGATACAGGGAATACCTAATTGTAAAATGTATATATATAGATATTTTTTGTGCATACTACTTGACATTCTTGTTTGGGTTCAATAGTTATAAAAGCTTTAGTTTCCAGCCTTATTGGGCAATACTATACATGATAAGATCTTAGTAAAAGACCAACGTAAATTCCGCGCGCGCAAATCTTAATATCCGCTCGAACCCCTTTGTTTATCATCCTCTAACTATTAAGTACTCCTCCTCCTCCTCCTTCAGTTTAATTCACTCCCCCTTTTAACTAACACCTAATCTGAATATAATCACCTCAAAGTAAACACATATACATACCTTTGAGAGTTTTAAAAAATAGTGAAGAACAAAGTAGGAAACAAGAAAACATTAGATAACTTATAAACCATTCACCACAAATCAGAAGCTACACCAACAAAGTATGCATTAAGATGATTTCGCAATCTAGAGCATCCTCATATACCCGTCCATTACTAGCCATTATACTCATTCTTGGTACATATTTGTTAGTTTCCAAATCCAAGTCTGCAACAACCCACAATGGGAATAACGAATTAGCCAGTCCCGTAGATGATCTTCAATCTCACAAACTAGATCATAAACACCCTTCAAAGATCAATTACTTTGACAAGTCAATGAACAATCAACAAGTGTTTCGTGAGGTAGATGCTAGTTTTCTTTCTGATATGGATAAACACGTTAAGAAATGTCCTGATTACGTCACTTATTCGCAACGTCGTCACCCACCTTTTTCGCTGGGTCCGCAACGGTACCCATATATGCGTCCCGCACCAAAATGTCGGACGTTCGTGCTGAGTGCCGTCGAAAGCGTGATTGAAGATTTAAAGCACAAGATTTCAGATCCAGATTTGGTAAGATTGGTTGAGAATTGTTTGCCCAACACGTTGGATACAACAATATTGTGGCATAGGAGAGAGCAGCAAGGAGACGAAAACTCGCATAAACAGCAAAAACAGAACCAAAAACAGACACAGAAACAGAAACAGAAAAGAGATAGAAATTCCCTCACGTTTCCACAATCTTTTGTAGTTACCGGTGATATACACGCTGAATGGCTAAGGGATGCGGCGAGACAACTAAGCGTATACCAACCATTTATTAAATATGATCAAGATCTAAAAGAATTGATCCTTGGTGCTATCAACACACAGGCTTACTTTGTCAACAATTCACCATATTGTAACGCATTCCACCCACCACCAGGTGCCAATGTGAAACGTGGCGATACTGCATTTGATAGTGTTCAGCCCAGACCCGATTGGAGACAGGTGTTTGAATGCAAATATGAAATTGATTCTTTAGCCTCCTTTCTCACTTTAACAAATGAGTATTATGAACATTCAGGTGGTGATTTGTCATTTTTGAATGATGCTTGGATCAGGGCTTATGAAAAGTTGATTATTGTATTAAGAAGGGAAAATGAACCTAGCTTTGACGAAAAAACGGGACAAGTATTGCCCTTTTATTATTCTTTCCAAAGACAAACTAATATTGGCTCAGAAACATTGCCGTTGGGTGGAGTTGGCAATCCAGTCAATTTTGGCACGGGACTAATAAGAAGTGCGTTTAGACCAAGTGATGATGCAACAATCTTGCAATTTTTCATCCCCGGCAACATACATATGTTGACAGAGTTGAAGCGCACTAGAGATAATATCTTGAATAAGCGCAGCCAAGAAATATTGGTACCGGATTTGAAAGTAGCTATCGAGGTGCTTGGTGAAAAGACCGATGAATTTATTGATCAACTCAGTCGAGGAATTGAACAATTTGGGATTGTTGAGCATCCCAGGTACGGCAAAGTATATGCTTACGAAGTTGATGGGTATGGCAGTGCTACATTTATGGATGACGCAAACATCCCATCACTCTTGGCAATACCTGATATGGGTTACTCCTCAATTAATGACCCAGTTTATCAAAACACGCGAAAAATGATACTTGAAAAGCAAGGCAATCCATATTACTTGAAAGGGTTATATTTTGAAGGTATTGGTGGTCCCCATATTGGAATCAAAAATGCATGGCCCATGTCGTTGCTTGTTAGGATAAGAACTACTAATGATGATGACGAAATTATAAAGAGTCTCAAGTTGGTAATGAACAATACTGCAGGATTGGGACTTATGCATGAAAGTGTCAACGTGAATTCAGTCGATGGCGATGACTTCACGAGATCGTGGTTTGCTTGGTGTAATTCGGAATTTGGAAAAACGATATTACATTTGGCGAGGGAGAAACCACATTTGATATTCAAAGAAGAGTGGAAAAATATGCCATATAACATTGATGAAGTATTAAGTAAAGCCAACTAATTAGAATATTATAGATTGATATAGCTTAAAAGGAGTTTAGAAAACATTGACTCGAATGAAATTGAATCAAATTTAGTTCGAATATAATAAAAACAAAGTAAAAGGTAAAATAATAAGGTTACTCTAAAAAAATAAAAAACAATGTTACATAAGTTATTGCGACCGCTTGATATAGTTTGCAATGTTCTCGGCAGTTTTAGATGAAGCAGTTTTGCCAGTAGCTTCCATTGCTTCCCTATACCTAGCTTGTATATCTGAGTCTTTCACATCATCCAACTCCAGTTGGCGATCACCAGCAAATGTATATTCTCTAGTAGGTCGGTCTACATCCAATGCTTCTTCTTCACTGTCTGGATACACTTGGCCTTGCAAATCATCATTATCATTATCACCATTCTCGTTTTCATCTTCTTCGTAATCTGACAAGACTTGGCTATCCTCACCTTTCTTTTGCTTTCCACTTTTTGTGCCCACATCCATATCCTTCATCAACTTACTCAAGCTCTTTGCTTGCCTCTTTTTCTCGTCCTCTTCCTTCTTTTTCAAGATTCTTTCTCTCTCGGTTTTGTAATATTCATTATATTCATCAACTTTATTATCCACAGCTTGCATAAACTCGTCCATTCCTTGCCCGGTATATGCACTCACCCCTACAACATCAAGGGTCGAGTAAAACTCCTCCAACATCAATGACATCGAATTCACGAGCGAGCTCATATATCCGCTAGTCTCCTCGCCACTACCTTCCTCTTGATCCTTCTGTACAGCCATCTGGAAACTTTCGAAATCCGACATCCACTCTTTGGCAAATTCACAGCTGGTGACATCTGTCTTATTGAACACCACAATCATGGGAAGTTTGGTCTTGTATAAGATTGAACATGCATACAACATATTTGACATGAATGTTGTTGGACTGGTATTTCTAGGTGTATCAACGACATAGGCGATAACAGTGGGGAATTGTGAAGCAAACGCCTCGGTGATAATAGAGCCACTTGCTGACCAAATAAAAACCTCAATCTGGCCAGGTGTATCGATAATCACATTTGATATTTTTTTATCCTCGGACTTTCGTTCAACAAGTTTCAACACTTGATCGATCTTGGTAGAAAACAAGTTCAATGAGGTGACAATGGCACCATTGGGACCTAAGTTGTATTCTTCCATGACTTTTTTGTAATTGATTGAGTCACGGATATCAATATTGGCACCATAAGGGACCTTGAGCACTGCTGGGTCAAGATTTATGACATATGGTGGCTTTTGTTTCTCCGATCCCTCCTTTTGTTTCTTGGAGTGAAGGTGGGCGTTTAGACGTTGCATAAACGTAGTTTTTCCAGAGCCTGTCATCCCAATGCAAATAATCACTGGTGTGGTTTTTTCACTAGAAGGAGACAACGCATCTGTGTGGGAAGATGATGTAGATGCTGAAGTCGCAGCCGCTGATGAGCTCGATGAAGACATTGGTATTTATTTAGTTGTAGTATGCAATAATGTAGGTAAATGACCAGATATAATCAGATGTACTGAGAGGTAATCAATCTGATTTAGCGTGAACAGGTGTGATGAGATGACGTACTAAAGAGGTACACACACAGAAACATATATATGTATAAATATATATATATATTTATACATATAAGTTTCTGTATGTGTGCGTGCGTGTGTGTGTGTGCATGTGCACATCTTTTTCCATAATGTTCCGCACTATCCCACACGCTCAAGCAATTCGATGTGCCAGTCTCGATAATACACCATCGCTTAGTAATAGCGTCACTAGGCTACATAGTTTCGACAATACTACCCTTACTACTCTATTTATTGATGTTGACGATGTCAACAAATCTATTTTCCTCTTTGTGATTCACTAAATTTTCTACCGTGCACTTGGTCTATACGGAATGTTTCTCTATAAATCTATCGAAAATTCCATCAAATACCGACTCGTGGTTCAAAATCTGTAGATTCTCCACCTCTGCAGCAAAGACTTTCTCCACTTTTGGCGCTCCAGGTCCGCCAATACCACCCATTGCTCCGCCTAGTTGCATTTGTTGCAGTTGCTGCTGTTGTTTCATCAACTCATCAGCCTCGTTACCACCCATTATCAACCCGTACACGGGACGTAAACCTAGTAAATTGACAAAATACCATGAAATGCTCAGCACATAGCTGACATTCAAATTGGGTGTCATTATACCTTGCTGCAACATTTGCTTGAACCCATCAGTCAACGGAAATGGTAGTTTCATAATGACAAATCCTGCAAAGAAGTAATTGACCCACCCCATAATTAGTGTTTGTGGAATATAGTTAAGAAGGTTACCCTTGGCCATTTGCATTAAAGCCTCATTATTTGATGGATCCAATGGGTTAAGTTGCTCTTGCTCATTCTTGGAGTTGCTCTTATTAGGATCAGCATGGAAATTGGATGTCGATAACTCCGAAATTAAATAACTTTGAAACTGATGAAACTCAGCATTGTGAAGCACATGATTATTGGCCCTGAACCCACGAACTAAGTATAGGAATTGTCTAATGGCTAATGTTAGTAAACAATAATTGATGATTGTGTATGATACCCTAGGAATAATGGAAAATGGAAAATGGAAAATGGAAAAAAAATTAATGAACTGGGGAATGTTTAAAAGAATCGAGAGCTAAAGTAGTCCATGTCAAAGGAGAGTAAAGAGGAGGATATGGTACATACGATTCCCTGAGTTTTCGAAATCCTTCCGTCTTGGGTTGCGGTTGTAACAAGTATGTAATATTTGATCGTAAGAGCCCAACTAGAACCATTGCAAGGGTGATTGGTAAAAGTACCCAATATTTCAATTGCGGGTCTAAAAGCATGTCTGGGACGCTCATTTTGATGATTGGAGAAGAGGTCGACTGATATAGGTGATAAAAGGAAATGCAAATTGAATATAATTCGTTATAGTTTGTAGATATATATACATATATATATATATGTGTGTGTGTGTGTGTGTATATATATATGTATATACGAGTGTGTGCATGTGTGTACGCATGTGTATTTTCGTCGCCCGTGCGAAAGTTTGGGGGGTTTACAAGTTTTTCATGCAATTTTTGTTCGCGGCACACCTTGCAACACCACCAAGTTATCAAAAGAGCCTGATAAAAAGACATAAATTTGATAAATGAGAGGAGTAGAGGTTGGCAACTCAAAAACTAATATGTAATACTACTCAATAGTTTAACTTAAAAGACTAAGAGCCCAAAATTTGCCCTAAATATATTGATACATTGTTTCCAATGTAGCCGTTGTAGAGATCATAGTTTAAGGTTAAGGAAGAAAAACAAGAAATTATATGTATCAAGGGTGGGACTCAAGTACTAGAAATATCCTACTCTTCTGATTTGAACTTGTACTTTGATGAATAAGCCATCAAATATGTCAATCAATTAATCAATCAATCAATCAATCAATAAATAAATAAATATATCTAAGTATAAACATGTATAAATAGCAACTGGAAGAAATCCACTTTTATTTTTGCAGAATTAAATACCCAACTCTACTATCCACTCGACTCCCCTCACCGTACCCACCATCATTTTGTATATTATTTTCAATTTTTTTTCACCACCCAAAACTTTCCGTATGCAAATAAATCTCCTCAATTTGCGTCCTACTCCTATCGTTATTAAATACTAAGCCTTGTAATTTCGATACAGTAGAGCTGACTTGGCGTTTCATCGACTCTGATCCTGAGCACACAATCATATTCCTTCTTTGGAAAGTTGAGGCTGCCAAATTGTGCACAATCTGTGGAATGTTTGGTTTAATTATAGTTGCAGAAGCATGATGACAACTTTTGTCGTGCAACTTAATATTCGCTTCAGCAATTGGATTGGAATCCTTTGACTCTATTAATTTTTCCTGGTCGGATGATGAATCATCAAAGTTGGAAGATGACGGCGTTGCATTGTTTGTCGAATCATGACATACACGGATATCAATATGGAGTTTGTCACCAAGTATGGCTTTGCATCTATCCAACTCCTCGCGAAACCAAGATTCATGGTTCCTCTCTCTAATCACCCAGACAAAAGAAAGACACTTTAAAGTAGGTATTGATGCAGAAGCATTGTTAAATTGATCTGCAAGGTACAGGACAAATGGAATTGTTGCGGTGACACCGGACCCAGAGGCCAATAAAACAACATTATCGAATTTTAGTACGTCACGGAAAGTTCCACCATATGGTCCATCAATATAAACTTTTGTGTTTAAATCAATTTGTTTATCTAATTTCTGATACTGAGATCTGGTCAACCCTTTTTTGGGAATCACAATAAATTTCATACCCTGACCTTGAGAGCAAGTTGAAATTGAAAATGGGTGCGAGTCTAAAATTCTTAATCCTTTAAATCTCAAAAAACAGTGTTGACCTGGTTTCTATTTGTAACCTTGAACATTGTCAATTGTAATTTGGTACACTTGTTCAGAAAGCTTTTCCAAATGTGCTGTGCGTGATCTCAAGAACATAGTAGTAGGTTTGAAGCATGTTTTGATGAGTAAACGGTAGATAAACTGAGCTGCCCAAAAGGCCAAGGCTCCCCACATATAGTCTTGTGCATCCAATGCCTTATCAATATGCCAAATCAACAAACCAATAAATGCCAAACCCATCATCCAATGCACGTGGCAAAATATCTCGTAGCATCTTTTTCTGAGCCAAGATTTGGATAAGGTGCATAGTAAGCCAAGGATAATCAAGGCAGGTATCCCGCTGATATAGTACGCATCGGTGGTAAAGTATTGATAAAGCAATGAGGAACCACCTTCGTGAAGCGTTTGATATATAAATGGGATGGTATGGATCACACCCAAAATGAATGCTGCAACACCAACAAATTGATGGAAAACATTCAATTTCTCATACGAAATACCGGTGAATAAGGTTATAGCGTTCGTTTTGCCCAGGAGAATGTATATAAATGGCATCAATGCAGTCGACATCATACCCGCGCGCACAGCAAGTGGCGGTGAGCCAAACCCAGCGCAGGAACGGTACCAAAAGTGTGGAATAAGACAGTATGCTAACAAGTAGAAGCTCGATACCATCATAAATAAAGTCGATCCTATGCTATTTGGCACCGAAAGGAAAAAAGTTGCCCAGCGGGGTGTTTGTTTGTACCCAACAAACCTTCCGTACGCAATAATAACATCCAAAAATGAATAGAACGGGTTAGTCGGTGTATACTTTACACCATTTTTACTGCTGTTGGTGTTTTCATAAGATCTATCACGAGCTAAATAGTAGATGTGCTTGATTAGGGCAATAAAAATGATGACTACACCAAAATAAATAGTGTACTTGGCATATGCAGCTTGCGAGGCCCACGGTATTGCAGTCTGAGACTCTGTACTATATTGCGTGTACAATGGGTTGGACATGTCTGCTAGACAATCGAGACCCATGTACGTGACACCACTGGTCATTTGCATTGACGAACCGTGCATAATAAAGAAATATTGATTGAGTGAGCCGTAGTGTGGCGTGTGATGTGTGTGGTGTTTGGTGTGTGTGGTGGTTGGAGTGTGTGGTATGCGAAGTGTGTGGTGTGTTTTGGCGGATTTGGTCTGTGGTATACCGCTAGTTTGCAATGAATGTATTTGTTGTCTTTTTTTTACAATGTCAACACCTTACCAACACAATGATTGCATTGGAGGAAGAGGAGGTTAACTTTCATGGTCTTTTTATATTCATTCTTTGATTGATGAAAAATTGGTGGATGTATGATGGGTAGTCTTCTTTTTCTGGCTACTAAGAATGAGCGGTTGAAGGCTTTCCTTTTGTGTGAAGAAACAATTTGCTCATACTGTAAGCTTACATTATCTGATACAAGACACAAAAACAATGTAGTACATAAATACCAGACCGGTACCAGGCAGAGATGCCCAACAGTAAGATAAAGAAATACTTATAACGTATCACATGTAGTGGATAACAAAAGAAGATTCAATCGATAACTATATTTTTAGGTATACTGATCTGTAAATGTCAGTCTTTGTTCATTAGCCTAGACTGCCAGGGGCAAATTTTTCTTGTTGCAATTGTTGATGTATATTCATACTCGTGCTTATGCTACAAGTCACGTGCTGTTGATTATAATGGATTCTTTGTCAGTATCTAGAAAACCATCCTTCTTGTCAATGCCATAATAATAAAAAAAAAAATGATAAAACTCCTAAAGAGAAGAAAATGAAAGAAAAAAAGGGATTGCAAAGTCTAAAGGTAAGGAATACTATATTACAAGTTCATCTAGTAATAAAGCGTGCTTCCAAGAAAGGGTAAGAACAAAAAAAAGAAAAAAAATTGGCTGATATATAGTGTTTAGTTTTTATGCTTTTTACTTTAACTTTTCTGTCCTCCTTTTGAACCACAAATCCAAGGTTCAAATGTTTTCTTTTGGGTATCTTCATGCAAAACGTAGGTAAGGATTGAAACTAAATTGATACTAAGCAAGACCTGCATTCACAAAAGGAGAATAAAAAAAAAGGGAGCAAATTGTCCATGAGCAAATATGAGCAAATTCCCAGCCCTTCTTTCTCTTGTCTCAAAACACCCTTGCACCTACAAAGACTGTCCCTTCCCTTCCCCTTACCTCTCCCGCTTCCTTCAATTCACCAATTCCTTGCCAATTGGCCAATACAACTGCGTATCTTAGTCATTCACATGTCTAGGAGGCCTATTTTTGAGCAAATATGAGATTTCCAGGTTAAGAAACTTCCAGGTAGTTTTGTTCTTACTTTTTATTCTTTTTTCTTCTTCCTTTTTACTTTTTTTTTTTCCTTTCTTTTCCAAATATCAATTCATCTTCTATTTGGAATATTTGTTATTCTTTGTATTGAAATGACTTTAATTTGTTCTATTATTTGTTCAATTTTAATTCAATTTTAATTCAATTTTGATTCAATTTTAATTAATATTTAATTCAATTATTTTCCATTTTTTCTTTATTATTTCTTGGTTTTGAGCTGGCCGGTGCTATTTTGGTTGGTGTTAGACTAGGGGCTCATATTTTTACAAACTATTATTAACACAACGCCTTGAGAGCAAACTACTTATTCTTAATTATGCTCAACTGACCCAGATGTACATCAACACATATTTAAACCAACGCATCTAACTTCCCTTTCCTTAATCTATATTTACTTTTTTAAGTTTCCAAAAGAAATTAACAAACTGGATCAGTTAGACCAACTGTCCAGTTATATGATCCTAGGATCAAAACCATGACAGCAAACGATAAAAGTACCGAAGCAACACCATACCTATAGCTGTACTGTGTTTTCAATCCAAATAATTCAGCAACAAATGTGCTCACTGTAGTCAACGCACCACAGAACCCATCATCAAGCCCAGTGAGAACATGACACCCCATAATATGTGTTACAAGTTGACTTCCATGAGTAAGTTTCCCCCTACCCAATAATGTAAAGATAGCCAAAAACAACGAACCTAGTAAATTTGCTGAAAAAGTACCCATGGGAAAATTGGCAACTGTGCTATTAAGGTATTTCGACATGTAAAATCGTAATATGGCACCAAAAGGTGCAAAAAACATTGCAAATGTCCAGTTCCTCCATGCTCCTTCATCTTTTACGCCAAGTAAGACACATGTAATTACTACCAAACAAATAGCCATAATCATTGAGAATCGCTCAAGCAATATATATTGTTTGGGAGAAATCGAAAATTTTTTATTACCGCTCCCGCTCGCAATCGCGCTGGAAAGATGTTTCCCCATATGAAATCCGGTAACAGATAAACCAAACTCTGCCAATACTACTGCTAGAAAATTCATTATGCCATATGCAGCATTTGGTGGATGATATGTATGCCCAATATTAGTATTAGCTGCCCTATTGAATGAGTCAAGTATAACCGTGGAGAAAGATGAAACCGTACCACAAAATCCTGTGGTGAGCCCAGTATATACCGGTATGGAAGCCTTTGTAGGATATAAGCCGGCTTTCTCGCCCTCTTTACTTAGTAGCTGAAGCCATAATGAATCGTTATCGACAGCAAAGCCCATAACTAAGCATGCAGTGAAGTTGGCCCAAATAACTCCCGATAGGTACGACCCATCATATGAAGTCAACAGCATTAACCCCTTACGTACAAGAACACCCCATATAGAGCCGTGAACTATGTTAAGGATTATAGGCTGATACTTTGTGTATTTTTGAACTAAGATAGGTGGTTGTTTCTTTTCTTTACTGCTGGTGGGAGTAGTATATTTGAACCCTTCTGGTAATGCAGACGCAACAGACTCTGCTTCAGCGGACTCGTACTCTTCTTCGGCACTTCGACGTCTTCGAAGCCTCTCTTCTTCTTCTTCGTCATCATCATCATCTTCTTCTTCTTCTTCTTCTCCTTGCTCTCGTTTTTCCCCTCTTTTTTCTTTTCCTCCTCCTCCTTCTTCTTGTTCTCCTCTGGTTCTTTGAAACTCCGAACCTTCTATACTATTCGATGCCGCTTGGTTTTCATTACCAAGACTTGCACTACTAGATAAACTCATTATTTAAAAGGTTCAATAGTACCATTCAGGTTTCTATACAAGGTCAGTATCAATCATTTCTTTATGAGATGCGAATGAGATGTGTGTGAGTGTGTTTTTTTTTTCTTTTTCTTTTACTTTCTTTCTTTTCTTCATCCTTTTTAGTTTCTGTAGGTGTGAGTCAAAAGTAGGCTTTGATATTGTCTTTATGCCGCACATAATTAAAAATAGATACACCGGGTAACTGTTTATTGTCAATCTTCCTAACAATTCCCTGTATTATTTTTATTTGGATATTTCTTCCTATTTCTCCCTTCAAGCTTCTTCTCTCCCTCCCCACAGACACGCACATACAAAAGTATATACAAGTCTACTCTACCAAATATAACCTTATGCAATCACGTTATTACTTGCATCCAAAAAGAAAATTTAACTACCCTTTTTTATTGAAAAGTGCATGTTGACCTACTTCATTCTACAATTCAATACACGATAATGCAATCACATCCACCAAATAGTGCATTTCGACTACATCTTGTCACTTTTCTTTTGCTCATATTACTGTACTCTCCATTAGCTTCACATGCAGCAGCCATTACTAGATACACCGCCACCACCTCTCAGCCTACCATTACTATTGACACCGCCGGCACGGACTCTACCAACCTCAATGTTCTAACTGTTAATGCTGCTGCTGCTACTGCTACTGCTGCTGCTGCTACCACCACAACTTCATTCGAGCCTGAACCAGTCCCAACAATGATGATCGATATATTATCTGCACAACCACAATTCTCATACTTCTTGCGAATCTTGCAGCGGCACCAAATGGTACCCAAACTCAATCTCTTGAGGAATGTCACATTATTGGCGCCTGTGAATCTGGCATTTGCTGGTGTCAAAAATAATGGAGAAAACAATGACGAAGAACTCGACTTTTATTTAATGGGTGGAGCAAGCCCCGATGAGACTTTATTCCGATATGTTATCAACCAGACATTGGTTTTGGAAAATATGACTGAAGGGGAGGTTGTGTATGATACTTTGTATAATAACGGTAAAGCAAATGTGTCTTATCCAATTATAGTACGGAATACCGACAATCAAGGTGAATGGATTGTTGACGAGTCGGCAACAATTGTTGAACAAGACTTGTATGCAAAGCATCAATGGTCCTATGTCCAAGCGGTTGATCTGCTTTTGCCAGTGAAATCAAGTATGTGTGATGTTCTTTTAAATGGTGATATAAGTGAAGTTTCACTAATGAGTAAGATATTTGATTTTTTATTCGACAACGATGATGATGATGATGATGGCAATGATGTCAGTGGTGACGACGATTATGAGGCGTCAAGGGGCAATAAGAATAAAAATGAGAAACGGAAAAAAAGAAAGACTCGTAAAGGAAAGAAAAAGAAGCAAAAGTTGAAGATTCCAAAAACTTGTGAGGAATTCACACGTGGTGTCAAGACCATCATTTTACCCACAGATCAGTTATTGAAAGATTCATTAAGCGCATTGCAATTAGACTACTACTTGGCAAACTCTGCAGATGAATCCTTTGTCAGTACTGAGGATGCAGTGAGGGAGATTAAACAAGATACTTTGAATTTATTACGACATTTGATGTTTGTTGACTATGTTGCCGGAGTCAATGGGACTCTGGACAAAGTAATATCATTGGCCGGTAAAAAGCAACAGTTTTTGTTGAATGAAAAGCAAGGTGATAAAAAAGTGGGAGGAAAGTCGAGTATATCAGTGGGTGGGTTTCCTGTAAGTCAAACACATGTACTTGCAAATGGAATATTACAAATATTTGATGTCAGGGAAAATGACAATGAAAAAAACAGTACCAGCACCAACACCAACACCAACACCAACACCACTGCCAAAACCAACAGCTTTAGCAAAGCACTGTTTTTTGAAAAACTAAAGATCCCCACGGTGGAAATGATTGCACGCAAGGCATTATACGCTGCACATTATTCTGCGTTTGTTAGTGAGTTGGAGTTTAGATCGCTTGATTATTTGATTGATGGATCATCTTCAAACCAAACAATATTTATTGATGTTGACCTGAGAGATGATGTTGATGATGACAATGAAATCATTGCCAGTTCATTTAGTTTGAAGCAGGAGTTTTTGTATCATTTTATTGATGGTGTGATGAATTTTACCAATCATGACCACATTTTGGCTGATACAAAGCTTTGTGTTAAAAAGAAATTAGGTGGATGTTACAAGATAAAAATTTCCAATACTTCTGAAGAAGATGGAAAACAAATGTTGCGAATAGGAGATGGAATTGAAATACTTCTGATTACCGATATTGCAAACGATAGTCAAATTATAATTGGCAATGAAGAGTTATCGCCTCCTGTTAATCTCAAACACTCGTTAGGTGACTTGATGTCCACAGACGCTATACCTAAGCTTTTGGAAGGAATTAATATTGATAGGCAAAGTTGCTTAAAGACGCTAAACTACTTGAGCACTTTTGAGCTATACTCACTAGACGATAATGGTGAGGGATATACGATTTTGTTACCATGCGGTGAATCTAATAATGGTGTAGGTTTGTGGAATGAACTTGGTTTAATTCTAAAGTATCTTGAAAATAACCCTAAATTGTTCAAAGAAATTACTCAGGGTATGTTTTTAGAGGGAACGTTGTATTCTGATTTTGCTGGAAAGAGCAGTTTTCGAACCATTGCCAAGTCAGGAGAACACCTGATTGATGTTGAGAGTGAAGGAATCAAAAACGAAATTAATTATTTACTGATTCAAAATACGGGACCGCGTGCTGTGCCGCTCAACTCAGACGTCTTGTTCAATCAAGGTGTCATTCACGTCATTAATGAGTTTTTACTTCCCGAGTCATTTCGCGTACCCATCTGGGACCTTATTGAAACAACAATTGACCCTTCTTTTCCACAATTTTCAATTACGAAACTACTCAAACATTACCCCAAGATTGAGAGCTCCTTGACGGGAAAAATGCCGTTTTCCTTATTGGTCCCGTCGGCAGAGTCTCTTGAAAATTTCAACATTACATCTTCATTTACAGACTTGCTTGAGTTTTTAGAGTTTCATCTTATACCTAATGAGGAAGTGGGAAAAATACTAGAATGTATACATGGCGATAACAGTGGGAGCCAGGTGATGGGAACTGACGACAATATCATTAAAACAAACTTAACAAATGGCGGATTGACGTGCAGACATCAAAAGGGCACAGATAAGATCCTATTAAACTTTCGAAAACTAAACAATACGACTCAAGGTAAAGGTGCAACTACAGAATCATATAACAAAGACCAGGAAGTGCGATTATTGTCCCATGGGTGCACATCACTGCGTCTTAGGGACCGGGATACAAAGAATATCTCATGTGTATTTTTGCTAGATAAACCATTGAATCTTGAGTGGTTTAAAGATAAGCACAAGGGTGATAACTTTTTGCATGTCTATTTGGGTATTGTAAGTGTTGGAATTGGAATCATTCTAGGTCTCACCTTATTTGCTGGCGTTATGCTTGGTCTCGTGCTTTGTGTTGGTAGGAAAGACCGTGATCATCGTCGAAATCACAAAAAGGGAGTTGGTGCTGACGATGAGATACCGCGTGCAGACTCTGGGTTTATGAGTGTTTTAACGGAAGATGACGAAGAGGACAATAATGACTTTTTGCCGTATGATAGAGGATACGAAACTGATATTGATCTTTTACGACTGGAGCAGGATGCGCTATTACCAAGTCACTTAAAAAGGAAAAAGAAGATCAGATTGATCAATAATGGGTATGGATCAATTGATAAAAGTGTTGGAGATGATAGTATGAATAGACGTGCTGGTACACGTACACGTAATACAACTGCTGGTGTAGAGGATGGTGATGACGACGGTGGTAAAACAGTTCAAGCTACATTACCACGCGATATTGGCAATGTAAGAAAAACATTAAATAGAGACAGGAACATTCCTGGCGTATCGCAGTTTTAAAAAGAAAAAAAAATACTTGTTATTTTATATAAAATATAGCGATTAATATATCCAAGGTCATATGATGGGGACAAAAAACAATAAAATAGAAAATAGTAATGAAAAGAAAAACGAAAAGAAAAAAAGAGCAAAAGCAAAAGAGCAAAAGCAAAAGCAAAACAGAGAATAAAGAAGTCAAAAATGGCACATTAGCTTCCTCTTCTTTCCTGCTGGACCTAAAAACGGTTATGGAATGAATTACTTAAAGTTGTGTCTTCTATACGGAACAACGGTATTTTTTTTCCTTTTGTTTTATTTTTCATTTTCTCTTCTACACTTTGTCGCTCATTTTTGTCCATTTTCATTCATTTCCATCGATCTTCATCAATTTTCGTTCTCTCTCTTTTTCTTTAACATTTCACTTTTCTTACCTGACCTAAAGAAAAATAAGTCAAAGAGAAACAAAAAGTAAAGAAAAAATGAAGAAAAAAAAAGAAAAAAGAAAAAAAAACCAGTCCCAAAATTGGTAAATATATCACGAGAAACTCAAAACATACGTAAGTCATCCCCCATCCTGATCCATTTCCAATAAAATTAATAATGTCTGACCAAATTTCAATTAATCAACAGCACCAATACCCTCCTTCGCAGCAGCAAGAACAACAAGAGGGTCAAGAACAGCAACAAACCCGTGAATACCAACAGCCGCAAAATAATGACTTTGGCTATTCTAACTTGACACCAGAGGAGCAAGCACAATTGCAACAGTTGCAGAAACAACGAGATCAATTACAACATCAATCAGAACAGTTAGATGCTCAGGGTAACTTTCTTTTAGCTCAACAGCAACAACAGCAACAACAGCAACAAGCTCAACAAGCTCAACAAGCTCAGCTGCAACAGGCACCTTTCCCTTTCCTGTTTCAGCAAAGTATGTTTGGCAGCAATGTTGCTACACCAGCATTTTCAGATGCGCACACAAATGCTCATCTAAATGCTGCGACTCCTACTTCAACGGTCCCAGGGTCTGCACCTGTATCCTCTTATTCTGCGGGTTTGGCACACCCAGCTGCTTCTTCGCACTTAATATCAGATGAGGCCAAGAGAGAAAGCGACGCGAAATCCATATACATTGGTAATGTCGATTATGGCTCTACTCCCTTGGAGCTTCAGCAACATTTCTCACTGTGTGGTATAATAGAAAAAGTGACAATTTTGAACAACAAATTCACTGGTAGACCTAAAGGTGTGGCGTACTTGGCTTTCCAAGACCAAGAAAGTGTCGATAAGGCCATTGCTACGCTTGATGGATCAATATTTAGAGATCGAGAGTTGAAGGTTATGCACAAAAGAACAAACATTCCTGGTATAACTATACCACGCGGTGGCGCAATGAGAGGAAGAGGCGGAAGAGGTGGCGCCAGAGGTGGTAGAGGTGGTTTTAATGGTAGAGGCGGCTTCAACGGTAGAGGTGGTGGACGTGGTGGTGCTGGCTTTAGAGGAAGAGGTGGAAGAGGTGGCTTCAACAATAGAGGAGGAATTGGCGGTGCTGGATTTACTCCCTATTGATGAAAAACGATACTTGAATACATGTTTTATTTAGAGATCAGGATAATGAAGAGTAAAAATACAATGATAAACTGTTGTGATTTCTTTTACTTGCCCTTTTTCTATTCTTTCACTCTACTTGTTTTACTCTCGCTATTTTATAATAAATTAGACATTTAGGTTTGTGTGTGATATTGTCTGTGATATTGTCTGTGAGAAAGACCACCAATTTGCAAAAGCAGTTCGTCAACTTTGCTTCATCACAGTGTATTCGACGCTTTTAACGCCTTCTTTTGGTCGGCTCTAGCATTTGCATCAACTGCCAATTTTGACAATTGTGTTTTCCCATCCAAGGCTAAACCTTTAATCACACCTTCAGTATCAGCACTTTTCTTTTCTTGCTCAAATTTGTACTTGCATTCAAACGACTCAATCTGTATTTCCAATCCCACAATACCTCTTTGCATAACTTTTAAATACCCCTCTGGTGCGTCGCTGACTTTCCATGCCTTTTCGCCTTCTTTCTTCTGTGCCTTTTCCTCTTGGTTTGTCAAATTATTCAATTGGTCTCTTACAAAATCAAAATCGTCAATTACCTTTGAGCTTCCATAAATGTGCACACTGGCAAAATCCCAAGTGGGTACATACTTGTGGGTTTCTGGTTTGCCGGGATAATAGTCGGGGGTAATGTATGAGTTGGCAGATTGGAAAATCACCAAGACATTAGAGTTTGATTGTAAGGAAGGGAGTTGGTGATTTGATTTGGCAATGTGAGCAATTAATAACTTTTTGCCGCCATTCTCTGTGTCTGTCTTTAAAAAAAATGGAATATGGTTGGCAATGATTAGACCGTTGGAATCTGTAGTAATTAGTGTGGCTAACGGGTACGTTTTGACCAAATAAGCAGCCTGATCCCAATCTTCCTCGCGATACTGGCTAGGAACGTACATTGCAGAAGATGAAGTTGTAAACTTTTTTTTTAAGAAATTTATATTTAAGAAGAAAGTTTGTGGTAAAGATGTTATTGGAAAGAATTGAAAGGAATTGAAAAGAGAATAGAATAGAATGGAAGATTACATTGAAAATAGCTATTCCTTCGAATTGGGCCAATAGTGATTAGCTAGAACAAATAACAATTGCGCTATTAATCATCTAAAAATCGCCAGGCTGATCTTATCTTGTTCTTTATCTTTATATTCTTTTTTTTTTTTGTGTGTGTGTGTTTGTGCATGTGCATGTGAATCTGTGTGTGCGTCAAAAATAAAATAGAGACAAATAGATGCTTGGGATTAGCTTGATATGATTCCCATTTTTTCTTCGTTCAAAGTACCTATTGTTCTAGACGTCTGGATAGATGCATGTGAGAAGTATGAGTCAGCAACATGACAAAAAAAATGAAAATGAAAACGATAATGAATGAATGAATGAATGAATGAATGAATGAATGAAAGAAAGAGGGAGTGTAAGGAACGAGTCAAGTGGTTATGATTAATACTCAGAGGGTAAGCGGCTTACCTATTTCAGCATTTTTATTAAAAAGATAGATGCGGCACTTTTCGGCTTTAATAGGAATGTCAATGCGGTCGTAGTTTTTTATGTCCTTCTTCTTCTACTTCTACTACTTCTACTACTTCTACTACTACTACTTCTGCTACTTCTACTACTACTTCTACTACTTTTACTTTTACTACTTTTACTTCTACTACTTTTTCTTCTACTACTTCTTCTTCTACTACTTTTTATTTTTCCTCTTTTTTTTTGTGGTCTTTGGTTTGGAGATACGGAGATACGAAAGTTTCAAAGTGATACAAAACAAACTTTGTTGACTTGGGCTTTAAGACGTGTATGTGTGTGTGTGTGTGCAGCACAATAATTTGTTGAAGTGGTTGTCAAGTTTCCTTTCCACCTTTCTTTTTCTCATAATCATTAATTACTATATATGCCCAAGATTACAATTTTATCAGGCGGAACTGCCACTAATGAGCTAGTGCCTCTTTTCACGAATTTATCGCAAAAAAACAAGACTACATACGTTCTTCCTATTTCCGATAATGGTGGCTCAACCTCGGAAATCATTCGCGTGATTGGCGGTCCAGCCATAGGTGATATACGGTCTCGACTTACACGACTAATACCTCAGCATCAACTGGATTTGCGGGAGTTGTTGAGTTTTCGACTATCATTGAACCCCAAAATAGCTAAACAAGAATGGAACGATATTGTCGAAGGCACCCATCCTTTATGGAACTCTTTATCGTCCAGCACCAAGGAGATATTTCGAGCATTTTTTGTTCATTTGCATGTCGAATTACTCAAAAGGTCTAGAATAACACAATCAACAAAGAGGCAGTTTCGATATGAGTTGGCTAATGTTGGCAATTTGTTTCTCACCGGTGCGAGATTATTCATTGGCTCGTTGGACTCGTCTATCGAACTATTCTGTAGATTGACTGATGTTGACCCCGATGTTCAAGTTTTACCGTGCATTAATACAAATTTTACATACCATATAAGTGCATTGCTTGAAAACGGACTTATAATTACGGGACAATCGCAGATTTCGCATCCATCAAGCTCACATGGTAATACTGGTAGTGGTAATAATTGTGGTAACGGTTCTCTAAAAAGTGGGCTTGTAGTGGGAGACGGTGCTGGTATGGGTGTTGATGCAGCTTATCCACCACCAATTATTAGCACAAGACCCGGAACCCCAACCGATGACTTGTCTCGAACGCAATACTTTAACGATCTCGACATTGCCATTAATCAAGTTGAAACTAGTAAACTTCGTGTGAGGCTGAATTTGAGCACGAGTCCTTTGTCTGCAAGAGGATCTATTTTTTCATCGGATTCCGAAGATGACGAAGATGAAGAAAGTGGTAATGTGCCACAATATACACATCCCGAATTGAAGAAATCACAATTGCACTTTAACAAACTGGACGATATTGAACCTTTGTTATCGCCAATAAAAAGAATTTTTTACATCTCACCTTATGGAGAAGAGATTTGCCCCGCTGCCAACCCGAGAGTCACATCAACAATCACCAATAGTGATACATTGATTTATTCTATTGGATCGTTGATGACTAGTATTGTTCCTATTTTAGTGTTGAAAGGTGTAGGTAAGGCGATCATTGGCAGCACTAATTGCAAAAACAAGATCTTACTTCTCAATGGGTGTTTGGATAGAGAAACAGCCGGTATGACAGCATTCGACTTTGTTAGAGTGATTGTCGAAGCTGTTGAATACTCGCTAAGAAAACAACACGGTGAAAATATAAGTGACACTCTTAAGGAAATGGGAGTCGAGGCAGAAGCTGGGAGGATGCAAATGGGGGTGGGGGTGGGATTGCCATGGAATAAGGTCATAACCGATGTGATCTACATGACAAATTCCAATATATTCGTAGATAAACAATTGTTGAATAACAAAGGTGTCAAATGTACAGTGGTGAAACGAATTGAGGGAACCGATTATTACGATTTAGATGACTTAGAAAAAGTGCTTAGTGGTATAATATCCTCTCAATAAGGTGGATGAGTCCTGAATTGACATATAATTAAAGTGAGGAAAGACAAAATTCAAAAAAGAAAGTAAAGAAAACGGAAAGATGATTCTATATTTGTTTTTTTTTTGTCTCTTTAACTCAAACCATGTTCGATTTTGTAGACTGTTTTATTCTCGTGTTGATATTAAGCTCTTTGCCTTTGTTTATCTGTTTCGTGAATGTTTATTAGTTAAGTTATTTTACATGCTTAATATCAATAACTAACGATACAACATTTGTAATAATGAATGAAATTCTGATTAGTTGTTAAAGTTACTGAACCACAAACTAAATACGGTAAAGTTTGATGCAAATAATATATGCCATATGTTGTGTAAGAAATCAATATTGTATCATGTTATTGTAAGTTAAAGGTATCAAATTTTAAATATAAATAAATATGTTTGTTTATCATTTCGCAGCAATTTAGTGCGAAATTAATTTAATGTATGAAAAAAAAAAAAAAGAAAGAAAAAGAACTATAAAAAATTAGAATAGAGAGGCTAATTTATGTGTTAGTATTTTATACCAAACTCCCTCCAAACATAAAAGTAACTTGGTAGCACCTATACTTCCCATTATAAACCTGGCTGAGATCACTTCATATTCTAATCAGACTGATATGTTAATTAGTTTATCCAATCTAAACCAAACTACATAACTCGAGTGACTAATAATAAATAGTCATTTTGACAATCGGTACTAGCACATGTCATTTGATATCAACTGGGAAAAACTCACCACTGACAACCAGATAAATGATTCGATAAAAAACTTTTTGCATGAGCAATTCCAATCCTTGCAATTACCTTCTTACATCTCCAACTTGGAGGTCGTGGATTTCAAACTAGGTACTATTCCACCGGAAATTACAATTCGACATATAGGCGACCCTTTTGAAGAGTTTTACGCCAATCCAGATGACGGTAATGGTGATGGAAACAATGATGAGGAAGTATTAAAAGACAAATCTACCAAGCTAAAGGGTCGACAAGCAGTCAATATTATACCAAACAAAGCGGGTGCCACTCACGAAGCTGATAATATAAATGATCATGACTATGGCGATGAAGATGATATTGACGATGACTACGACAATGATTCTGACGATTACGACGATGACGAGAATGATGGTCTTCATGATCATGGCGAAGATGAGGAAAATGAAGAGAGCAGCCAATATGATGAAGATCGGTTATCAAACATTACCGAGGGTCTAAGTCTGGTTGAATTGTTAGCTAGCGCATCTACGCCTAAGCGAACATCTCCACAGCGACCGCCATTGATAAGTCCACGTGGTGAAGTTACGCAGCAGACCTTGTCCAAACCCAAAGAACCTTTTCAATCGATATTGAATCCATACGGAGTAACCAGCGTATTAAACCAGGGAAGCAATGCAGCAAAAAATACAACAGCAACATCAATTGCTGCAGGAACAACCGCCGCAAACGGGGTAGGTACACTGAAAGATATATTTGACCAAAACAACTTTTCATCACGAGTGATTCCGAAAATAAAGACTAAAGAAGAATCCGTATCCGGTGACCAACAGCAGGGGAAACAAACAGGAAAAGCAAATGAAAAAGGACAGAAACATAAACATGAACATGAAGAAGAGCAAGGAAGCGACAAGCAAAACGCAAAAAACAAAGCAAGTGATGATGTGCAATTAATTTTGGAAATCAATTACAAGGGGAACCTTTATATTGATTTGCTTGTAACGTTGTTGGTAAACTATCCATCACCTAATTTTATTTCGCTTCCTATAAAGCTACACGTAACAGATCTAGTGATTCATACAATTGCTACGATTGCTTATCTCAAACACGCAGTGTATGTAAGCTTTTTATGTGATGTGAATGATGAAGCTGATGGGTTTAGTGGAGCCTCGTCAAACGCATCAACACCGAATGTTACTGGTACAACTAGCGGTGGAGGTAATAGTGGTGGGAATATTGTTGATTACTATTTCAGCGATCCAAACAATAAGGAAAGAATTGATATTATCAAGAAAATCAAAATTGAAAGTGAAATTGGAGAAGTGGAGAATAATATATTGAGAAATGTTGGAAAAGTTGAAAAGTTCTTGATGGAACAATTGAGGGCGATATTGAGGGATGAAATTGCATGGCCCAGCTGGATCTGCGTTGATATGGCCGAGAATGATGATGAAGAAGAAGAAGAAGAAGAAGAAGAAGAAGAAGAAGATGATGATGATGAAGATAATGAGGGCCGGGGTCGTATGAGAGACACAGGAGATGTAGATGTACGTGATCACGACAAAAAGGAAGATTGAGGAAACCAAATCGTGGAGCGGGAGGGGGAGGGGGGGAGCGCCGCCTCTGAATAATGGTATTCACATCCTTGTACATACACTGGATATAATCTAATTTTTAGCGCACCATAGTTGAAAAATAATTGTGCAATACATCTTTTATTTCCAATTATTATCAAAACCTTTCCAATTTCTTTTCTTTTTTTGCAGCTTGTGAATACCTTTTGGTCATACAGCTTTCGTTTAATACGAAAAGGTACGGATAGACCAAAATAATGAGGAACACGTGCTTTGTCTCATCATCTGTAGAGGCCAGAGGTTTACTTAGTTATGAAGTAGATGCAAAACTAGAATTATACACAACACCAGACTTCACGCTTTATCCATGACCACTTTTGTTATGGAAAAAAACTCCTAAAAAATTTGAGTACAATCCACATAACATAGAATTTTATACGATTAGAATATTGTAGTAAAACTGTATTTTTCTATTTTTTCAAATCAGTCGTCTTTTAAACGACTTTGTCAACACTCGATATAATATTTATTACTAAACCGTCTGATCCGTTAAATTCCAAATGACTACAAAGTAATCACGGTTATAACGGGCATATCAGTATTTAAGATCACAATATAGGACTTTGATTCCAAGTACAAGGTTAGACTCGGTTTTAAAATTTAGACGAGGATTAAGAAATTAGACGAAGTTAAAGGGCTGAACGAGGTGTAAAAGACTTGACGAAGAGATTAGACAAAGACAATGAATGAACTTTATGATTTTAACTGTATGAGGTAGTTAAAAAAAAATAGGAGACTGGAGATTAATCCTTTTGCTATTGAAAGAAAAAAAAAGTATATAAAGGGGTCTGGATATTGGTCTGGGTAACAATAGTAAAATAGATTGTAAAAAACGAATCAAGTACTTATAAAGATCTACGCACATCGATCAACGCATCATTTTAAAAAGTACATCAATATTAGTCATTCAAGTATGGAACAAGAATCTAACAGTTCAATCACCGAGAACTCTACCTCATCTCAAGCAGGCAATGACCATCTAACCTCCTCTTTGTTGGAACCTACCGCAATTGCTAAAGATGAGAACGAGGAAAAACAACACAATCTATTACAACTAGTATCCGAGTTTCAATATGAAAAGCTTTTAAATTCAAACACACAAACCAAAACAATTATTCTTTTGGGCTCTATAGGCTCGAAACAAGCGATTGTTATTATTGAAAAATCACACTTTATAGCTGAAAACTTGACAAATGGATTAGACAAGGTGGTTGAAGATGCGGAAATCATTAATAGTAATGACATCTATACATGGGCCAAAACCATCTTATATCAGAATCTCAAGGACCAACCAGCGGCCAAGTTGAATTTGATCTATCCTGCAACCGAAACCCATATTCGTAAGTATGCAGGTCAAAAAGTTCATTATATCAGAGAAAGTCCCGAAATGTATAGGGATTATGTTGTTCCATACATAGAGACAATGAAAGGCGATAAGTTACAATGGGTATATAACATTTTGTACCATGGCAAAGAAGCCGAGACCGTAATCTATCATGACAAAAGCCCACAAGGATTTGTACTTTTGCCCGATATGAAATGGGACGGAATAAATATGGAGAACTTGTATCTTTGTTGTATTGTGAATAGACAAGACATTGCTTCAATAAGAGACTTACGAGGAGAAGATCACTTGACTTGGCTAGCAGGAATCCGAAACAAGATCATTGATGTATGTAAGCAAAAGTATGAGTTGTCAGTAGATGGATTGAGAATATTTGTGCACTATCAGCCTAGTTATTACCACTTCCATATCCATGTGGTCACTGTGAAGCACCCAGGTTTAGGTGATGGGGCTAATATTGGCAAGGCGATCTTGCTTGATGATATCATCGACAACTTGACATTGGATCCAGGATATTACAAGAAAAAGACCATTGGATACGTTCTTGGTGAGAACCATGGATTGTGGCAAGTAGAAGGTTATAGGGAAGCACATCACCAAAACCAATAAATGGAAAAAAATATAAAGATGGAAATATTTGATGATAAGGTAAATAGCTTAGAAACCTGAAGACCTGAAACACAGAGCAAAATAAATATTAAAATAACTACTAAATTAGAATAGAATGCAAATATTGGCAAAGGGAAATGGACATTAGAGTAATGTTTAATATCAATTGTATAGCTTCCATGATAAATTTATAAAGCTTTGCTGAAATTTGGGTTTCGGGTAGAATAGTTATAGATTGTGCGTTGATAATGAACTTTTTTTCAAACACTATCTACCACAAAAACACCTCTTTCTTGTTTTTCTTTTTTTCTTTTAGTAAATTTTGTACGAGATGAGTTTAGACGCATCTCCATAAACTCGAAATATAGAAGAAAAGAGGGATCCGAAATCAATCTATTTCTCTTAAATCATACTTTATCTAATACAAATAAACTACAAAATTACAACATAAAATGAGTGATGATGATGATGGTTTGATGTTGAACTTTGCAGTGCCCGAGCCTGTCTCTTATTCTACCACTTCTACAGCTTCCATACCCCAAGGAGGACATGTTAAAGTTAGTGGTGGACGATGGAAAGACCGGAGAAAGTTACAATTATCACTTCAAGGAAGAGAAAAGCCAAAACCGAAACCAAAGGGGACGAATAGTATACCGATAGACCAAGAAAGAGCACAGAAACGAAGATTTGACCTGCCGAGAGGAGAACCAAAGGATAGAAAACCGAGAACACATCTAAATGATGGCTCAAACGAGTCTCAAGGTCAATACAAGAAACCACGAGTGGATAGAGGAGTTGGCATTGGAAGCAGTGCAGACAAAAGAGATCAAAGCGGTCAAATGGGCAAAAGTGGTAAAGGTGGTAAAAATGGTAAAGGCGGAAAAGAGGACTCATATGTGTCATCATTGTTTACAAATAATCAGTCAGCTGCCCCGGTACCAAATGGCAACGAAGAAGATAATACTGGTGAGGCTGCATCTAAAAAAAGTGATAAAACATATGCACCATCAAATGCTCCAGTGAAAGGCGCGGCCACATTCAATGGGCTTGGACTCAATGATAAGTTAGTAAAACATTTAACAGAATATTTACGATACAAGTATCCTACACAAATCCAGAAGCAAGTCATTCCTGAACTTCTTACGACTCAGCGTGATGTATTTGTTAAAGCACAAACGGGGTCAGGTAAGACAATGGCGTTTACATTACCAATATTCCACAAGCTCATGGTGGAGGAGAAACATCGGATTGGAAGAGAATCCGGGGTATTTGCAATGATACTTGCACCAACAAGAGAATTGGCTAATCAAATTTATTCCGTGTTGGAGAATCTCAATCGATGTTGCCCGTTTATTGTTCCTGGTATTGTTATTGGTGGAGAAAAGAAAAAAAGCGAAAAAGCTAGGTTACGTAAAGGAGTTAATATTTTGGTTGGAACGCCTGGTCGTTTAAAGGATCATTTGGAGAATACAAAATCACTCGATATTAGCCAAATCAGGTATTTGGTGCTTGACGAAGGTGACAAGTTGGTCGAATTGGGGTTTGAGGAAACAATCACTAGGATCACGCAGATTATTGAGGAAAGATCACTGATTAGAGAAACTAGCGAAAAATGGCAAGGTTTGCCTACAAGGAGAATTAATATGTTGTGCTCTGCCACGTTGCAGAACAACGTCAAAAAATTGGGAAGCATTATTTTGGATAATCCAGAGATGATTTCAGTAGATCGAGAAGTGGAGGGAACTATTCTTTTTGATGATGGGGAAGACCATAATCAAAGTGGGCAAGCGGGTAGTGCCAACAATGGACAACATGAACACGAGTCTTTTGCACCTGAGCAATTGATACAAAATGTGGTTGTTGTTCCACCTAAATTGAGACTTGTTTCATTGGAAGCGAATTTGGTCAACATTGCCAAAAAAATCAAAAAAGAAGCAACATCTTCCAGAAGTATTGTTTTCTTTTCATGTTCAGATTCGGTGAACTACCACTTTGAAGTTTTTACCAGAGATGGAAAAGCTTTTAAAAAAGTGAAGGATGAGGAATCAGGGGAATCAAGAAGAGTACTTGTGGATCCGGAAGATGTTGCCGAAGAAGGTGCAGAGGTTGACCTAAGTGAAGTGACTGCTCCTCTTGTTAATGACAATACTATAATTTACAAATTGCATGGCTCATTGCCTCAGCAAACAAGAACCAATATCCTTCAAAATTTTATAAAGGATGATCCAAAATTTCCACACAAGGTTCTCTTTTGTACCGATGTTGCATCAAGAGGATTGGATTTGCCCAATATCTCAAATGTTATTGAATACGATGCTCCATTCACAATTGATGACCATTTGCATAGAATTGGTAGATCCGCTAGAGTTGGTGCTCAAGGTAATGCGACGCTATTCTTGACTCCCGGTTTGGAAGAAGGATACATTGATGCCAAGTTAAAAGTAGTTCATCCACGTGCAGAGAATCTTAGGCTCGTTAACTATGAAAAACCACTTCAGCAGGCTTTTGCAGAAGACGACGGAGCTGGTTCTGGTAGTAAAAGAAATAAGCATAACAAGTTGGGCAATTGGGATGTCCATGCTACTACATGGCATCTTGAAGTTGAACGGTGGTTACTAGAAGACTCCACAGCTTTAGCAAAAGCTAGTCAGGCATTTACATCACATATTAGAGCGTATGCAACGCATTTGTCAACTGAGCGGAATTTTTTCAATGTTAAGACATTGCATTTGGGCCATTTGGCGAAAAGTTTTGGTTTAAGAGAAACGCCAAAAAGTTTGGGCAAGAGTGCAGGAAAGAATAATGAGACGAGCCATGGAGAGTCTGCAAGATCAAAATTGAAAAAAGAGGATCCACGAAAGAAGATGTTGAGAATGGCCAAAATGGCAGTCAATTCTGCAAGTAGCGAATTTAACTATTAAATTGATAGGAAATAATTAGTGTTGTTTTATTCCGTCACCCTTTTTTTTCTTCTTTTCTTTCTCTGCGTTTGCTTTCGTAGTCACTTGTTTACCTGGGCACTTGTTTACTTCTTTGTTTACTTCTTTGTTTCCTTAATTCCTTATTTTCTTCCCCTTTAATCCCATATAGATAAATGTAACGTAAGAAAGAAAAGAATGAATCATGATTCGATAAAGGAAAGAAAAAAAAAATTTAAAAAGAAAGAAAAACATTTCTTTATGACTCTATTGAATAGATTGATCTATAAATTCTTCTTTTGAAGTAACTGTAGTTAACATAATCCCATCTGCATCATCTCTCAATCTCTGTCTGAGTGTTTCTAACTCAGCTTCCTTAATTGATTTCCATGTTAAATGCTGCCATTCTTCGTCCTCCAATTGCTTTTCAGATTTAACAGCATCACCCAATATATGACTATGTGAATCTTGGTTCAGTGCTGAGTGTTTAGCTGCAGACTGCAAGATTTGGAAACTCTTTTGCTCGCCACTTTCTTGTTGATGCTGAGCTCGCTTGGTTTGCAAGTCTCGCTTATCCAAATCATCAATGTATTTGAAACTCGTACGAAGTTGAACTGTTGAATCTACTGGAATTAACACAATCTTTCTAGTACCAGTACTTGCATCATTGATAATTCTTCCTGCATAAAGTCCAGATTCGGTAGGATCCAATACTCCAGAAAGTGAATGGAATTCGATGCTCTCACCCCAATCCTCGACTTTTTTCAAGTCAAAGAACTTGGTTGGGTCTAGTGGAACTTTAAGGTCAAGGTACTGGGATTCCGGTTTGATTGACGCTCGCACCAAGTCTTCTCTAACCAATGATCTTGTTTTGGGTCGTCCTGGGAATTGTAGGAGATGTACTGATTGTAGAGTTTTCTGTGGCACTTGGTTCATGACTAAAGGTATAGACTCAATAATTGGATCATCATCCTCTTCTCCCTGATCTGCTTCTTGGTCTGCTTGTTGTTGTTGTTGTTGTTGTTGTTGTTGTTGTAGTTGTTGTTGAAACTCATTATTCTCGTCATCATGGTTTCGGCTATTGTCATGTTTTGCTTGCAGTGATTGCTTTGGTATACTTTCAGATGCAGTAGCTGATAATGAAGTTTTCGCAACACCTTCTTGTCTCTGCTCTTCAGGACGCATCATGTCTTCATCCTCTTTCTCCTCTTTGATGGTTGTTGTAGATGGTTTATACCTCTCTTCTTCGTCTTCATCTACAAATAACTGACTCATTCTTGTTTGAAGATAAATATGGTGAGCTTTGCAAACTTAGTTAATGTGAAAAGTGTGGTAAGTGCTATAGAGTTTGAATCAAGAATTTACTAATCAAAATAGTAGTTTATGTAATGAAAACGTTTAAAAAAAGAAAAAGTAGATATACAAAGTATAGATCAAATGTCTCAAAGATGATCATCACCAAGGCTTTCCAGTTAATTTTTTTTATTTATTTTTTATTTATTTTTTATTTTCAAATTATTAAATTTTCTCAATTTTTTTCTCCTAAAAAATTAAAGATCCCAAAATTGCAACTTCGCGATGAAAATGGAACCCAATCTATTACGACTTCCCTACAAATTCTTATTAAGTTTTTTTTTTAGCTTTACTTTTATCCTACTACACGCTGTTCTCCTGTTTTTTTTTTACTACCTACCCCGTTTACATTTGAGAAATAAATCTAAATATGGCCACGGAGCATCCCAACAATATCAAATTACCCTCTTTGGGAGAATCATTTGACATTACTGGAACGTACCTCAAGTTTTTAGAGGAGGATAAGGATATGACGATGCCCATTGCAGCAATTGAGTCATTAGTCACCATGTTGCGTTTCAAGCTGCCCTCAACATCATCAGAATTGATCAATTTAGTCTCAAAGAATATCGAAATCCTTAAATCATCCATCCCAAATAACATTTCATTATCTGCCGGATGTGACTTGTTCATGCGATTTATTTTGAGAAATACAAATATCTACAGTGACTGGGAATCGTTTTCCAAGAACCTTATAGAGAATGGAGAGTTGTTTGTGCAAAGAGCTAAAATCTCCCGTGATAAGCTGGCCGAGTTTGGTGTGTCCTTTATTAAGGATGACGATATTATTCTTGTTCATAGTTATTCTCGTGTGGTATTTAATCTTTTACTCAAGGCCAAACAGGAGCAGCTAACAAGATTCAAAGTTTTAGTGACGGAGCTGAGGCCCACAGAGAATGGTTTTATTATGGCGCAAAAGTTGAAAGAAGCAGATATACCGTGCGAAGTCATTGTTGATAATGCTGTTGGTTATGTATTGCACAAGGTGGATAAGATCTTTGTCGGTGCTGAGGGAGTAGCTGAAAGTGGTGGTATCATCAATCACATTGGAACATATCAAATCGGCTGTCTTGCAAAAGTCAACAATAAGCCGTTTTATGTGATAACAGAGTCCCACAAATTCGTTCGATTGTTCCCCTTGGCGCCTAATGATTTGCCAAACATGAACTATATTGCCACTTTGGGAGAACAGGAACATGAGTTTGGCGAGTATTTCAAAAAGCATAGTGAACAATTGACTGAGAACAAACATTTTGTGGATTTTACACCACATGAATACATCACGGCATTGGTAACCGACTTGGGAGTGTTGACGCCGTCAGCAGTCAGTGAAGAGTTGATCAAAATCTGGTACGACTAATTGGAACATCGTAATTTAATGTTTAAACTGTATGATAATAACGAAAAGTAATCGACGAGTAACGTACACAATCATTTTTGATAACTAGCATGTATTGAACAGAGGAACTTTAAACAGACTGTAGATGAGCTAACTATCTAGCTGATACAATGTGCAAGAGGTAAAATATACTCAAAGTATACAGCAAGATTTGCAATTAATTTTCCAGACTTTTTCTTTTTTGCATCATTTTTGGTATTTTATTTGGAGGTTTGTACACACGTATATATGTATATAAGGTATATTGCTATCTTTCTATCTGTATACCTATCTATGTTTGTGTATATATTGTTGCAGTGTGTTTATTGTCACGTGAAAAATATACATATATGACATCTAGCTACCATCCACCATTCAGATCCCACGAATTCTCGCTTACTTGAACTTCTGAGCATTCCTAATCAATCAATGGGAAAAAAAAAACTGCCTATCAAGAATCAATCACTTGGTTTATTCAACTTCAATAAGATTTAGGGAAATACCTTTCAATCCACACTATCAGCAAAACACTCACTCACTTACTCACATACATATACATATACATATACATAAAATGTCTAAATTTGTGATACCAGCTGCTTTGAAAGAACTCCGTTTCCATTTGTCACAGACCGGTGAAGCATCTGTTCCATTGAGAACTTTCTTAAAGAACAACTACAACACATTGAAAACACAGCTGAATTACAAATTACCTATATTGATCAGAGAGAGTTACGGGATTCCACCTAGTGTCTCTGCCAGGTTTGAGCGTGGAGAAGAGGTCAAAAGGAGCTTGGATGGATTGGATGAAAAGGGAGTTGCTGAAGCTTTCAATGAGTTGTTGAAAAAATAAACTATACATTAAGAAACGGAAGAAGACAAATAGAGGGAGATTTTCAAAAGGCCAAATTATTTGAATACATTTTCTTTTTTTGCTTTTATTCTTTTTGGATTTCATCATTGTCCCATTTCATTGGTCTAAAGTATTCTTTATTTTCATCCCTCTAATGAAGCATTGAAATGGCCCTTTTTTTTTGTTTTGCAATATAGATTTCTTTTCTCGGGCATATACACATACATACACACGCCCACAAGTTCCAATGAAGGAGAGGATTCTAAGCTTTTTTTTCATCAAATCTTAAATTAACAAGTTTACACAATTAATAAATACATAAGTAGTATTATATCTGTTTTTGTCTTTTCTTTTCTTTTTCCCCTTTTCTTTTTAAAAAAAAAAAATGTTCTTTTAATTATTTCGAATTCTCTAAATCTTCACGCTTGGCGAGTCTCCAACTTGGTAGATCCCCCAACCAAGACTTGCCAACTCGGCATTGTACAACTCTTTGATCTTGTCGCCTGATTTATCAGCTATTCCTCCTGCAACAACAACGGGTAAGAAATGTTCTAAAGTAGGGTGAGCTTTTCTCAAAAGCGGATCCAATTGTAAGTTGAACAACCCTTTCTTCAAGTCGTCGCCTTTCTCTTGTTCCAACAATTGAGTCAATTTTTGGTTAAATGGCTTGACATAAGGCATAACTCCGCCGGGCATTCTAAATGCAACACCCAAATCTCTCAAGTTGTGCACTGACATTCCAGAGCAGATCACCATACCTGAAAGATACTTGTTTTGTCTCTTATCCCATATAGAGTTTTCTCTAAAGTAATTGAGCACTTTTCCCAATTTGTAATGTGCATCAAAATCGTTGTCATTCGACGTGAGCGAGATCTGAATCACGGGGCAAGGAACATCGAGACCCTTGACCTCAGGCTGTGGCCTAGTTTGTGTATTGTAGTCGCTAAATGCAACTTTGAAAGGAACCCAAACGCCATGATCTATACCTCTTTCAACAACTTTGGACTCAAATCCATTAGCTTGTAGTTCCTGCTTCACAGCTTCAGCTATAAATTCATCATTGGTGGAGTGAAATTCTTCTTTGTACATGTGGTTGGGGAACCCATAGAAATCGTAAATCAATGGATTCTCCAAAGTTTTGTTCTTCACTCTATTGATTTCAATCAAATTTGGTCTTGAGCTCTGCCAATGAGCTGAGACTACTAGTATAAAGTCGGGTTTCCATTTTTGTTTGATCTGGGTACCGATTTTCTTGATTTTATTCCATGCTCCTTTATCACCAAACGAGTCATCTTCGTACATGAATGTGGGTCCACCGTGACTAAAGAAATATGTGGGGAATGGATGTGCATTTTTGATAATTGTTTTGGGCACACTCGAAACTCCTGCAGTTGTAGACATTTTAGTATTGTTTGAATCTGAAACCTTGCTGATATTAGTAGGATCCGCGTTTAAAAGCTTGGTACTATGAAAATAATAATAGTATGATGCAGCAATTGCAATGGATAACGAGATAATGGACCAAATGTTCATGAGATTTGGGAAAAGGGAAGTGGGATAAAGGTAAAAACGAATACGAAACAACACAATTAGCTTATATACTTGTTTAAAAAGAAAAATTCTGAATCAATCAAAAAAAAAAAAAAAAAAGAAAAGGAAAACCAACGCCATTTCCAGTTTTTGGTTTGTTTCTTTTTGTTTTTTTTTTTGGTTTCCAACATGTGCTTTAATTGGTAAACATATTAGTTGTTAATGGGTATTGGTCTCACCATAGATGCAATATTTTTCAACCTAAGCAACACTGCTATTTTTATTTTTTTTTCGTTTTGAGGCAAATGCCATTACTAAAACGCTTATTAATAGACTTGGGGGCGGGGGGGAGAACAAAGAGATAAAACAGATAGAGAGAGAAAGAAAGAAATGGTTTCTACTCAATATTTAAACTCAATAAACTTAACGTTTAAAAAAAAAAAAATAATAATATAAATAATAATAATGGAAATAAATTATAAATTCTATGAAGCACAATAAAATAATCTACCTATTACATATATTTGTATATATATATAAGCATATCACGTGATACATTTCAGCTGTTTAGTAATATTACGTAATTTGACAATTCATATTTTATACTACAGCAAAAATGATTGGAATATTTAAATGCAATATGTACAACATTCAAATAGGAAAGGTTTGCAAAGTTGATTCACTTTACAATGGAGTGCTTCGAAACTACAGTAATTGCTACATAAAATTGTACTGGTATTATATTAGAAATTGAATATACAGTGGAAGATAGCAGCTTATCCCTTAACAAGTCTAGTTTGTGCCATGTTGCAAATTAAGTTACTGCTAGCGACTCTCGCTTGAGTTTCATACAACCAGGAATGGAAACTGGAACAGTTTTAAACGAGTCTTTGCCTATTACTGAAGAATATTCCATCACTTCCGAAATTGAAGCTGGTTCAAGTATTTTCGAGTGGGATCGGAATGTAAGATATTACATGCATGTGTCATCAACGAATAAGAGAGTCATCGATTAACAACAGAACAAACTCTGGGTCTATTAATTTGAAAGTCAACAGAGGTTGTTAACCAATCATTCCCATTGTTTATTTTGCATTTTGACTTGATATTTATTTAATATTGATTTGAGGATACAATTCTACTTTTGCAATTATCATTGTTCTTTCTTAATTGTTTCAAATTTCCCTGTTATTCAAAATGTTGTTGATTACTGATTTACTATTCGTGTTTGTCCCCGGTTCATGTTCATGAGAATATATATCAATTGCAATATTAAAAATTAGCATGATGAAATTATAATTACGTAAGCAACTTGATTATATATATAGATTGTGTGTGTGTAGTAATACAAGATCTAATTGCACACAAAACCCCCAAAAATAATTGTTCTCTCCTTATTTTTCTTTTTCTGCAGCATCAATTTTTATACACCTCCTAAGAGAGCAAATAGTAAATTGAAAAACTATTACCAAAAAAGTATTCCTCTACTACAGGTTCTTGTTGAGAAGGAAAAGGGTGTTTCTAAACTACTTATTCCAATCCTAGCCATATATCGCCATAAAAATCAAATAGTGATCGTTCTTGATCACTAAATGTAATGAGCTTACCTTCCATCGTATTGTCTTTATCCGGCTCTATTTTGCCACCAATACTCAGGTGAGCACACCAGAGATAACCTCTACAATATTTCGTCATGATCCAACCACTAGCTGGCTCCTCAGCATCATTTTGACGCCAAGTTAATTCATCGTCGACTGGTGGAATTATAGCATGTTGAATACGCAAGGGACTCGAATATAACCTTTTAAAAGACAATACAGTTTTTTCCACAAATGGTAGTTGCTGCGAAATTTCCAATTCCTTTGGGTAATCTACACTTTCATAATTGTGACAATATTTGAAGCCAGAATTGATCCAGAGTAACGAACGACCATCCTCTTCACTAATGTGACCTGGGTGTGCAGAACAAAGTTGTTGTGAGTGATAATGATCACCATTTGGTTTTTTTCTCACCAAGGGACTAGTAAGCTCACCAACAGCCGCTGCATCGAGTTGATTAAAATGGTAATTTTCATCGCCATTAAATGCAAAGCCTAGCCAAAATAACTCTTTTTCACCATGGATTTTACCAGTAATAAGATCAATGAAATTGAGATGCACAATCAGCAAAAGGGAGCTAAAATGACGCCGTCTATCGATCACCACGAGACCAGACTCCATTGAGTGCACTGCACCGCGAAATAATTTTTGTTGCAATGTATGGTTGGAAAAATTGTTGATGTCAAACATGATTTTGTCAATCCCTGACTGTGACAAGTAGTGGAAGATCTTTCCATCAAGCAATGAGCGAGATTTCGAAGTGCCACGATCCTGAAAAAAGAAAGTGCCAGTGGTTTTGTAACCTTGAAGTTGGAAAAAAATTTCTGGGTTTTGCAATAGCACGGTATCGGCATCTACTAGGATAAATTCATTAAATGAATTAAAGAGTGTTGCAAGTAATTTATTGGCAAATCCAAGGAATTTGTTCTTGTGATTAGAATGGATGGTTTGGCCCATATTAACAAACCATAGTTCTTGTTTCGGGAACCCTTGATATTTGGTTTTACGGCGCAGTGGATCTCGAGGTAGTAAATCACTCACTTTCGAATATGATCTTGGTAGGTCTAAGAAGTTGTCTCTTGCTGCGGCAACTAGCTTTTCCTTTGTATCAGTACGAAGTCCATCATGGTACAATATCTGAATTGGTAACCTATTGTTTAATGCGCGTAGTAGTCTAATCAAGTTTGCAGCGGTTTCTCCGTGGTGATCACCAATTGTCAATACAATACCTTTGCCATTACACAAGCTTTTGTAAGTTTTAAAGAAATTGGTATTAGTGATTTTTGATGATGAAGTTGTTGATGCAGTTGGTGGCGGTTGTGTTTTGTCTTTTAGTATATCTCGGTATACTGGTATACTTGTATATGCCTCACCTGTCCATCTTTCAAATATTGGCAATTCTAAAGATAACCACGGATATATTCTGTGGTCAAAGTTGGAAGTCGTTGAGCTCGAAGAGAAGGCTCCAGAAGTGATGAGTTTCTCGGACTTTGTAAGTCGAAACGTTGAGTCCTTTGTTTTTCGTTCTCCTCGAGCCATAAATTTTTGTTGCTTAGCGATAAACGCACTTATATCTTTTTTCTGCGCCTCGTCATCGTTGGTTACATAACACTTGTTGTATAATCGCAAGATTGACAAGTCATTTATGGTGTCTTGCTCAAATCGTAGCATTTTTTCTTTATTGAATTTGTCCATAATGTAGTCCTTGAAGTGAATAATAACAGTCAGGCCCGGTTTTTGTGATCTTTCGAGTTTTTCTTTTTCGTATTGTGCCTTAAACTTTTCCAAGTTTTGGGCAATGAATTCTTCGTATGGCTTACCAAATCCAAGCTCGTACTTTCTTCCAGGGTCGAGTGCCCAGTTTTGGTCAATGAGAAACAAATTTTTGAAAAACAATTCGCATCGTTGTCTAAAGTTCAAGTGGCCCAATACAGACACCATGTCATGGTTTTGGAATATTTGAGTATATACTGAAGCAGGTCGTTCTGTCATCCCTTGTTTTTCAATGATCCCGTAAGCGTGGTATAGCATCTTGTAAGTGGAGTCTTCTTTAAAATCTTTAGGTTCGCCATTGTTGAAAAATTCCACAGGTGTCGGCAGTTTGAAATGGTCATCGTGAACATCGTAGATTGAATGTAGTGATTCTTCATTCTCTTCTGCCATAAGCGGGCTTGAGAAATAATAGTAATCTCGATACCAATAAAGCACAACTGTGAGCCATACTAATGCAAAGACGTAGAGCCGAATTGCTCGTTTATTTTTCCTGTTCAATATCCTGATCATATCAACAATGTATTGTAGAAACAACATCATCAAGAATAAAAATAAAAAAATAGGAAATAAATAACTTTAAACCAAAGAAATGAATTGATGGCAAGTGTATTCTTCTCTTTTATATATATATATATATATATATATATATATTTAGAATTTTTGGTTGGTAAATAGGATATAATATATGTATTTATATGGGTGTAATTCAACTTGAATGCTTGGGAAAATTTGGTCAAATTAATTGATTATAAGCCCCGTTTTACTTTGATGGAGCGGGTGGGGACGGTCAATGTTGTTTAGTAATAGACTAGGAATACACTTTGCTTTCTCCCCGCACGAGTCTTTGAAATTATAGGATCAAGGTTTTTCTTGGAAAGGGATGGCAAGCCTGTGTGTGTGTATGTTTTTATGTATATATATATATATATATATATATATATATATATATATGTTTGTTTGTTTGTATATATAGGTTTAGGTGTATCCTCTTCTTGTTGTCCTTATCTCCGATTTCAAAGGGTTCTTTTTTAGATTTGCAATAGGTAGTTGGTTAAATGCTGGTGTTAAGCGGTAATGGTATTTGACATTTATGTCAAACACATGATATAATAAAACCGTCCCTGGCATATTATATATATATATATATATATACTGGAGCTTGAGTTGTGAATATTATCAGAGTTATCTCAATCACCCCTTTCAAACTACTTGTCCGTCCAATTTCATGCAAGAACTTGTAAACAAATACAACCACAGCTTAAAGAAAAGAAAAAAGTATATAATTATAGGATTAAAAGCCAAGACTAGAGAGAAGTTTAAAATCACATTCAAGAAATCTCCGATTCGGCGCATTTGTTTTTCTTTTTTTTGGGGTGGGGGAGGGGAGCTCATACATTTGGCGAGTCAACTGAATAAAATTAGTTAAGCATAGAATGTAAAGGATTGGTACCTCATAACCAAGATGCAAAATTAAGACTTTTTGAAGACTATGGTTATATCGATCAATCGCCAACAGTGAAAGAGGGAAATCATAAATAAATAAAAAAGAACAACAAAAGAGGAAAAGAGGAAAATAAGAATAGCTATCTTTATGATTTTAAAAATATAGATGGTCTCGATTCGATTCCATTCTTTTTTTTCCTCTCTTGTTCTTCCTCTTGGTCTGCTGGTGAAACCGATAATACCGAATATAAACTTTAATGGGTTTTTTTTATTCTTCTCTGCTTTTTTTTGGCATCTTTCTTTTTCTTTTTCCGCTTTTTTTTTTCTTTACTTTAAAATGGAAGTAGAGGAACCTAGAATGTTCTTGTAGTACTCTCACTACTTTTTTTTTTATTTGATGAATTGAAACTTCCAAACCAAACACCACGTGATCTATTTTAAAGTTATTCGTTTTGTTTCTTTGGTAAGGAGAAAAAGTACAAAAATAAAGGAAGCATTGACGAACTGTAGACATTTTGTTTTCAAATGATGATGCTTTCATATGAGTTTTGAACTATTATAAATGTAAAGATTATAATTATAATTATATATATATATTTTTTTTTTTAATATTTTTTGGCTTCTTTTTTTGTGTGTTGATATTTATGTAGGAGAATATGTAAAGGGAGGAAATGAGGGGATTGAAGTAATCAAGTTTGATTTGCAACCAAAATTGAAATTTTTTTTTTTTTTGTATATATCTCAATCATTATCACACTAACTATATTGTTCTTTTTTCAGAATACAAAAACAACCATAATGAGTCTGTCACAGTTATTACCTTCCTCTAGAAGAACCTCCATTGTAGATGGTCAAGAATGTTCACAGTTAAATGCATTGCTGCGTTCGCCTTTTAAATCAACTGTTAGCTGTGATAACAATTTAACGCAAACCAATAATGCCAAAACAGCTATCAACACCAGTATTACCACCATTGGTGAACAGGTGGCAGCAAATAGTGTGCCCCTCAATACCACTACTTATGAAAACAGCGAAGTTTTTGGTACCAATGTTCAGCCACAGAGCTATGAACAATGGAGTTCGGCATTGGAAGATATTCAACAATGCTTGCCATTTATCAAGAATGCATTTGAGGAGAATCAAAAGTTGCAAACTGAGAATATAAAATTGAACGAGGAGAATACAAAGTTGAAAAGATTTGTACACGAGCTGATACAATTAAACCATGAAATTCTGCAAAGATTCAATGTTTTGCACAAGATGGTTGATAATGAGGCTTTTAAAGAACTGCAATAAGTTTGTTCTTTTTGTTGTTTTTTTAGTACTATTATTCTGCTTCCTTTTCTTTGGCTTGTTCTGGCTATTTGCTTTTACTTCGGTCTTTTTCTTTTGCTTTTTTTTTTGATTAGTCTTATATCATTTTTTGACAACGGATGGTAGAGGGAGCGAGTGGTAGAAAGATATATTTGATCTATTATGCCTTGCCTTCCTTTATTTCACATCGCTTACTAGCTAAGTAGGGCTTTTTCCTTTACAAAAACAAATTTTTATCAAATTATTCTTCAATTCGTTAATAATAGTCTAGAAAATTGTAATGAGGCAACAGCTTTTCCAATTTTATTCTTGATTCTATATTCTTCAGTCTCTTCCTTCTTGTAATTCTTCGTCTTCCTCTTCCTCCTCCATTTCTACCGTTACTGACACTTCGGCTTTATATTATTTGTTTTGTGTTACATTTAAAAGTAGTCTGCATTCGATTAGAGATTGAAAGCCATCGCATATTGTACTTATTCTTATCTCTGTTTCTATCTCTCTCTCTATCTATCTATCTCTCTTAGCTTTTCCCCTTGATTACCGCACAATTCCTATCTTGCAAATCGTTTTTCAACTACACTTTGCTTCCTCAAGTTTCCACCGTTGAACCAATAATTCCACTAAATTAACTAATAAAAGTTATATACTTTGAATGACTATGAAATTTTCATAAACCAATTGTTTTGTTTTCTTGATATTTTGTATCTTTTTAAAGCAAATAAAAAAAAAATTAAAAAACAAATTTGTTAAATTGACAAGAGAACAAAGAAAGTCGGGTCTTAGCCAGAGAGAGAACAATACGAGTGAGAAAAGTTGCTCGAGAACACGATGACTGCTTTTTTTTTTATCATTCTTTCTTGCAAAACTTACTGCAAAGCCTCTTTTTCAAAACAACTCTTATTTTTTTCCCCCTTCCTACCGTCCTTTAGACTCAAGTTGACTAAAGTTATGGTGTCATCGCAATCTTGAACAATATTCACGGCTATATTATGTAGCATCAACCATACTGAACTCAAAAAAACAAAAAAACAACGTGAAAGGGAAAAAGGTAAAGGAAAAACAAATTTACAATATATATGGAACGTCGATTAGTGCTTCTTCCACCCCTCCCCCTCCTTGTTCCTATTCTTCCTCTACATTATCTTTGTCTTTGTCTTTTTTTTTTTCTTTTTGTTCTTCTTTCTACACTTTTCTTTAACTTTTCTGTTTCTACTCATTAAGGGATAAGCCAAATGATTTTTGTTAGTCACGAAATGTAGTATTTTTTTATATTTTAAATTTATAGAATAGATGAATTGCTTATTATAAGGTGTTTATTGTATTATTATCATGTACTATTTTAACTCTGCGTTGTGCTAATGATATGAGAATATATATTCTCTTCTGAAAGATTTAGGTTAGTAGACTATTATTGTTCTTCCCTTTTTGTATTTAAAAGGATTTTTTGGTATTTTAAAGCTTCTTCAGTTATTTGGTGGAAACAACCTTTTGCACTGAAATTTCAGTTACGCTTAAGTAAGGAAAGAAATGCGGAAGCTTCTGTTCTAATGATGCAACTCTTTATACACATACACACACTTTCTTTGTCTCTCTCTCTTTGTGTGTCTATATGTGTCTCTATATGTGAAATAGCAACAGTAGCAAAAATAAACTAAAATAAAAAAACAAATTATAAATAATAAAGTAAATTAAAGAAGAACAAAAATATTAAACCACAATAAGGGGAATGCCTCTAAGGTATACCCAAAATAGATTATATATCCATATAAATATATCCCGCAAATTTGGAATACGAGATCATAAAACTTGATCAATTTCAAAAGATATTATTACCATTTTTTTTTTATAACCACCACCACCATCACCCTCACCATTCTCTTTCTTCTCTAATTATCTTTTCTCCTCATATCATACCATATTACCAATGGGTTTATTCGATAGAAGAGTATGTGTCAATCAATCAACCCCAGTTGTTTGTTTATATTTTTCCATACTATTATCTTGTTTATCATCACATTAGTTTTTATTTTACCAACCGGCACTTTGATTGAGTAAATTTAACTTGCTTAATCTATCTCAGTGAGGGAAATGAAAATACAATGTTATTTTTGCTCCAATCAAATCACCCCCCCCCCCCCCGCCAATTGGTTATCTCATCATTATATGACCCAAAGAAAATTTCCATTTAACTAGTTTACTAACTTTTTAATTATAATAGAGAAGATCAGACTCCTATCAAGGATTCAGCAAGTATGCTCATGACCTCAACACATACCATCAACAAACGCAACATGCCGGATTACCCGTAAACTCTCAAAATGAACGAACAAAATCCATGACCAGTGCTGGACAGGCTGCTGCCGCTGCATTGAGACTTCATAGTAGTCCTGTGCAAAACAATCCTAACCAATTCAATAGAACAGCTGCGCAAAGACAATATGGAGCAGTTGCAAGATCAAATTCATTGAGTTCAAGCGGTAGAGCAAATTCGTTGAGACAATACACTTACAACCCACTGGCATCATACAACCCTGTACAATCAAGAGTGGGCGTTTCGAGACGATCAAATAGTTTAACTGCAGCATCACTACAAAGTAGAGGAAGTTTAACCAGAAGCAGCCAATTGAGCCACAACCAATTGCAGCAAAGGCACAGCAACCTTTACAATTCGCAACAAAATCAAAATCAAAATCAAAATCAACACCAGCAACACCAACATCAACAGCAACAGTATGGTAGTTATTTGCCTGAAGAGACCGAAGATGAACTTTACTATGACCACAATGGTGAACACATTTCAGGACAAAGAAGAGCAGCAGGGGCAAAACAAAGAGCAGGAAGTCTTGGCAGAAGGGGAAATGCACGATACGGCGATGAAAGGTTAGTGGGCCAAGGGGAAGAGCAAGGTTTGGAGGAAGAAGAGCAGGACAACGACGAAGAAGAAGAAGAAGAAGAAGAATTTGTAGTAACTACTACAACAACAAAAGTTGTTGATGCTCACGGAAGAGTACAATCTATCACTACAAAGACAATTAAGACTTTCCCAGATGGTTCAAATATTGTTGAAACCTCTACTAAAAACATTTCCAGAAGCAATTCAAGAAACAACTCGCTTAGCTCAGCAAATTACAGAAATAACTCATTAACGCAGATACCCATCAGTTTGAGCAAGATTGACGAAGACTTGCAAAACTTTGATTATGACTACCAAGTAGATGAACCTGAGTCGAGAGGAAACGCACTCAAATTGAATACTGATGAAGAGCAAAGAAATGGTGAAAACTGGACTGGAGGCGCAAGTGGAATTAATAATGGGAATGGGAATGGTAACCTTGATAGCATTCAAGAAACAACATTTGATGGCGATGATGATATTGACGACACTCTCAATGCTGACCAAGCAGCTCCACACCAGGCGTTGGGAGAAGCTTTTGAACCGCCCAAGGCATTCCTTCCTTCTCAAGATAGAACGTCTTCTTTGGACAGTCGGGGTCAACCATTAAGATCAATTTTGAAAACAAGAGTCGAGGACCGCCCAACTGAAAGGGAAGTTGTACCAACATCTCCTTCTGCGAAACAGAACTCAGCAGCAGCGGCTGCATCAGCTGCATCGGCTGCAGTGCACGCAAACTCTCCAAGCAAGCAACCCCAAGCCTCTGCTTCGAACCACCCATATAAGAATTTGGCTGATACGACTTCACAGCAACAACGTTACGCACCACAACCACCACCACCACAACAACAACATTATCAACAACAACATTATCAACAACAACAACAACAGCAGCAGCAGGTTAGAACATTGAGATCTCCAAGGAGTCCTTTGACAAATCCTGCTAGTGCACCTTCTCCTAAAGTTGGCCTCGCAGGACGTTTTACTTCTCCCTCTCAATCCAGGGATAGAACTAGCTTTGGTCAATCTTCGGGAAGTTCAATCAAGTTCGATGATCATGTAGAAACAATTCCTGTTCCAGTGAATAAAACCATCTCTACAGGAAATTCGACATCTTCACCTCACCAACATATTTCAAATAATAAATCAAAAACTTCTTCAGGTACTAGAACATCTAATACGGTATCGCCAGACTTTTATGCGGCTGCAATGCAAGCGGCATACAGAAACGTTTACGGTGATCGTGATCCTGGTCAAGTGCCACCACCACCACCATCACAAACAGAAACACAAACACAAGTACAAACACAAGCACAACAACAACCTCAACAACAACCTCCATTACCACAATCATCTAGTTTCAACGCCGGTGCTCCAACACCTAATATGCAGCCACAGCAATATGAACCACAACAAGAGAAAAAGAAGTTTGGATTTTTATCATTGAGTCCAAGAAAACAGCGTGCTCAATCCAGGGATTATTCGACTGAACAGCAACTGCAAGTTGTAACTGGATCTCTCGCAGCACCTCAATCGGCACCTGCGACGGCATTGTCTCCAGTTCAAAACAATAATGTTGCTGAAGAAGGTCAACAGAACTCGCAGCCAGAAGAATTACAAGGCGTGGGTGGTGCAAGTGGTACAAGTGGTGCCGGTCAAGCTGTGCCAGCAAATTACGAATATAGTAATCACCATGAACAGTTTAAGATGTATTCCATGAGGGATGCGCCTGCCGTATCAGCCAATCGTAAAGAACGTGCCAAGGAGGAAAAAAGACTTGTTGAAGAACGTGAGAAGGACAAACGTAATAAAGTGAAAGAACAATTGAAGGCTAAGGAAAATGAACAGAAAAGAGTTGTTAAGGAACATGAAGAGGAGGAGAAGCGATTAATAAAAGAACGTGCGGAGAATGAAAAGAGGGCCGAGAAAGAGTATGCGAAAGCCGAAAAACAAGCTGAGAAGCAAGCGCAAAAGGATGCAAAAGATGCAAAGGATGCAAAGAAGAAGGATAGAAAGTTGTTTGGTGGTTTATTTGGAAAGAAAAGACGCCAAAGTCAACTGGAAACCATTGCATCAAAAGAAGGTGCCAACACAAAACCAAGTATTTCGGAGCCCGTTGATTTCAAACACGGTGCATTTGCATCACCAGTCATTGCTAGTGATGTCGCTGGTACTGGAGTTAACGCTAGTGCTGGAACTGGAACTGGTATGGATACAAATGGGGCTAGCAAACCTGTTATTGCTAATACCACTAATAGTAGTGTCCAACCTGCTAGGACGCCACCTACACAGACTGTGAGCAAAACTCAACCAGTTGGAGCAGTTTATAATACGCAACCGCTTGAGCGTATTACGACTCCGCAAAAACAAGAGGTTGTGAAGGAGACAAATAAATCTGTCGCAAGTCCTGGTCAAAAGTCATTAGATCCACGGTTGGCAAGTCCACAGCCTATAGTAAATGACACTACATCAGTCAGTGGATCAAAAAAGCAACCGACAGCAGTAAATGAAACCGATGCAACTATTTCTACTACTGGTGTTAGTTTGTCGAATGATACTCAATTGAGTGAGCCTGCTTATTTGAGTCCTGCTGTTCCAATCGTTGTAAATGACGAGTTTCGTGGTTCTGGTCTGGAAGAAAGTGGTGATGCGTTAGATGATGAAAAGTTTTACAAAATTTCTGTGCCAAGAAACTATTCACATGAGGGCCATCACGTCGAAGACGGTGATAAAATTGAAGACAATGAAAAACCAGCATTAAACGAATCCGATTTGGGAAGTAGAACTGTCCCTACTCCTGCTAATGCTAATGCTAATGCTAATGCTAATGCTACGGCTAATGCTCCAGCTTCATCCTCGACAGGTCTCGCATCTACGACGATTCAGAGTGCATCGAATACCCCACTTCCAGATCAATATTACCCACTGCCAAACTTGAGCAGCAAACCGAGAAACTCAGTTTATGATGCTGCTCCTGTGATTGCTGCTGCAGGTATTGCAGGTGTAGAAGCTGGATCAAAGGCAGAAGAGGGACATTTTGGTGCGACCCAAAATAAAAATGATGATGTGTCTCGAGTATCGGTTCCACAGTTGAATGAAATCAATGATGATGATGATGATGATGACAAAGAAGAAGAGGAAGAGGAGGACCATTCTACTAACGAGCCATCCTTTAAAAGCTACGAACACCTTTCAACTGCAACTGATTTGGGCGAAAAAAATGGTGATGGTAATAAAGAAGATTTAGTCGCAGTAATTGATGAAGGTTTGGTTCTGGTTGAGGATGATGTGCCACCACGTGCAGATGTTGATGAACATGGAACTCCCATAATCAGCGGATCTCCTATTTCTGATCAAACCCTTGAAGGTGCGGGAATAGTGGATGCCATAATTGTGGAAGAGCCTGTGGTTGATGGAGATGTTGATGATGTTCCACCAAGAAAAGATTTGCCACAAGATGAAGTGGTTGTTCCACCTAGAAAAGATCTTGACGATTTGCAAAATCAACAACAACAACAACAACAACAGCAACAACAATATCAGCCTAAACCAAATTTTCAAGAAAATCAGCAACAACAGCAGCCTCAACAATACCATCATAATGAGGTCAAGTCGCTGGCATTTGTCAAAAAGAATGCACCAGGTGTTACAGCACCAAAGGTAAACGAGAGTGTTGCTGGATCACAGTTCATCAAGAGAGATGCACCAAATGGAAAGCAGATAAATGGTAACAAGCAGTTTAACAACCTTGCTTTATCCAAAGAACAGCAACAGCAACAGCAACAGCAGCAGCAGCAGGTGCGATCCACTCAAACACCTCAACAACAAGATACTTTTTTAACTGTTGACGAGGCTGAAAGAAGTACTGATTCTGTGCAGGCCAGTGCTGATACAGTGCCCACTACGCAATCAACTCACGATGCAGAAGCTCATCAGCCAGTAGGCGCAGGCACGAATATTGGTGGTGTTTCTGGAAGCGGGGCGGGCATAGAAGGAGAAGATGTTGTTGTTGTTAATGACAAGACAGGAAAGAAAGAGAAAGGCAAGACCAAGGAAAAGAAAGAGAAAAAGCCCAGCAAGTTTAAACAAAAGATGATGAAGTATTTCGTAAACTCTTATGAGGAGTAGTCCTCAAAAAGAGTTGGACTTAGGTCGGTAACTTTGTTTCTTTATTAAAAACATTTGCTTTACAATGCTTTGCTTTTCGTTGATTATATTTTTTTATTATTATTATTATCTTTTTTTTATCAATTTTTTTCATAAGTTTTTTGTATTAGTTAAAGTTTTATATTTACAGAATAGTTTTACGCGTTAATTATTAATTATCAATTTTTCATATCAAAGATTAGAGTGTATTGTTATGAACAGAGGAAAGAACTGAATATTACTAGAGAACCTTGTAATTGAAAATCTTGTCTATTTATTTATATATATATATGTATATGTATATGTACACATATGTTGAAAGACTTATTAGACTAAAGCTATTTCAAAATCTGCTTGACCAAATCAACAACAGATTGCTCCAATGTGTATTCATAGTGTTTGATTCCCAAAATTTCTTTTGTTTTGGTGTCCGATGGAAGTTTAAAATCGGACTCAGAATCAGGTGCGACGTCGGGTAACTTGTCGTTGTATTCGGGGAAATTGTTTTTGATGATGTTGATCATGTTTGGATTGGTAGTCTTGTATGCTTCGAGCAACAATCTTTGATTTGAAGCCTTGGGGTTCTTGATCACAGAAACGTGGACTTTCGCAACGTCCCTGACATCGATGGCGCCAGATTGGAGTTCGGTAACATAACTATCCTTTTGCAAATGCAATAAACCTCCAATCATACCAGTTGTAGATGGAAATTTCTCCAAGCTAACCTCGCTTGCAAAAGTTACGGGGCCAAGAATTAATGCCGGGTTCACGGAAACAAGATCGAAATGCGGCTTTTCTTCCTTGATGTATTTCCAAGCATATTCTTCATTCAATTTCTTCGAAGTGAAATAAGCCATGGTTCCATTTGCTTTGCCGGCCTCATAAGTCAAAGGTGACCAGTCATCCTCGGAATACTCAGCTGTGGCACTGAATGCCTTATCGGGGCCAACAATTGCCGCGGTTGAAGATGTCAACACGACTCTTTTAATCTGCTCGCCATAATGATGAATTGATTTCAATGTGTTTTCAATGATGGCAAGACTTGGCTTCAAGACTTCTTCTTCTTGATCTTGAGCATCAAATTTGACAACGGCGGCGGAAGCAATAAAAGCGGTAGCTTCTTTGTGTTGTTTTAAAACAAAGTCAATCGATTTGGGTTTATCCAATTGCTCAACAACTTGAGTCGACAAGTATGGATGGTTGAATAGTTTAATGAGGTTTAAACTTGCTTGTGCCGAACGAACAATTGCAACAACTTTGTATCCATCCTTGAGCAATTCGGCAACAATGTGCTGGCCAATGTATCCGGTTCCTCCGGTAACAATCACAGTTTCTGCAGTTTCAGACATCACTCTATTAATAAATTTGATTTGCACTGATTTGAATCGAGGATAAATTGAGGATAAATTGAGGATAAATTGAGGATAAATTGAGGATGGAAATAAGTGGTATGAAGTAAAAATTTAGTCTATTTGTTTCAATATTATAGAGAATCAGGATCAAGAAACTCTGATATATATATATATTGGTTGATAGTGTTTATTCTCCCAAGTGGACTCTTGATATGGCGGGTTAGTTGCATACTAAATTCCACACATTTGTTAGAGAGAACCCTCGTTTAGCAGCTGATGCAGGGTTTGTTTGCTAGAGTATTGCAAGTACAAAAAAGTGCAAATAAAGTATATTACAATTTGAAAAAAAAAGGAAAAAACACAACCTAATTTGAAAAGAGAAAAACAGAACAGAGAAGGAAAAGGAACAGGAAAAGGAAAAGAAAGAAACGTAATTTTTGTTGCATGAACATGGCCTGGTGATTGAGGTGGTGGCAGTGTGGAGGTTTTCCTTTGGTTTTTTTTTTTCCTCAAATTCAAAGTGATTTAAAAGCAACTTAAAAGCATATGGATTCTTGACAATAGTGGTTGTCTCTTTAAGAATTTGAATTTTCATTCTTCATGATAGTTTGATTCATTGATTGATCAAAAAGCCATGAACGGCATCAAAAAAACAGAAACAAAAACAAGTTAACTTTAAATTTGGTAGCATTGAAAATCCCTTATAATGGAAAAAAATTGTGCCACCTAAAGAAATAGACTTTATTAATAATGAGTGTTGATGTAGATCAAAACCATGAGTAAGTTATATCAAAGGTGTGTAAAGTTTTGTTTATTAGTCGTCAATCATCTTGGCTTAAATGTATGTAGAAGGATTGCCTGTAGGTCATTGCTTCGTTAAGAAATAGAGAGATGGAGAAATGGAGAAATGGAAACATAGAAAAAAATGAAATTTGGGAAATAGTAGATCATATTATACCTTTATGGATTGACAAACGTACAAATCGAAACGAAAACTGGTGAAAAAAAAGTAGAAGAAAAAGACAAAAGAAGAAGAATAGAACAAACAGGAAAAAAGGAAGGAGGGGGGTAACAACAACAATTGAGTTGAACTTTTGGGCTCCTAGTGTAATAAGATTAAAAATTAACTCCATCCCTCTTTAATTTTTTTCTATTGCAAACAATATATAACCTCTCAATGAGATGGTGAGTTATGATATAATATGATCAACTTTTTTATTGTTTGAGCATTTGTCGATGGTAGCGAATTCCAAAAAACTTTTGAAAAATTAAAAATTAAAAATTAAAAATTAAAAAAAAAAAAAAATTAAAAATTAAAAAAAAAATATAAATTAGAAATCAGAAATCAGAAAGAGCCGATGTGCTTTATTTTCACTTGTGGCTCCGCAATTCTAATGGGTTTTGTAGTGTATAATTTCTTGACCATTTTTTGCGTAAAATTGTAACCACCAAGTTCTAATGGCAAAGCAGCAGATGTCAAAGACTATCTCATGTCACTAGAACAGCACGAAGAGCACTCAAATTCAAGCGAACTGCTATCTTCCGCAAACGGAGATGGCGACTTTGAAAACCGCCCATTTTCATCAACATCGCCACCTTCGACAAATGGGCAACCATCTTCTTCTTTTACTACTACCACTACTACTACTACCGCTGCCACTGCCACTACGACTAGAGCTACTGGTGGTGATGATAGAGAAGATGACGATGGTTTGACACCAGCAAAACACGCGTTTGCCAGGATATGTCTAGCGTGCCGAACTGGAGATTTTGAAGCTGTTGACTCTCTTCTTAGTACTCCCAATCTAGATATCAATCAGGTGGATGAATACGATAATTCACCATTGATCCTAAGCTCATTGTGTGGCCATATTAAAATTGTCGAACTCCTACTTCAGCGTGGCGCAGTTTGTGATAGAGACACTTTTGAAGGTGCAAGATGTGTTTATGGTGCATTAACCGATGAAATTAGAGATCTTTTGGTGAGTTTTGACATCTCAAAGGCAGTAGATGTCAACCAGCCCTTTGCTGCTCATATCGCCTCTTTACTCAACTCAAGCGCAGAAAAAGATATTCTTTTCAAGATTCAACTGGAAGAGCCAGCGACTCATGTTAGTGGTGATGAGAAAGAGAATAAGGTACTTGAACCTGAACTTGAATTCGAACAGGAACTGCAACAGGAATATATTGGCTTGCACAGATTCTTGCTAGCTGCGAGAAGTCCCTTTTTCAAACGCAAACTTCTTTCTGGTGATTGGAAGGATAAAGTTGTAGTAACCCTCCCCAAATCAGTGACGATTGAAGCATTTCAAGTAATTGTGGACTACTTGTACCTTAGGACTAGTTCAATGGCTCTCACTGACAAATCAATCCAAAAAAAAGTCAGAGACTTGGCAAAAGAATACCAACTTCAAGATTTGGTCGAGGGTCTAGACGAAATTGCCAAAGCCCAAAGTAAAAAAGAACAGTATAAAATCAAGCACAATTTGGCAATCACTTTTGTTGAAAAGGCACGCAAAGACTTGGACATCTTTCTCGCTGAAAATATTCTTCTGACTAGTGTTCAAGTACCACTAAACTTTGACCAAGAGGTGGATTTTGAAGATATTGATTGTCTGTCGTATTTGTCACAAAAAGATCGTGCCCATTTCTTGCAACAACCTTCAATCCCCGATGTGGTTCTTGGCATTATAGACTTGGCCACTGAATCAGTATTTTATTACCCAGGAAACAAATCCATCTTAGCAAGGTCAGAATACTTTGACACAATGTTCAAAGTTGGATTCTCCGCATCCTCTGCACATGAAAAGAAGTCGTCACTTTATACAGAAGGGTTAATCAAAATTGTTAATCGTCCGGCTTTTGAAGATGAACATCTTCCATTCTTGCAGCTTTCCAGCAGTATTGCGACACAAGAAGTTGCAAATATGGTACTTTCATACCTTTACCACGATGATGTTAAGGAGATGCATTTGAAGCATCTAATTGAGCTTCTTTACACGGCAGACGAACTACTTCTAGACAGGTTGAAAACCATGTGTGCTGTTCGAGTCAGTTCCTATTTCTCTAAACTAGACTATGCAGAGTTTCAGCTGCTCTCTGATGAACTCGACCACGATGCTTACGATTTAATCCGCGTGGCGTGGCAAACCAGATGTGACAAACTTGAACAACATGTAACAAAGATGATTGCTCATAACTTACAGTACATTTTCAAAGACGAACATGAAAAGCAAAGACTAGCCTCTTTAATTCAGGACTCTGCAGCAAGGATTCAAGAGCGTCAAGATACCGATACGATTGAGTTGGTTGATGATATTCGATACTATTTAACCAAAAAGTATGCAATAAGTCAGGATAACGAGACATTTGATCCATTATCCTTTGGAAGAGATTGGCATTCAGAGAATATCAAATTGTACCAAAGCGCGGTTGTGAAATACGAACGGGATATCGAGATTGTAGACACTATGTTAGAGAGCTTAAACTTAGATGCTTAGCGTGTGATACTTAAGTTGTTTAGTCGTGAACTTTTTCATTGATTTTTGTTTCTTTTCTTCATCTCTTTGTTTTCTCCTTTACGAGAAGAAAAGAAATAATTCTGGTAGGTAAAAGAGTATATTAATATTTTCATTGCAAGTCCATTTATATGTCTGTATGTGTGTACACATATACTTTTTTACACGTGACTCTTATGGTTTTTTTAAAGTAAATAATGAATAAAAAAAATAAAACACAGAGAGGGAGAGAGAGGGAAAAAAAAGAAGAAGAGGAAGGGGAGAAGGAGAAGGGGCATCTCGCGAAAAGCACATCTCAGATCTCTAGAAAAAATATATATATATATGTAAAAATACACAAATATAGTACGAGGGAGACACTTATTATCAAGAACAAGCTAACTGTACTCTTTCATCTCAACAGACAACAACAACCAAAACAAATGTCTGAAGCTGTTTCGAACGTATCAGCTGATAATAATGAGCTTGAGCTTGAACTTAAGCTTTCGAAAATTCGCACACAAATCAACTCGAAATTAGAAAACCAAAAGCATTTGGCAATAATATTATCGGCAGTCGAAGAAAACATAGAAGAACAAAAGAATGAAAAAACACCAGTATCATATGTGGTTTCCTTTTTGTCTTTGCTAGATCAATGTATTCAGGATGACAAAATACTTGATAGTAATCTTGCTGCCACAACTGCCTATTTCCTTGACCTTTTATTTCCATTCACACCAAAGCCTTTGTTAAAGCAAAAATTTAGTGAGATCTTATTGAAATTGTCACAACCTTTGAATATTGATGCAGAAGCACCATTGGTCAGGTCTACCATTGGAGCCATTGAAAGTTTATTGTTGGCCCAGGACAGGGCTCAGTGGTTGCACCGTGGTGCAGTCTCGCCAAATAGGGCTCTCATTGCGCTTGTGGAATTATCCTTTGACCCAAGACCCAAAGTTAGAAAGAGAGCACAAGATTCAGTGAAACAGATTCTTCTGCATCCACCAGCAAGTGCAAGTGCAAGTGCAAATGGCAACAATAGTACTGTACATGTTGCAGCACCAGCCGTTTCCGATGTAACTTTGAAGCATTTACAAGAGCTACTTTTGAACTTCAACCACAATAAAAAGGGTGGTGCTGATAAAGAATTAAACTCGCAAATCATTCATTGCCTTCAACTCATCACTATAATCACTTCTGCCAACTCGTGGCCTGTGAAAAGCATAGAGCAATTGTGCGATGCACTTTTGGAGATTGCAAACACATCAGACCAATTCTTGATCCGTGCCGCATTTGAAGCATTTGAAGGACTCTTCAAGTCCATGACCAATGTGATTGACGTGCAAAAGTACGTCAAGGTGCTCAACATTATCTTTGATCTTAAGCCAAGCATGAATGACACCCACTTGAGTACCGCTTGGTTGGCCGTTGTAGCAAAAGCTTTTGAAGGATTTAGCGCATTGGCACCGCTTGAGAGCATCAAAAAATTACCACAAGTTCTTCAAATTGTGTCGGAGTTCCTCTCTTCAGATAGCAGAGACATTTATGCTAGTGCTTCACTGTGTTTGATTGCCATCATTAACCATGCTGTACCAGAAACATATCTTTTACAACCAAATGCGCAGTACGGAATCACAGAAGACATTTACGAGTCTGTTGATGAGGCAATCACGTTTGTTGCTGAGTTTATCGAAAAAGAGCTATTTTCAATCAAGTACCAAAATGCAACAGGTTTGATATTGCAATTTGTCAGAGCTACAATTTTGAAATTTCAATCAAGAGCCAACCCTGATTTTTTAAACATTGTGCAAACTGTTGGTGAGTGGAGAACTAGCGAGAAGGATAATTTCCCGCACAACAAAGAGGCTGAGGAGTGTTTAGCGGCTGCTATTGCTGCACTTGGTCCTGAAGCTGTATTGGGTGTACTCCCATTGAACTTGGGCGAGAATGTTAATGGACCTGGAAGAGCTTGGTTGTTGCCACTTCTCAGAGATAATGTTAGCTGTGCTGAACTCGGATTTTACAAATCCCAAATCTTGCCTATTGTGCAATTTTTTGAGTCCAAAATTGCAAATTCTGTACAAAAGGAATCTATTAATAACAAAATATTTCAAACAATCATTGATCAGATTTGGTCATTGTTGCCAAAGTTTTGCGACTTGCCAAAAGATTTGAGGTCTGCTTTCGATGAAGCTTTTGCAACACAATTGGCTGATTTGATGTTTGCCAAGGTTGAATTGCGTACTTTCATCTGTCATGCATGGAGAACGCTTGTTGAATCGAATTTGGCGTATCGTGATGGTAAATTAGAGCAACCAAATTTGTTGCTTCTTCAACAGGAATTTCCACAACAAGCGGCAAGTACAAATATTGAATATTTGTCTACAATTGCGTCAAACATACTCACAGTATTGTTCAATGTTTTTTCCTATACCATGCCTGAATCCAGAGGTTTTGTTTTGGAAACAATTGAGGCATACTTGCGCATTGTGCCAGCCCCAGAGTTGAGTCAAACTTTTGATAAAGTTTGTGGGATGTTGAAGTCTGCAATGGATGAGGATTTGCAAGAGGGTTCCGGAAATAAAGATAAGAATAAAAACAAGAATAAAAAAGGGGAAAACTCCACTCCTGATAATGGTGTTACAATGATGGACTTGGTTGTTGTAATGGCAAAGTACTTACCTGTTGAGTCACACAATGCACTTTTCTCGATCTTTGCACTCACGATAGATTTAGAAAGCAAGCCATTGTTGCAAAAGAGATCGTACAGAATTATCACCAATCTTGCAGAGTCAGAGCAAGGCAGAGCTTCTATTCAGAAATTTATTGTTGAGATTGAGAAGAAGTTGATTGAGACCACAAGCGTTACTAGTCAATCTGCAAAGGCCTCTAGATTGAATGCTATTTTGTTAATTTTAGACTTGCTTCCTCAAACCGATTTGTACTTTATACCAGCAATTGTTCAGGAGATTATTATGGCTACAAAGGATGTGAATGAACGTTCAAGAGGCTTGTCTTATCAAATTTTGATCAAGATGGGTCAAAAGATGAAGGAAGGTGGTGTAATTGAGAATGCCAAGGTTCCTGGATTTGATGCAAATGCGCCATCCACTGAATCATCGCTTTCGGAATTTTTCACCATGATAAGTGCTGGTTTGGCAGCTCAAAACCCACACATGATCTCGGCAACAATCACTGCGATTTCGTGTTTGATTTTTGAGTTCAAAAATGACTTGCCCATAGATACGTTGATGGAGATTGCCTCTACTGTTGAGTTGTTCCTCACACACAACTCTAGAGAGATTGCCAAATCAGCTATTGGATTTGTGAAAGTTGAGATTTTATCATTACCCGAAGAAATGGTGAGAAACAATTTGAGCGAGCTCCTTACTAAATTGATGAAATGGTCGCACGAGCACAAGGGACACTTCAAGAGCAAGGTTAAACATATTATTGAAAGGTTGATTCGAAAGTTTGGTGCCGAAGAGGTGGAGAATGCAATCCCTGAGGAAGATCGTAAACTTGTCATCAACATCAAAAAGGCAAGAAACAGAGCCAAGAGAAAGCAAGAAGCATTGCCTGAGTCTGGTGATGTAGCTGAAGGTGAAACCCACAATGCCAAGAGCGCCAAAAAGAAATTTGTGTCTGCTTACGAGGAGGCATTATACGACTCGGATGTCTCAGATGATGACGTTGATATATACGATGAGGATGCAGAAAGATCTTCATCTTCAAGAAAGAATAAGGGCAAGAAAGCCAACCAATTTATTTTGGAGAGTGGTGATGAGCCTCTCAACTTGTTAGATCGTCAAGCATTAGCTCATATTTCTTCTTCCAAGCCAAAGAAATTCACAAAATCTGATCTTAAATCAAAGACAGATGAGTTCAAGACCAAAAACGGCAAGTTGGTTTTCAAGGAAGATGGTGCAATTGCTAAAGGAAGTGATAAAGAAGATCCATTGGCAAAGAGTGGTTCGGGTATTGATGCTTACTTGGATGCTGTTAAACAGGCTCCAGTGAGAGGTCAAAAGAACAAGTTGAAATTCAAAAAGACCAAGGGTGGTGATGACGATGATGGTGACAATTGGTCTGATGATGATGATGATGATGATACTAATAATAATAATAATGACAGAGCAGGCGCAAATCCCAAATCTGCCCTTAAGAAATCTAAAACCCTTGGGAAATCAAAGATATCAAAGCCATCAAACAAGCAAAAATTCAAGGCTAAAAAGAAATTTTGAATCTGTGGACATTTTTGAAAAGGAGTAATAGAGGGTCGGAGGAAGTAGCAAATTAATACACGAATTTTATAAACAAAATAAAGAATACAGAATAAAGAGAGTAAAAACAAATGAATAATTTAGTTGTAGTAAAAGTAAAAGTAAAAAAATATTTGTAGATATTGGCCAAATAGGGTACCTTGTGCGGCTTTGGATTCTCTCTGCTTAAGTTTTTATTAAAGTTATTATTATTATTTTTATTTGGCTTTCTCTTTTCTTTTCCCTTTTTTTTTTGCTTCTCGTTTTCTTACCAGTTGTGTTTCATCAAAATCATCAAAAACTCTCTGATTTAGTTAGTACTCTCACTCTTCCCACTCTTTTTACTATTAATACTAAGGCCATCACACCCGCCATTTACAACAACTATTCACTAACATTGATCCCAAAATGTCTATGACACTAGCGGAAAGAACTGCGCACAAGAGGAATTTGGTCAGGATAAGACTTGCGCGTTTTGGTCGTAAGAACCAACCTGTGTTCAATATTGTTGTAATGAAAGCCAAAAAAGCACAGCAAAAATTACCTCTCGAAGTGATAGGTACATATAATGCGGTACCCCTTCCGCAACCATTGCATGACAAATCTCCACCTGTGAAAGATATCAGCTTAGATTTCCATAGGGCTAAGTATTGGTTGGGTCAGGGAGCTGAGCCAACTGAGAAAGTGGCTTGGTTATTCAAAAAAGCGGGAATCTTGCCAAGTTTCTGGCCTGCGACTGCTAAATTGACACAACAGGTTCCATCACCGGTTGTTGAGGACGTTAAAGAGGTACAAGAAACACCAGTTGAACCAGTGAGACCAAGAAATGATAAGAAATATAGGTAAACCAAAGGAGAAACAAGGATGTATTATTTCCTTTTTTTATGGTTTGTTTTTTTTTTTTTGTAAATAAATAGCAATAGAGGAAAAAAAAAATTATGTGAAAATTCTGTTTTCTTTCTTTTGGGGAAGGTTGGGAATACCAGGTTTGGTCAATCATGCTTTATGAAAGATGTGCCATCTGGACTTTTTATTTGCGCCTGGTCCTGTAGAATTGTGCCTCTTTTTGAAATATCGGTTGGTGAAGTTGTATTTGAATTTAGATTTGATTGGCTCAAACCTGCCTTGATGAAGCTCTACCTCACTCGAACTTTCGTTACTACTATTATTTCTGTCATCACCATCACCGTCACCATTTTCATTATCAATATAATTATTAATAGAATTATCAACTTTATTATCAACATCATTATCAACTTTATTATCAACTTTATTATCAACTTTATTATCAACTTTATTATCAATTTCATTATCATTATCATCACCGTCGTTGTTGCCTTCTTTCTCCTCTATGTTGTTCTTGCAAGACTGGTTATTTGCAGTTTTTTGATGAAAAAGTTCAAAGTTTAACGGAGTCATTCTTCTAGGGAATTCTGCTAAATCGTTACTGTCGACTTTTTTGTCATAGCAATAAAAATCCAGGTTTTGCTTTCCCGGTGGGTATCTCAAATGTTGGGCAAGTATAGAGTATTGGTTATCTGGAAATGGATGTTTATCAATCACCGGTGTCAGTGTATATTCTAATGGAGAACCAAAGATCACTTCAAATTGATTTTGAACAATCTCCATTACTTCTCCATTACATCTCTGGTATTTCAAATTCAAGGCGGCCATCACAAGCGCCAGCGCCGCGATTTTCAACTCGGACAATATAGAGACATCAATCTCAGAATGGTGTTGGTACAAGTTGGCGAAAAACACTCCAATGTTTTGAACCATATACTTAGCTTGCTCATCGTCATTTATATAAATTGATTCAACGCACAGTATCAACACATCAAAAATTTGAATTGAAGGTGGCCAGAAGCAATTGTTTAATACTGTAGTTGAGATTACCGTGAAATTTTTGAGTTTATAGTCTTCAGTGCGTGAATTTGCAGCCAAATAGCGCGCTCTAGTATTGATCACTGCTTCCAATACACTGGCACTCAATGTGGGATCAATTACATGGCCACATATAGAGTCAAACATGTAGACTTTTTGAACAAGTTTTGCAATAAAGCCTATTCCTTGTTGCTCTTGGATTGTGATGCGACGGCATCTGAATTTGGACAACGCTTCAAGGACAATGCGTTCCATGATGTATTTCAATCTATTATTGGACAAAAACGCGATAACGCTTTCCATATATTCCATATTTACTTGCAAATTCAGTTCCAAAACATCTAAACTTTTTAGAATTTTAATGCAAACGGTGATATAAGCATCCAAATTCTCTAATGGGGTTTTATCCAATGCGTAAATGATTTTCAGAAACTCCGCTACTCTCTGTGCCTCTTTTCCCAACCGTCGGCGGGATCTGTCTTCAATACTACGACCATTTTCTTGAGCGTACTGCAAGAAACAGCTTGTATTCAAACTCGAATTAGTCACATTCGAACTAAAACTTTCGTACCCAAAAGGTTCTTCAACAATCATTGTTTTTTTTTTGTTTTAGATGTATAATTCATATTCAAAAATTGTGTTGCAAAATATAAATATAAATACAAATATGTAAACAACAAATAGAGCCAAAGAATAAAAGTACGTATGTACGGATCATACATTAAAAAAAAAAATAGAGCATCTCGAAGAGAGGAAGTAGGAAAAAAAAGAACACTACGAGTCCTAAACCATTGAAGAAAGAATAGATTCTATTTCTGTAGAATATACAATCATACAAGATTATTCAGTTTAATCGAATAAACCGAATCCCATGTCGTCGTCGGATTCTTCAGCTTCTTCTTCTGGAGCAGCTTCAGCAGCAGCAGATTCGGAAGCACCAGCAGCAGCGGCACCAGCAGCTGGAGCAGCAGCAGCGTAAGCCTCTGGGTTAGCCAATCTGTCCTTGATAGCTTCTGAACCTTCAAAGGTGTAGTCAGTAGCAATAGACAAAGCCAAGACGTTCTTGTAGTTGTTGATCAAAGAGTGACCAACTGATGGCAAGGTTGGGTAACCGACAGCCAATGAGATTGAGGCAATGGTGTTGATAGCGCTGACAAAGTGGCCAATCAATTCATCATCGGTGATATCCAAGATAGATGATGGGAAGATTTGACCATTGTCGTAAACTTGAACAACAGTCATACCGTAGGTGAATGGCGAGATGTTCAACATGTTCAACAAGGTAGCTTCGGAAGGACCAACCTTGGCGTCCTTTTCAACAACCTTGACATCTGAAACAATTTCAATGGTACCTCTGGCAATCTTGGTTGGAACACCCAAAGCTTGGAAGAAAGAGGTCTTACCTGGTTCCATACCGGTGTTACCAGCTGGAATCCAGACATCAGCTGGAGCAACAGCACCTGCTCTTGCTGGGGCAGCAACAACATTTGAGGTGATGGTGTCTCTGATGGTCTTCAAGTCACCGTTGGTGAAGATGAAACCAACGTTACCTTTAACAAATGGCAACAATTTTTCATAGTCTGGCAATTCAGAAAGGAAACCTCTGATGGCTCTTCTGACCATAGTGTTCTTACCCATCAAGACAACGGCATCGTCTCTCAAAGCCTTTCTGATCTCGTGCATTTGTTGGGAGGAGACATTGTCAACACCAACAACGAAGATTGATTTGTATTCTTCCAACAATTCTCTCAATTTAGAGAAGTATTGAACTTTCTTGTCTCTAGTACCACCCATTTCGACTTGTTTGATTATATTACTGTGACGATAGGAATTTAATGGTATGTCAATGACGTATCAAGAAAGAAAAAAAAAGGAAAAGAGGAAAAGAGGAAACAGGTAGAAAAAGGCTATAATAGTATAAGGCGCATTGGAAGAAGGATTTTGCAATTTTTCACCAACTGGCGAGAAGGTGCGAAGCGAGGGGGGGGACGAGAATCTAGTGTGCGCGAAAATAGTAAGAGATAATATTGTGCAGAATTCAAGTGTAGAAAAAGAGAGAGAAAGAGAGAGAAAAGGTAAAAAAAAACAGGAGAAAAATTAGTATGAAGAGGAAGAAAAAAAGTTTTCAACCCTCAGGTCATGTGACTCGGTGAGACATAAATGAATTAGATCTTGTGGTAGCGCCTATCTCTTTTAATTGTCATATGAGAAATGCAACAACTAGCTAGTTATCTATGATAGTGTTGCTAGTAGTGGTGGTAATACTAGTCATTAGATCTAAGACATGTCTGTGCAACATAGTTCTCAGCATAGTACTAATAAGATTGGTTATCTCCAATTCCATTTCGATGATTCTTTCTTTTTTTTTTTTTGCTTTAACTTTCTTCATTTATTTATACATGTATTTTTGATATTTAGCCTAGCCCTTTATGCTCATAATCAGAGCTTACAAATGCATCTTTCAAATATACTTTCCATAGAGCCTCCAACTTATCCAGTTTCCTACCTTTCCCACCTTTCTTGCCTTTACCGCCTTTTGCAGCAACTTGTCCCTCATTTTCTTCTTGTATTCCTTTTCCGTTCTCTTCTTCCTTCTCGTCATCATCATCATCGTAATCAACATTGTTGTTGTTGTTGTTGTTGTTGTTGCTGTTGCTGTTGCTGTTATTGTCAAGTTCTTCGCGCTTCGTTTTTATGGGTTTGCCAAGATCCCTGGCGAGTTTCAACCACGAATCAACAGTGAGCACTGGTAATTGGTAATCTGCATCATCCGTCATATATTCAATCTCAAATCCAAACGGCTTGTCGCCTTTGTTGATTGCTTCCAAATCTGCATAGTAATTGACATAACGTTCAGGTGTAAATGTTTGTGGAATGTATGCGGGGCCGAGCTTGGCCGTTTTGGGCATAGGAAGCGGGAATGTCTTGTCGCGCTTCTTCTCGGCTGACATGAAAAGTGAGAATTTGTCCTCCTTGCTTTCATCTTCGGAGTCGTATAAACTTTGCTTTTCAATGAGTGTTTCAATCTCGTAAAAAAATTTATCCCATGGTTCAAATTTAATGGTTTTGAGTTCATTAGCAAGTTCTGTGATGTTGTATTCCCAAACTCTCAATCCTGGGTTAAATGTTGGCACTATTGAACTTGCAACGTGGGCAATGGAGTATCGTTCACCATAGTTGCCCGATTTGCGTTTGCCCTTCACCTCTGCATATAGTGATTCACGAAGAGTTTCCATATATGCAACTTTGTTCGCTGGTACGCCGCCTTGGACTCTGAAAAACCCATCATCGAATTTCGAATCGAGTGCTTTAAAAAGCGGCGTTTTGCCAAGTGGTGCTGTGTCCTTATATTCGTCATATTCGTCAGCATCTTCAGATTGGAAATACGATAATAAACCTGTTGATTTTGACTTATTCTTTCCCTCTTGGTTCTTCTTCTGGTTCTTGTTCTTCTTCTTCTTCTTCTTTTCTTGGTCTTCTTTTATAGATTTATAAGCGGCAACGCTGTCCAATGGTATGATGTGGTCTAAGTTCATGTGTCCGTATAATCCACCAATTATGACATCGCGAAATTCGTGGGTCCACACCACGTATTTTCTTAAACATGTCAAATCATAATTTTTCTCATTTGGTGGGACATGGCCAGTGAGCCACACTTTCATTTTTCTTGCTCTCATTTCTTTCAAGACATACCCCAACCACTCAAAGAGTTTGTATCCGGGTTCTTTTTTGCCATCGCAGTTGTCAACCAATGGGTTCAGTTGGTACCAGTATAAGGTGTTTATTGAGAGGATTGCTAGTTTTCCGGGAATGACTTCTTTGAAGAAATATGCACCACGGTTGAAGACGTGCATTTGGGCCTGTGGAATAAATTTCTGCCATATCTGAAATAATTCTCTGGTTTGCAATGTTGGTCCAACACTAAACAAATTGTGAGGAAACACGTCATTGTTCCCCAAGCTTGGGATAAGGTCAACTTCCAATTCTGGTGTGTCTTTCTTCTTGAATGTTTCGTACATCAAGTTGCTCACCAATTCATTCATTTCAAAGATGTTTTGTTCTGTACGTGGGAAATTTCGATCATTGTCATGGCGTATATTGTCTCCAGTCCATACAATAAAGTCAATCTTGTCTTTTAAATTCTCAGCTATCCATTTTATTGTGTCATTCATTGCAATCATTGATGAGTCGCAACCACTAATGGCGTTACCGTATTTCTGTGCATCACCGGTTGAGCCATGGCAAGCCTCATCGAAGGAGGAGCCTATCTTGAAATAGGGGTCGGGATGGATATCGGTAATGTGCAAAAATCGGCCATGAATAATTTGTTCGCCTTTCTCTGGTGTGGTTAACTTGATGGACTTTTTCGGGGTAAGACCCAATCTTTTGAGATCATTTTGTTGTGCTAGGCTCGGTTCAGTTAATTGTATATTGATATTAGTGTTGGTATTAATATTAGTGTTAGTGTTGGTACTTGTATCAAACTTTGTTATAGCAAATAGTGATGCTATTGCCATCAACAGTATGAATATGCCCTTGATGTATGTTTGCACCTTAGTTGCACTATTGGTTCCATAAACCCTGCTGTTGGACTTATGGCTTGGGTTGTAAATCAGGTCTTCTTTTTCTAGTAGCAACGGCATCCTGTGCAATAACAACAAGTAGAGGGAAATGTGTCAAAAAAAGAAAAAGTACTTGTTGACTATTGAGCAGAGTTTTGCAAACTCTGGTCTAGATAATCGTATATTTTGCAAGTAAGGTATGTGTATGTGTCTCTGTGTGTGTGTGGTTGTATATATATATATATATATATAAAGATTGTGTTGCAATGCAAAATGACCATCTGGGTTAAAAAGAGTGGAGGGTAATGGTTAATTTCGAAACCGGGATTATGGTTGCAGGGGGTATTATTAGTATGGATACACGACCAATACATCTGAGCAGCACGTGTCCACGCTCATACTAGTTTTCCTACTAGTTTTCTTACTAGTTTTCCTACTCGTTTCTACAATTAGTATTGTATGTGCTCAGTTAGAGAGATAAATAGGAGAAGAGAGTTAATGTAAAAGGAATAATCAAGTAAATATTAAAATGTAAGGTCATGATATAATTAGAATAATTGTCTCTTTAAATGTCAACTTTAAAGTATAGTCTAGCCAAGTAACTCTAAATCATCTTAGTAGAGATCTAATCCATCATCACTAATGGTTATGTGGATAATATTTTAAGCTTCCTCTATTCTAATTGTTATATATATATATATGTATGTATATTGTTAAGTAAGATCTACAATAGAAGATAGCATGCTTTATATATATGTGTCACAGTGCGACACACACTGGACGCTCTGTGCCCTCGTTTCCGCTAAGTGAATATTTGGAAAATATTGCACGACATAGGAAACTTGAAACTTCAAACAAGATGAGTTTATATAAATAGGAACGAGAAGTGGTAAAATTAACTTATCACTATTATATAGAAATATCGGTTAAATACAGAATTTATACGGTCAACTACATTGAACACAAATCACTAGGTGATTGTGCAGAGTGTATACTCTCACGATTCTCCTTACTAGTGACTTTGTATGAGACAATTTACTCTCTTAACTTATGAGCATTGAGACCTTTATAGGTGCGATCATTGACAATTACACTTAGTTGGAATATAGCCTATCAAGTCACGAACTCAAACCGCTGGTATCGGTGAGCTACCAGCTCAAACCGATGCTCAGCAGTCGTACACTTGTCACTTGTGACAGTGCTATGCGACAATATGTATATATATATATAAGCTATTGTGTTTTGTTAGTTTGTATAGTAGAGCCTGTGTCGCAAATATAAAATATGACAGGAAACAAGAATCTTGTAAAATTAAAATAGGAGAAATTGTAGTGGATCATAGTGGATCATATAATTCTACGACATACAGTTGCGACATTCAATTTTATTACCCAAAAGAGAAGTAATTTGCTATATGCGGAAAGAAATTGGCAATGAAAGGAAGGGAAAACAGGAAACGGAAATAGTACAAAAAGTACAAAAAGTAAAAAAGAGACAAATAAATTATGTGCTCTCTCCTTGCCTCTCTGTCTTTCTCCTGCTTTGTTGCACTGGGCACATATTGGATTCTGTTTTCTTTATCCAGTCAAATATTGTGTCATACTCCAAATCTAATTTCGAAATTCTATTATTACTATCCTTACTATTACTATCACTATTACCATACCAGCTCTCATAACCTATTTTTTACAAGATTTGTAATGACAATTTGTAGCTCTTTTTCTTTTTTTGTTTTTTTTGTTTTTGTTGTTGTTTTTGTTTTTGCTCTTAAAAATTAGAGATAAATCTCAATAAGATGTTAGAGATTCTATAATCCAAATTTCTATGATCTTGACGCTTAGAAAGAAAGATAAACACTTACACGATGGTTTATAGTATTAAAAAAAACCTTTTTTTTAAATTATAGTTTCTAAGTTTTTACTTCTATTTTTTCCTTTGGGTGGGGGAAGGGCATACTCCTGAATAGGAAGTGTAATTCAGAGAAATTAATAAAAAATGATTCGCGTGTAAATTCTGTGGGAGGGTACCTGATAGTGGCTGTGATTAGTTTGAAGAAACTCCTTTTTATTTCTTTTTTTTCTCTTTATTTTTTGTCCTTTCCCAACTTTGTGTGGCCCCGCAATAACTCTACGTGTTGTTTTATGTTGGTAATGATGATGTTGATGTTGGTGATGTTAATGCTGTTGTTGTTGTTGTCACTTCGCAATAGGGTAAGAAGTAGATGCAGAGATTGCCAACCAAAAACAGGAAGAAAAGAAGAATTGCACTTTGTTATTTTCTACTTCTGTGTCTGTAGTTTACCTCAGTTGACACAAACACAAACATAGACACAAAGACTCTCTAACTCTCTTTTAGTTCCTAAAGAAAACCGCGTCTTTTTTTTTTTTTAATAAACAAAATACAAAACATCTCAAATGTAAACACTGTGCTCCTTTTTTTGGCTCTTTATATATATAATTTACATATATATACCAACGTGAAATTTAAATTAAATGTGAAAAAATTTGGGAGAATAGCAAATGCAAAATGTGGTCAATCAACCAAACAATGCAAAAGCACAACATTGGAAAACAGATTTACATATTTATATGTATATATTATTTATGACCGATTAAATTGGATGCATTAATTGAACATCTCCATCACAGACAAACTGCACTTTATATTAGCTAATATTCTATTCTCTTTATAATTAATGTATTTCCCTTTTTTAGTCTCTCTCTTTTTCTCTCTCTCTTTATGTAAACACAAACAAACAAATATCATATAACGCGTATTTTGGTTATTTGTTTGTTTGTTTGTTGTACCCCAATTCACCCATACCCTTTTTTGCTCTCTTCAGTATACATATATATATATATATACTCTAGTACCTTTCCTTCATATATTTCAAAAATTTACATTCACAAGTTTATTTATTGCATAGTTTTGTTCACACCAACTGTTGACTCTTATCTTCAAAACTTTCCCTCATTTACAAATTATTACTTTCTTAACCCCCTCCCCTCCCTTCCTCGCCTCATACCATGCTTCAATTACAAACACCCAGCAAATTACCCACATTCACTCAGATGAAAGAACAGGCAATGACACCAAACACATCCACAATGTCTAATACTACACCTGCTTCTGCTCATGCTACTTCTCATACACCTGCTTCTGCATTTCAACAGAAAGTTACCTTACCACCATTATCATCGATCCTTTCCTCAGCACAATCAAACCACTACAAAGATCACCCATTAACCATGCTTCCACCAACATCATCAACAAACACTAGTGCAAACACTAGTGTATCTACTTTTCCAACTGCTACACCTTACAAGAAACAATCACCAATTGAGTCATATTCAAGCACACCAATTATAGCATCTACTCCATATTACTCACTACAACACCTGCACAGTTTCCCAATCACATCTTCTGCTTATCATTCACAACCAAGCAGCTTTGCATCCTCAACCTCCAGCTTACTGTTGAACCCATCACCACCACCATTACCACTACCATACCAACAACAACAACCACAACAACAACCACAACCACAACCACAATCATTTGCAAATGGAGACCACCCACTGTTTTATTCCAACAAGAGAGCATACAACTCTTCCAGCATCGACGACTCATCTATAATGGACACAAGTATACTCGAACTCCGCAAAAGCAAATCAATGACAAACACATCCAAAGCAGCAACATCAACTTTATCATTATCAGCTTCAGCGGTGAGACCAGCGTCGACTGTGCTTGTGAAATCTACAACTTCACCCACATCAGAAAAAGCATATGCATTCATCTCTCACTCGCCAGCTACTTACCCTTCACAAGAACCAGCTATAGACAATGCACCACTAGCACGTCGCAAGAGAAGAAGAACCTCACCCCACGAACTCAACTTGCTCAACAAGGAATTTGAAATTGGAACCACACCAAACAAAATGAGACGTATAGAAATTGCCAAAAAGGTGCACATGACTGAAAAAGCAGTACAAATATGGTTTCAGAATAAGAGACAGAGTATTAGAAAACAAAGCAGCTGTGAAAAGGAAGTATTGGTATTGCCAATGACCAATGTCTCTGTACAACAACAACAAGAGGAATTGGCCACTCAACAGCAACAGCAACAACAGCAACAGCAGCAGCAACAACAACAACAGCAGCAACAACAACAACAACAACAGCAACCGATTGAGTCAGTCCCAACCGTTTCTACATCATTACCATCTATTGTTTCATCAACACCTAGCAAACCACATATTACCACAGTACCACAGCTGCTCCTAAAAGCAGCATCGTCAACACCATTGAGTGTGACAATCGAAGCTAACGAACCTCAACAATTACAACATGGCGCCATGATTGAAACAAACAAGAAACAACCAACTGCATTGAATGGCAACACTACATCTACAATGACATTCAAGTTGATACCTAACATAAACTCAAACTCAACCAATTCAAATATGTTGCCTAGCTTGGGAGGAAGCAAGGTTACCCAGAAATTGAGAATGGAAAGTCTTGGAATGATGATGAGCTCAGAAAGAAAAGTATTGGGCGACATCACCAACCGTATGTAAAGACAGAAAGAGGGGGGACAATTCTTCACTATAAAGCTAATGTATTATTAAATGTATAATAAGTATATAAATTTGTAACGTTTCAATTTACGAACACTTTCATTTCTACATTGACAATTAACAAGATGTTTTGTAATAAAAACTTAAAAGAAAAAATATACAAAAAGGAGTACTTACACCACGATGAAGTATTAAAAAGAAACGGGAAAGGAAAAAAAAAAGATAATGAAAATAGGTCGCGATGCATCTTGCCACAAAAAAAGTGTTTACCTAAAACAAACTATCATGAGCGTTACCTTTTGTGTGTGTATAAGCGTGCAGACCCCTTTCAATTTTTATTGGACTAAGAAAGTAAGAAAGAAAGAGAGCACTCTAGAGCACACAGACCACCCTCTTCCTCCCCTTCTCCTCAAATTTTGTTTCTTTAAACGAATCTAATGCAACCATCAATCTTAAGTTGGTTTTTTTTTTATCAGGTTTTCATGGTAGAGTAAAAAGAGATGTTGGCTCTCAAGCAAGAGTCAAAGACTGTAAGAAATTACGCATTACTAGGGTCATATATAGTAAAGAAAACAAGATGAGAGTTAAGTAGTCAAAGTAATAATTTTTTGATTGGAATTGATGCAAAAAAAAAACATACCAAACAGAAAAACCTGTAATAATTGACTCAAATGAAAAAGGTGTTTGCCACCACTGAAAAAGCATGTCCATCATAAGCCAAAGACCTTCATGAATAAGGTCATGAGCATTCTCTTATTGGAGCCACTGTTTATCAAACAAGAGAATTGGCCAAAAGAAACAACCAAACATTTGGGAAGTAAATTGGTGTTACAAGACAGTTGGTAGCATCTTTTGAGTTTGTTTCACTCTGGATACTTTGCATATTAAAAGTTGAATAAGACGAAGAAGAATGTACAGAAAGAAGTACAATATAATACAAATTGTAACAAGAAGGGACTTGATATCGGTAAAGTAAATCTCAAGTGATCACTAAGATATCTTCGTAGTTGAATAAGTGTTCAGATAACCGTTTATCTCCATCTTCTCCTCCTCCTCCTCCTTATTTAATCTCTTTGGATCAAAATATACCTAACAGCTATTCTTGTACACCCATCTTTACTCTATCTCTTTAATCAATCAAAAGGATACATCAAAATAATAAAGCAGAAGAATAGGACCAGAGTAATACCAGAAAGCAAAACATTCTACTTAAATAGGTCAAATCCGATTATTTCTATAATCGAAATTGAAATACATGAATTATTCAAAAATACAAGATAAAAACAATTTATGTACTTACCTCGTATTGTATTCATCCCCTTCTCATCCTCCTTTTCCTACTCCTCCTCTGTATATCTACAATTTTGTATAAAAAATAGTAACAAAATTTAAAACTTTAATTATTTAATTCATTGATTTCTTTAAGAAAATTACTTGTATCTACAAAGATTTAAATAATTTAACGACCACGAGAAGTGGTTTTGGTGTGTTGACCTCTAACCTTCAATCCCCAGAAGTGTCTGATACCTCTGTGGGATCTGATCTTCTTCAATCTCTCCAAGTCATCTCTCAATTTAGATTCCAAGTTGTTAGCAAGGACGTGGTAGTCTTTACCGTCGACTTGGTCCTTTTGTCTGTTCAAGAACCAAGCTGGGATCTTATAGTTGGTTGGGTTTTGCATAATGGTGACAATTCTCTCCAATTCTTCTTGGGTCAATTCACCGGCTCTCTTGTTCAAGTCAACATCAGCCTTTTTACAGACCAAGTTAGAGTATCTTCTACCGACACCTCTAATCTTGGTCAAGGCGTACATGATCTTGATTCTACCATCAATGTTGGTGTTCAACAAACTATAAAAATAAGATTATGTTAGTAATTGTTTTGAAAAAAATTGTAAAATTAAATTTCATTCATGGAGATGGAAAAGTAATGTAAATGAATAGAAAAAAAACAAGTTAAAGCTTAGTAGATGATTTGTAGCACATTTTTATTCCCACTGGCAAACTTATCAGGCTTTGTTGACTACCAAACCACTTGAGTAGCAGTTCACATGTTTGATAGTAGTGTAAACTCTCTTGTAGTAATCATGGAAAAGAAGGATCGTGAAAATGAACTCATTTCCATTATATGTTTTTCCTTCCAGTTTTTGCAAAACTTCAGTTATTAATGCTAATGACTTCTTGCTCCAAAAAAATTGTATATTCGATTCTATTGATGGTAGAAAAAGTACTTCACAATGTAATGCTATTGTTGTTGCCGTTGTTACTTCTGCTGCTATTGGTATTGGTACTGGTATTGCCATTACTGCTACTCGTGATAATAATAGTGATAATTGTGCCCTGCTCTGCTTTCATCTTGCTACTCCTTCACTTGACTTGATATATTCGTCCACTTTTCGCTGCGATGGTCTCCATTCAATCCTCATCGCGCTTGATAGTCCACATACCGTAAAATGTGTTGGAATGAACCTTGTTCTTGGACAACTAATGGCATCTTTGGTCTATAGTCTGTTGATGGTATCTAGGTCTTTCTTAGAACTCCAAAAGTAGACTTTTTTTTTTCAAAATTTCCTATACTTGGCGTTGGTTTTTTTCTCCCTGGCAAAACTGTACATACATCGCGCGCACACACACAGACACACACACAAAGATTATACACACACACATGTACTAGAGGACAAAGTTAGGTAGCCGAGAGCGAGTTTATAGCCCTATTTACATCACGTGATACCCTCGAGAGGTACTTTCACTGCAAAGACGTAAGTAATTGAGTGTACAGCATGAGTGTAAACAACAAGGAAGATATAGAGATAGAAATAGATATAGACATACATGTATACGTACATACAAATGTTCAAATATATATATATATATTTATATATTTATAAGAGTAGGATAGGTGATGTGTGTAAAAGTTGGCAAGGGTTGGTAAGGGTTGGCGAACAAGACACGGGGAATGTAGAGATAAAACTACTGGAGCATTTCACGCTTCAAACACATTTGTTCCTATTAAAGATATCTCTATTTACAATCTCATTACTTCATTGACCATCATATTTGGCGATAAGCCATTCCATTGCTGGCTTCTCCACAAAGACTCTATTCGCTTTCAAGATGTCTCTCACTTGCACTTCTTCCTTGGAGAGCACTCTGCCCTTTAATTTCCTCAATGCCTTTATTTTCTCTGGCTTTGACAAGTTTTCTAACTTTTTGTCGCTAATGAAAAACTGTCTCATGCTTTGTGACAAATTCTCCCTCTCTCCATCTGTAATGAATAGCATCGACAATTGTTCAAGCCTGTGTGTTGATACAAAACTTTGTGCTACTTCCAAATTGCTTTGTTTGAATTGACATTCATTCTGAGTGACAAACAAGTTTCCTTGCTTGTATTGCGAGGTTAATGCGACTTGCATGGCTTGGTCATATTGCTTCTTGTTCAAATCCGTGCTCCAGTCATGTGGTCCCTTGATTGCATGTGCTTTAACTTCATTGTCCAAATGTGGCGAGTTACCAGTTCCCAAACGAGCACGCCCAGTACCCTTTTGAGGACGCAACTTGCGACCAGAGTATGGTTTGTCACTCTTTAATGTAACATAATTGGAACCAACACGGTCAGCATCTGCTTCGTAAACAACAGCATTCCATAAAAGATCTCGACGTGTAGGCTGCTCAGTACGGAAGAACCAGGTAGGAAGTGGGATAAAAGATTGAGGGGCAAGACTTGGAAAATCTCGAAGCTGCGCCAATGTATAGCTTGGTGGTTGTTCAAAATGAAGCGAAGGTTCGGAAGATGATTTGATTGGTGTTGTAGTAGTAGTAGTAGTTGTTGTTGTTAATGGTAATGATGATGATGATGATGATGCTGCGGAGGCGGAAGCAATGGTGCTAGCCTCAGGTGCCATGGTGGCCAATCTTCGTATCGAACGGAGCATCATACTGACAAAACAGAAAAGTTAATGTGTATAACTAGTTACAACGATTCTACCTTTGAGTATTGGTGGAATGCTCGTATACCTCTTCTTGTTGGTATTTCCTCCAACTGATTTGACATTGGAATTTTTTTTAATACTAATTCCTATTTGGTCGAAAGGCTTTGGTAGCGACTATTATAAATATGCATTGTGCGATTACATACGCACGCACAAATACTTTAGAATATTCTATATAGAGACATACAAATATTCGATCACCCCAACTATCCACTAGATCTACAATCCAAAAAAGGAAAAGGAAAAGAAAAAGAAAAGAAAAAGAAAAGTAAAAAAAAAACTGAGTACAAGAAACTTAAACAAAACATAGCAAGGTTGCTTAGTAATTAATAAAAATCTATTTCTAAACTATAACTATACTGTATTTTTGTTCTTGCTCTCGTTGCTGCTATTTTTCATGTTTTTATTTGTGTCTGTGTCCATATTGCCACTCTTGTGAGTGGGCTGCTCCAGCTCTCCTTCTCTCTCGTCATCGCTTCCGATGATGAAATCATCAAGTTGAGTCTCGCCAATACCTTCGCCCAATTCTATATCATCAATGTAATCATCACTCTGAGCTCTCGCATACGACCCTTGACCTTCTGTAGTTCTAAATCTATCCATAGTCTTTGCAAAAAATCCCTTCAGTTGCGACGCGTCTGCTTCTTCTTCAAATCGACTTAATTGATCTGCCCATTGCACATTCTTCTTGCGCCCATTGCCTCCATTTTTCTTCATTATTGGAGATGGCCTGGCTCTCCACGATGCATAGAGAAGGTAAAGACCCCAAATAACAATGAGGATGACTGCAAGTTGGATCAAACGCGCAACTTTGTTGACAGTAGGTTCTGCCTCTGTTTCTGTTTCTGCTTCTGCTGAGGTACCAGCCGATGACACAGTATCTGGTTGCGAATCACTGGTTTCTGATGTTGTAGAATCATCATTGGACGATGGCGTAGATGGAGGATTTACCTCAATCTTACCCTTCTTTTGGACACCAAGTGGATAAGTTACAAGGTTTTGGTTTGTTTCGTCAACATCCCTAATATCATAATTATTAGTTGCAATTTCCAACAAAGCTCTCGACACCTCTGGCAAATCGTATGGCACCATATGGCTCGAGTTGTAAATATCGATAAATGTCAAGTTCCGTTCCTGAATCACATATCCAACTTTCTTATCATCGTGAATCCAGTCAAGCTTAGCATCTGGATTTTCGAATCCTTTGCGTCCATTCCAATTCAATTTCAGCACATATTGCAAGGTTCCCTTTGAATTGCAAATGATATCATTCATTCCACTAAACAAGATTATGGGAACCTGTTTCAAAAGATCAGGAAGCAAATGCACCGAGGGGAATGAATGCTGAGCATTAAAATTTCTTCCTACTCGACCACTACACTCACGCCATGTCTTCATCACTCTTAAATTCAAATCATGCTTGACTTCATCATTTCTCAAAAAAGGAGTCACGTATTTAAGTTCAAAAGGCCAGTTTATTCCGCATCCAGGCCACGAATCTCTCAACGTGAAATCGTACATATTAATGCACCTTTGATCATCATCAGCACCATCACCGTTTACAGTAGCCGATAAGAGTTTCGTCAAGATCCCCTCGCACAAATTTGAGTCCAACTCAGCTGGGTTCAATTCCTTGTCGTCGAATTTGCTGTCAATACCATCAACTATTCGTTGGCATTTCTCGTGGTCTCCAAGTAACTCCATCCATCTGGGATTTTCCTTGTCGATCAATTTGTTCTCAATGAAAAATGGCAAGTAAGATAAGCTTTGTTCATTTGGCGACACCCAGCCATTTCCAATCAAAAGTGATTTCAAATTATATTTCTTTTGTCCTTCTTCCAATTTTGCATTTCTTTTAAGGATGGCGTCTGCAATGTATGGGATATATTGTCCGGCATAGGATTCGCCAGCAAAGTAAATATCATTATCAATCTCCTCGGGGTAAATCTCATAATACTTCTCCATAAACTTTAGAAAATAAAAAGCCATATCTGGCAAATCGTGAAGCCATTTCCCTTGGTCGGTATAGCTGAATCCCGTGCCAGCTGGTTGGTCAACGTAAACCACATCTCCGGCCTTGTGCCAGGATCCATTATTCATAACAACTTTTTCATCTTGGTTAATTCTAAAAGGCCCGGTTTCAAGTAAAGCGCCATCCATCGATGAGCAGCCTGGTCCTCCATTAAGCCAAAAGATTGATCGTTTGGAGTATGCCGAGTCGGTTGATTTCTTGGGGTCGGTGAACTTCCAGAAAAAGTACATTGTATTGTTTTCGGGAAAAAGCTCGACTTGGCCAGCATACATTATAGGCTTGAAATCATCGTCAATATTTTCGTGGAGCCCTGGTAGATCCGTCACCAAGTATTGCTTTGCCGGGTCACTATCACTTCCTTCCTTTGGTGGAATAGCTAGGACTGAAGTGATGATGAATAGGCATATAGTATAGATGGATGAAATTAACATTTTGCAAAACAAATGTTACTCACAGTCCACTACTTTGTTTATTTTTTTTTTTGGATGAAGGGGTGTATGTTTGTTTCTAAATAAACCAGGAGCTAGAAGCAAAGCAGATATATGGTAGGCTCGTGAATAAATGTGATTTCAATTAATTGGGTTGGGTTGGTGGGGGGTAGTGTGTGAGAGAGAGATTGTTGGTGTGTGTGTCAGTGTGAGGGGGAGGTATGGTGAGCAAAGAGAGGTGTGTCTATGTGTTGTGGGACGATTGACCGAATCCGCGCCCTTTTTTTTTCGAAGTAAAAAAATAAAGAAGAAAAAAAAAGAAATTGGACTAAACTACTAACAGCGCGATAGGAATATCAGAGAATACGGGTACAAAAGGTTATCAGATTATCAGATTATCAAATTATCGGATAACTTGAAATTCTGTTTTTCCGAGTCAACTTTTTTTTTATTATTTTTTATCTTTGATGCCTGTTCTGTGTGTCAATATTGACGTTATTCTATATGGAGAGAAAAGAAATAATATTGGGCAGAAAGAGAGAGATAGAGAAAATGTGTGAGTGTGGGGGAGGAGGTCGGGGTGAAGGCTGATTCCTCTTGTTGTTTCAGATTTGGGCACTTAATGACGGCGGAAAATAAGTCGAGCCTTGCACGATCATGGCTTCAAACCGCCCTTATCATCCCAGAATTAGAGCAACAGTACTTCTAATGACCCCACTTTGCAACCACAGAACAACAACAACAAAAAAAAAAACGAACAAAAAAAGTACACTACACTGTAAATTATTAGCCAAATTGTTTTATGTATTTTAGTAAATGATAAAAATGCAAAAAGTAGTAAAGCTAAACAAAAACGAAACGAGAACAAAACAAAACGAAACGAAATGGAATGCAACGGATAGAGGCATATCCCTTCATATAAATGTATCTATATCCAACATCTATAACACGTTAAAGAAAACACTCACACACACAACACCGCCAACCAATGCTGTTTGTTTCCAGAACAAGCTCTTTTCGCCCACCAGTCCCATTACTCTGTTAGCGCTAGAGGTGCTATTAACAGAGTGGGTGGTTGATTCCAGACTGGAGTCAGAAGATCCAGATTCCGAACCAGATGAAGCACTTGATCCCGAGCTAGCACTATCGCTTCCAGAGACACCTGAAGTAGTCAAAGTATTGGCCAGCCATACTGATTGTGAACCAGTAAATCCCCATTGATTGTATGAAGCAGTCTGAGAAGCATCTGAAGCAGTGGATTGGGCCGAAGCAGTAGAGCTAATCTCTGTACCAACAAGATTGCTTTGTGTATGTTGGGAGACTGCTGTTTGTGATGCAGATAAGAGATTGATTGATTGAGCAGATGGTTGTGAAGCTTGACTTTGTTGCTGGGTTTGTTGTGTTTGTTGTGATTGTTGTGTTTGTTGAGTTTGTTGTGACTGTTGAGTTTGTTGTGACTGTTGAGTTTGTTGTGACTGTTGTGTTTGTTGTGACTGTTGTGTTTGTTGAGTTTGTTGTGACTGTTGGGTCTGAACTGTTGCAGATGTGGCAGTTGTTGCTGCCTTAGTCTCAGCACCAGTAGTAGTGGTTGTTACATCCGTGGACTGTTGAACACCGTCTAATCCACCCAAGTTAGCAGCGTGTGAGGTGTTGATGATAGCAAGTGCCAATGTAGCAGCAGTGATGTATGAAAATGATGGCATTATTGTATTTGTATATTTTGAAAGAACTTTGAGCTTATCGTTGACTATTTGCACTTTGAAGTTTAAACCTTAATTTATATAAATATATATTAATATATATATATGTAGTATATATTTTATATTGGTAAAGAATGGTTGATGTATTGTCAAGTCAACTGTCGATCATCTCAAATGAGAAACTTTCCCTACTATTTATACTCAAAGTTTTGACACGTTCTTTTGCGTCACATAGCCATGATTTCATCTTCGCTTAAACAGATAAAGTGTGATCTCAGTTGATCCCGATTGTTTTCGACTGATCTAAAGACCAGCAACAGCCAGCCATTTTTTGATTTTTGATTTTTAATTTATTTTTTTTCTCTTGTGCACAGACTTGTTACAAACAAAGAGAGAGAGAACAAAAGAACAAAAAAAAGGAATAAAAGAATAAATAGAAAAAAAAGAATAAATAGAAAAAAAAGAATAAAGAAAATTACAGCAGTTACTTAGTTTGCCGATGACACAAAATCAAAACTTTCTCGGTGTTTGTAAGTTAAGGGGCTGTGGGGACTCCCCTTTCGCAACTTTACAACTCTATGACTTTTTTGACTAATAAACTTCAAAGCCATGCGACGCTGAAACAAAGGTGGAAAATTTAAACACAATCGGGAAACTGGGATTTGAAACTTTGAGATAAGCCTTGTCAAAGTTTTCTACTTGACCAACTAACCCCTGGCCGATCTTTTAAAAACACAACCAGCCATCAATGATGCATTATGATGATTGAAGTTGAAAGTGGTGAGGTCAAAGAGTCAGAGAAAGAGTGTGTGTGTGTGTGTGTGAGGAGGCAATACGTGGTACATCATTAATTTCTGGTTGAAGTTGAATCTTTTAAAAGAAATGAAAGGAGAGGCGCAGTATACTCCATGGAACTACGGTGAAGTTTAGGCAATTGCCACAAACTTAGTCTCATTACCTTTGTTGGTACAAGACTGAATAGGCAATTATTGTTAAAATATAATTCAAAAAAAAAAACAAAAAAAAGAGTGTAGATCTTTTCACAAATTTTTTTAATAATAAAATACAAGCGCCAATAAGATGATCATTTCAGATTAAAGCGTAGATAAGATCTTGACAATAATCTAAAGCCTCTGATGAAGCACCGACAGACTCAGTTTCGACATCACCGATACTGGCATGAAGTTTTCTGATTATTAGCCTTATTTGGCTAATTAAAAACTCGACATATGTTTCAAGACCATTCGACGCATATTTTATCTCAGTCAATAGCTCAATACTTGAGTAGGCTTTGTCGTCAGATTCGGATGCTCTGGAAATCAATTCCAGGCTTTCATGTTTGTCATTAGCTCCATTCTTTACTTTCGAATTAACATGTTCCTTCTCCTCCTCCTTGTCATCATTATCATCATCATTATCATCATCATTATCATCATCATTATCATCATCACTATTATAATCAGCTGCCAAAAACCCAGTAGAATTACCACATGACTCTTTGTGAATCAACGATATACAATCATCAAGAATTGTCTCATCATTCAAAGCAACTGCCTTTTTCAATTTTTTAACAACCAACAACTCTACTTGACGTTTGGCAAATAAAGAGCCTCGAATTGGAGAGAGTGGTGGCATTAAAGGAATATCCATGTAAGAGGGGTCCTTGATCCTTGAAAGCACACTAGATGTGTCAGTGCAATCAATAAACGGGTTGCCAATAATATCTTCTGTACTTCCCATAAGTTTCGTAGTAGAAGGGGACGGTACCATCATTGTCGTCGTCGTCATTTTATTCATCATCTGGACCTTGGAGTACACTGTCTTTTCGAGACTTGAACTGAATAGCCATTTAACCGCGTAATGGAAAACTGACACGGTGCCAGTATCGTGATAGTGCAGACCAATGTGCCCAAGTTTGAATTTGACCATGGTATTTATCTCACTATTGGGTAGAATATCAATCGCTTGAATTGTATACTCTTTTTCTTGGAGGTTAGTCATCAGCCCATGGGATTCAATACTTGAGACATAAACACCTTCGGATGCACGAAGTTGAATACTCAAACGAGGAATGCAAATTCGTTGTATGTGCTCTCTGATGATTGTCACGAGCGATGCCAAAAGTTTCAGTGCAGTGGCAAAACGGATTAGTTGTACACCTCCGAATTTTAAAGGTAGTTTATCAAGAGCCTCGTTGAGTGCTGGATCGTGTGATCCAACTTTCAATACTGTGACCGATAATGTATCGAGTAATTCTGTATAATTAATGAGACTAGGTGCACTAATTTTGTTTTCTTTTCCTTCCTGTGTCTCTTTTTCATTCAGTTTTTTTCCTCTTGTTGTGCTTGCCCCTAAACCTAAAAACAACAACTTGTTGATTGAGCTGGATTTGTTAGGAAGGAAAGAAAGTATTGCTTGGCACTTACCTAGAGCAGCATTTAACTCTTCAGCGATGCTGTGAAATGAATTTTTCAATACCACTTCAATCTCATCAATAAACTCCTCCCAACCGTCCCATTGACATGGCGCACATACAAACAGTGAATCTTTCGCAGCCAGTCTATCTGCATCAACACCAAGAAATATCACAGTTAAATAATCATATTGCGGCCTCAAAGATTCAAGCGCAGTTTTTAAAACATCCTGAAGCCATTTTGTATACTCTTTGTTGGTAATACTCTCAGTTGCGTTATATAGCGGACAGGCAAAGATTAAATTCAATGGTAAAGGTTTTGGTGGTGGTAATATTTTGGCAATATACGTTGACAGAAGCTCGCCTCCATGCAATAATAACTTGCAAAACCTTGCAAGATTGCTTGGAATCTCAAATTCATCTTGCAACTCTAACCAGCAAGTGCTCGTGAATTGGAATAGACTCACTTCTGGATTTTGCTGATTTCTTACTTGGTTCAAATAAAACGCCCATTTTTCAGTCAATGCGTCGGTTAGTTTATTACGGATGTTCAACTCTGGTAAGGCACCATCTGCAAGGTTCAAATTAAGAATACCATGATAAAACGTCACTGAACACAAGTCATCTGCTATTGAGATCATTCCTTCAAGTGTCTTGTCATTGTAAAGTAGCAAATAGTTGCTGAATAGATAAATCTTGGAGTCATCCCAATTCATTCCATCAACACTAATCTGCATATTGTCAAATATCACCAAATCGCCCAAGTCAAAATCTAGTTGCAATTGTCGTTTGATGTAGCTATTTACGTTGGCCTGGATCTGATAATCTTGCAAATTGGACATTAATGATGACTCGTTGTATATAGGCGGAGGCTTGATATTCAATATGTAACTTATCTCATCCAGTTCTCCCCCCACCCTGACTTCTGCCGTTTCACTTGAAAACGTTATTGAAGGTCGATAAACGTATTCCTCGTACCCTTCAGCAATCAATGGTGGAAAACTAACCAGCAATGGTGGTGATCCAATCGGATCGTTTGAAGGTAGTGGTCCCGCGGGAGAAAATACTTCATTTTCTGCATTGTCTGATTCATTTTCATAGGACATAATCGATGAAGTTCTCAGGTGATTACCACCGCATTTAACTCTTTTTGCATTTATCTGTGGTTTGTCTGTTGTTTTCTTCTCTTGTCCTCCATCCATCTCCGCCATTTCCCCCGCTTCTATCTCCATCTCCGTCTCCATTTCTATTTCCACTTTCCCCTTTCCTTTCCTATCCACTAGTGCTTCATCTAATTCCTCTTCAAGTTCCTCATCTGGTTCTTCTTCGATATCTGGCACATCATCATGGCACGACAAATACTGCTCAACTATAGCCCTATGCACTTCTTCTTCTCGACATTTTGTGTGTATTTTGCACTGTCCGCAAATTGGTCTCTTTTCTTGATCATACTTGTCCAAAACTAATGCATAACAATTCTTATGACAGATATGATCGCACAATAAATGTAATACTACTTCACCCGGCAACGTTATAGTTAAAGAGTCTTCGCAGAAACAACAATTGGCATAATCGTATCGTTGTGGTTCAACAACACGAACACTGTCCTGTGACAAAAATGACATTCTTGAAGGCTTCAGACTACTTTGCCCAGACATTCTCGAGTCGAAGGATACTGCATCTGAAGTACATGGTGGTGGTGGTGGTGGTGGTGGCAGCAACAGAAACAGGAACAGTTGAGGTGAAAAGCGGTCGCTTCGCACGGATTGCTGTGGTGAAAATGACAATTTCAGTTTAATTGTGGACCTTGTGGGAGTGATTGAACTTGTGGATCTGGTTGGGCTAGAAGAGTTGACTGGCGAGGTTGGCGTTACTGGCGTTGCCAGTGTTGTCGGAGCCATCGGAGTTGTTGGAGTTGTCGGAGTTGGTGGTAAGGACTTTGAATTCCTCTTTAGTTTGTCTCGCCACGAGACTCTTTTTCTCGACATTTTGTTATTATTGTTGTTGTAATTGGTGTTGTTGTTGTTATCTGTACAGATAACTCTTGATATCCAGTAGTGGTAATGGATTGTACGATGAAGAATAAACCATCTTTAGCAAATTAAATTACCTACTGAGTAGGATTTAGCATCTAAAAATACCTTGTCCATTTACTTGGGACCGTCAAAAATAAAAGAAAATTTCAACTGGCTTAAAAAAACGAATTATAATATTTATCTCAGTTTATTGGCGCATGGTGGAGAATCGAGAATGAGAATGAGAAGGAGAAGGAGGATGAGGATGAGGAACAGGTTGGGGTAAAGTGCGGGTTTCTTTATGTTACATCATAGTGTAACGTGTGTTCATTGTGATTAAATCTCTTAGCACAAAGCTGTGGTATGACTCTGCAATTATAATATCTTGTCCACTTGAGTATTACAAAAGTTTGGTTCTACCTTTGACATTTTAGAATAAAAAGTTTATGGAAATGTGGAGTACATCGCGAACAAAATAATTCCGGTCTCAATAACTAATTGAATTTGAAACGTAGAGTTATGGTAGCGTCGTTGTTTAATCGCAGGCTGGCTAGCACTAACCTTTTAGCCATCAAAGTTTATAATTGTTTTCATTACCAAAGCTCTTCCAGAGCTAACGCATTTTACACTCTTGAAAGGACATACAAATATTTCTAAACTATTGATTTGGTCTACTCTGGAATGGCATACAGTGTATTTGTCCATATTTTTTGTCCCATTTTCTTTTTTTTATTTCTCCTCAGTTTTTATTTTACTATTTTTACTGAAAAACTATACGAGATGGCAGCCGCCTTATGGTGCGAATAAAATGTTGGAGCACAATATTATATCTTTAACATATAAAATGGCGAGTGTAACGTTGTTCGCTACATTTAAAATCCAGGCAGACACTTGTCAAAAGAAAAATGTTTAATGAAATGGAGAAAGAAAATTATATGTACGTGATGTTTCAGAAACTGAACTCTGTCTTCTTTCTTAATCATCATCATCTTCTTCTTCTTCCTTTTCTTCATAAGCTGCAGCTGCAGCAACAATGGCAGCAAGTTCAAACTTTATTCTCGATTGGTATTTTATAGCTTTACTCCTGTACAAATAGAGCTTTTTTTTGCTAAGAGTCGTTTAACAAGAATCATGCATTTCACAAAACACTCTTTTCACGATTTAATTTCTTGGTTAAACCAATCCAACCCAGCTCGTAGAATGCTCTAAGCGAAATAAGGCGAATAACGCAATCTTTGTTAAAAATAATCGTTGTAATGATAATGATTCCAACTCTCGATGCTACCATATGAAAAATTAAGCATTCTCATTAAATATTTTGCGAAGAGATGCCAAAAGCTTTGATAATGTACAAGACTACCTTTAAAACTATACTTTTTAGATTATTAAGCTCAACGAGACATAGTTGTTCTACATAGTCTTTCTTCACCCCTTTTTTCTCAAGAAACAACTTATTTCAAATTTTTTCTTTACCTTCTGCAAAAATGGCTGGAAGAAATGCAATTAACAAACCAAAAATCAAGATGTTGGCACAGAGCCATGCAAGATCACTAAGCAGGAAAAGAGCAGCACGCTCATCGGTCCAAACTAGATCTTCTACTTCCAGATACGCTTCAAAGTCGTTGACTGCACCAAGACCTACCGATTCCAAGTCCTTGGCCTTATATACCGGTGAAACCCCGCTGTCGCAATCCGTGATGACAACAAACACATTATCGAAAAAGAGAGCAAAGAAAATCGCTAGAAACCAGAAGTACTTGTCGCAAAAGCAAGAAGATGAACTCATGATGGATATGGATAAGCAAATGAAGGAGAAATCAAGATTGGACAAAGTCAAAAAAGCATTGTGGGACTTGATTGAAAATTTTGAAAAGAATGGACCAACAGTGTTGCCAACAGGAGAAGGCACTACTTTGGGTGTGCAATCATTTTAATCCATAAGGATGTTTTAGTGGTGAAAATTGATGAAGGTATGAGAGAGTGGAAGTTACCAATCTTTATCTCCGTCTTTGATTTGATTTGATTTGACCTGCTTTGTTTTCTTTTGAATTGCACCTTTCCTGTTGCCTTCTTCCTCCCCCCCTCCCTGCCTCCAACTCCTGTTTCCACTTTTGACATAATGGTTTGTTTGTGGTTTTTCTCAGCTATTCATACTACAAACCACAAGTTGTACTTGAGGTAACAAAAGATAATCTTTGGCCCTCCTGTACGTCATTTCTTACAAAACTTTGTTGCATTTTTTATTATAACCACTACTACTACTATTATTCTTGTTCTTCTTCAGTTCATGTTTTTTTTACTTTATGTTTTTACATCTTTTCTTAATTTTTTTTTTTTAGATGTTTAGTCTATTTAGATCTAGCTAATATGCTTTCTTCTACAGTTTTCTTTAAGAATTGTGTCACTTCTTTTGGATTCTCTGCCTTGAATACCGATGTACCAGCAACAATCACATTAGCTCCTGCAACTGCCGCGGGCTTAACAGTATCCTTACCCAAACCACCATCGACTTCGATGTTCAAGTGTGGGTATTTCTGTCTCAAAGTCTCAACTTTTGGCATCATATCGGCCATAAACTTTTGACCACCGAAACCTGGTTCAACGGTCATGACCAATACCATATCTAAATCGTCTGCAAATGGGTAAACAACATCAATTGGTGTGTTTGGTTTGATACCCATTGCTGCTTTCAATCCATGTTTCTTGATCTTGGCAATGACTGAAGCGGGGTCCTTGGTTGCTTCGTAATGGAAAGTGTACGAATCTCCACCAGCTTTGGCAATGGCCTCAATCCATTCCTCTGGGTCCGAAACCATCATGTGGCAATCAAACACAATGGGCTTGTTGCTGTCTCTTGGAAACTGTTTTCTTAAACTCTCAATCACTGGTGGTCCAAACGAGATGTTTGGAACAAAGTGGCCATCCATGACATCCAAATGTAACCAATCGACATCTCCGGTGTCGACTACTCTTTTACAGCTGCATCCCAAATCAGCAAAGTTGGATGCAAGAATTGAGGGTGAAATAATTGGTTCGACCATTTTCTGTTTTTTTTTTAAAAAAAGATGCTTGAATTGCTAGTGCTTTCTTTTTTGTTTGCGTGTCAGCGGTAAAGGTGGTGCTGGTGGTGGTGTAAGTGTTGGTGCTGGTGGTGGTGTTTTTGGTCCCAATGGTGCACTTGAAATAATTCTGTTCAAAAGGAAATTAATTAAGCAATCGAGATTTGAGTATGGGCGAAATTTCCGTTCTTTATTAAAGATCCGGGGAATTCTAGTGCGACTGATACATTCATTTTATAAACTTTGTCTTGAGCCAACAAAAAATATATATATATATATAAAGAGAAGGTACGGGTGAACTAGTCGTCGACATTATTCCAAGAAAGTTATAATAGCAATTATTTTTTTTATATATAAATACTGTGGTGAACTGGATGTGTTATATGTTTAGTTTCACTTAAAAGACTTGAAGAAAAGAAATATTTCTTTTCTATTTTATTAATTCTTATTCTGCACCTAATCTCGACATTCGAGTAGGTGTAACACCATAAGTCTGTACCTTTTTTTTCTTTTTTGGCTCGACGGTCACGTCACGTCAATGGCGACTCTCACTATGTTTCTCGTTTTGCTTTCTCGCTCCGTTACTCACTCACTCACTTACTTACTCACTTACTCATTTATTTCCCACATAATTGTATCTCACATTTCTATTTACGGAATCGGCGCTCCAAAACACTGAAATCTTGAATTTCTCTTTTTATACAGCCGAAAGCAAGAGAAACTCTTGAAACAAGAATAGACAGCTAAAACTTTTTCTACGAAAATAAAAAATATACCTCAATGTCAGGAGAAGAAGAAACCAAGACCCCACAAGCAGATGGTGCCTCGTATAGGGAACAAATACTAGAATCAGCAAGGAGGAATAACACAGAGTTGTTGCTACAGATAAAGTCTGAGCTTGGAAACGATCAAGAGAAACTAGCACACCTTATCAATGAGTCAAGAGAAGTCATCACAAACAACACTCCATTACATCTAGCCTGTAATTTGGGTAATTGGGAGTTTATAGACATTGTGTTGGACATTGAGGGGGTTGAGATTGACCCACAGAATCGAGAAAAAGAGACACCATTACATGTTGCTGCAAAGTATGCCGTAAACGAACCTGAGCATGGATGTTTTGTGATTGACAATATGTTGGATGCTGGTGCAGACCCAAGAATCAAGGATCAAGACGGGTTGAAGCCAAGGGACTATGTCAGCAAAGATAATGAGAAATTATTGGACTTGTTGGAAAGCGCTGAGTATGCAATCTCAATGGAGCCACGTGAGGAGGATCAATTGAGGGAGTTTGAAGAGAGAGAAGCTGGAACTGGAAATGGAAATGGAAATGGAGTAGATGCCAAGGGGGAAACAGAAAATGGAAATAAGGAAGGTTCTGCTTCAGGATCGGAATCTGAAACGGACTAAACTTTTTGAATCATCTGCATCCAAATCAATGACAAATTCATTTTTTTTTTATTATCATTATTCTTATTATTTTCTATTTTTTGTATTCTCGTTTATTATCTAGATTATAGAGAACTCGTCATCATCAGTAGGTTTCCAATTTTGTAGAGTGGTTTTGCCAATATTTTTGAGCCTCTCTCTATTCACCTGCGATCTTTTCAATTGAAGGTATGTGGGACTTGCAATGGTGCTTGAGGTGGAAGGCAATTTATTAAAGGCAGTAATGAATGACTGATTACAAATAATACTTTCTGTACCAGCTTTAGGAGTCTTGTTTTTTGCTGCCGCGGCACCATTCTTGATTCCGTTGTTTAACACTTGCACAAATTGGCTAGGTACTATATAAAGCAAAGATACGGGTGATGGTTCCTTGTCTTGTGCCTTGTGGTATTCGTAGCCATCGTTTGTATAATGTAGTAATTTAAGATGGTGCACTATGGGTTCAATACCACTCAAACGATTAATGAAGCACCGCTCGAAATTTTTTGTCTTTACGCCATTGACAACTAAATAATCCAAGTATATAGGGTCAAAAATTAGTGCTGTTGTAGTATTGCATATCCCTGTCAATTGCTTAAGACAAAGCTTATCAGAGCATGATTTGGAATAACTGATTAAACTATCCGGCCTCCCGGGTTTTGTCCTAACAACACCAACACGGTCAAAATTGTTGCGTCCCCTATGAAACTGATCGTTGAGCTCAGCTTCCTCTGTCCATGGCTCATTTGAATCGAGTGATGATGCAAGGTACTCCATCGAACAATCACCGCACGGCGGTTCAGTAACAAACAATGCCAATTTTACACTTGGTTTTAGTCGATACTTTGCATTACTACCACCTTGCTCTACCCATATTGAAGACTCCTTTGCACATTCGTGGAGAAGAAAAAAATTGAAAAGTCTCAATGCAAGTATCTCAGCATGCATGTCGTGAACAATAAAGCCTTGTGAAAATGCTCTAACACGATTAGGCATGACTTTGACACCCGTGGCTATTGTCAATGGCTCGATAGTTTCATTATCCATGATGGCCACAACACTGGCCATAACCGTCCATTCTTGGACTCCATTGGATCGTATTGAAGGTTTACCTGACTTGCATGTTAGCTTGCTAAAAGCACATAGTGCTGCTTCTGCAATGAGATCACCGAAAACATCATTATTCATCAACTATATTTAGGTTGTGTGTGGTAAATAGATTGGAGGAATTCGGGTTGTTGAAGGCCCTTGCGTGTGTATTATATATACTTATGTATATATATATATATGTGTGTGTGTAGGTGTGCGCTTATTTTTGTAAATCAAAAAGTCACATTGATCAAGGAGTACCACTAGCTATTCCTCGCAGCCATTACAAACGTTGTTTGCCACAGATTTTGATACAGAAAGAAAACTGCAATGCTTTTAGAGCAAAAATGGTAAACTCTGAAACACCAGTTAAGAACTTGGAAAACAGACCATATTGGTATATGTCTACTGAATTATGAACAGAAGAAAAAGAGGGAAAAAAAAAAAGATGGGAAAATTGAAACTCTAAATACTGTCTACCACCACTATTCACCTCCTATTTTTTCTAACTAGGGCGCCAACTATCCCTACTCCCACAGCCAATATACCACCAGCAACACCAATTCCAATCAACCCGTCCTTGGTAATCTGATCCTCTATACTTTCCAACAATTGCTGTGCTTGCTCATTGTTTGGTTCTGACTTTAGCAATGTCTGAATATACCTCTTTGCATCAGTATAGTTACCAGTTTTGAAATTTCCCAAACTCAAGTAATACAACGATTCTCTTCTCATACTGGGTTCTGATCTGTACAAGATTTCGAGTATATGGATTCCCTGCTCTTGATGTCGAAGTGAATTTGATTTGAGCAAGCCCCATGCATAGTTGAATTGAGACTGTGCTGTGGGATTGGGTTTTTCAGAATCCAATTGATCACGCAATACACGTAGCTCCTCGGAAGAGAGCGGTTCTTTAACTTCAGCTAGAGCTGGATAGCCTGTCCTGTTGAATATCATATATCTATGTGTGTGTTTGTGTTTGTTTGTGTGTGTGTGTCTTTATTTTTAATTTCTTGTGAAGTTAAACTCAGTGGTGGATCGTGAGTTGTAAGTGGTAAGAAACTAAAGGTGAATGGCAGTATTTGAAACTTGATGAAAAGAAAAAGGGGGGCAGGGAGGCGCTTATCTTAGATCAGTAGCTTCTTGCTTTTTATTTTTCTACTTTTCACGCGCTAGTAAATTTTGCGTAACACTTTTTTTGCCTTGTTTTTCCTCTCAACTAGAAAATACACTTTTCAAATTCCCTCCGAATATTTGATACATATTAACAAATCGCTTTTATTTTGATTTCTCTTTTTCTCTTTTTTTTATTTTTGTCTTCTGACGAAAAACATGGTCATAATGTCTTGTACTATTTTTTATATATGGAACTACTTCCTATTTGTTTGGTCTCTTGGCTAATGATGAAGCTATAAATTCATTTCCATATGAAAAATTGTTTCGGTCAAAAATTGGATGTTGTGGTAGTAAAGTTTTTCGGTTGCAAAAATTGACTAAAGCTATCAAAAGAGTAAAATATGTTGTACATTTTATACAAAGAGTTTAGAGACTGCTCACTGCTAACAATGATAAAATAACTCATCAAAATAAAAATAAAAGTTAAAATAAAAATAAAAATAAAGCCAAGTACATATTAACCAGTTGTTTAAGATGTTAAAAAAAAAAAATAAGGGAAAGAACGAATTAATGAAAAGGCGTGGGGTAAGAGTAAATATGTTTTACGCATCAAAAGACTCGTTGTAAAAGTACATGTTCGGAGCATGTTTTATCCAGCGGTAGTGTTGCAAATTGTACTCCACTGTTTTACCAAATGTGTGTTCCTCACCGCAACAAACAACAGCCATTGACCTGAAATGGTTCTCGTCTGAATATTTAACACTAGCCATGTGGCTTTGCAATGCCTCATCCGAATCAAGTGGCTTATAGTTGATATTCAAAAGCGAATAATCTGGTTTGACATCCTCTCCTTCTTTTCCTTTTCTACCTTGTTCGTCTTCTTCTTCGCTTAGGTTACTGGAATTGGTTTTTTTCAATTCGAGTTGCTCTACTTGAGTAGTTACTTTCTTGGTGGGTGGTGTTGTGACAAGTGGTGGTGGTGGTGCCAGTGTCAGTGCCAGTGTCAGTGTCAGTTCAAGTCTCAGTGTTGGTACTGATGCAACTGCCAGGGTAAATGGATTCTCGTCAATAATTTCAATAGTATTCATTTCAACATCGTTTTCCAATACAAACACACTGATTGTTAATCTGCCATCGCGTATATACTTTAACATCTTATCGAGGATGTGTGAAAGCCAAAAAATGTGTTTTTTGGTCTTTACTGTCCAGAAAATGTTCAATACAGGGTGTGGAGGTCTCCCCAAGTAGTCCTTCATTACTTCTTTCTTCTCTGCGGTTTGTAAAAGATCCAAGGCTATAGGTAAGACAAAGGTTGCACCCAATTCTTGAGCAAAAAATGCAACTGAGTCAAAAGTGATGAGTGGTTGGCATTTAGCACCACTTGGTCCACGGAATGCAGTTTTGAGTATAACGATATTTGGGTCAACTATTTTCCTATAGTCGGGAAGCTTGGTTTGCTGTTCTTCTTCTTCTTCTTCTTCTTCTTCAGATGTATTGGTTGCAGCTTTGTTCTTTTTAAAGTATTTGTTTTTCAATTGGTTGTATTTCATTCTGTATTTTGGAATGTAGTCATCTTCAGTTTGAGTTCCATTAATCTGTTTTTGTTGCAAGTCTTTGACTTTTTCAAACATTTTCTTTGTGAATCCGTTTTTCTTTCTAATAATGAGAACCATCTTGCCGCTATCGGGTAAGCTTGAGATGCAGAATGGATGGTGTTGGAAAAAGTCAATCTTTCGAACGTTAAAGTAGATGTGGGAGCCAGCTTTCCAGTTGCCGTATTTGAACTTGATAAGACCAAACCATGAGTTTGGGTTAAATTTGTGGTTGACTTTTATGGGGATTGAAACCTTCATTGTTTCCTCATCCAACATTTCAAACTCTGACCATCCTTTAGTTGGAGATTTGATGCCGTGGACAATTCCGTAAATTCTGCCAATGACCTTGTCCAAGACAAGCAAATGCACACCGATAATTACCATGGCTTTGGCGTGGTTGTTGTGAAAGAATGCCATGAGCAACATGATAAATGATTGTGCACGGTGGTGGACCATTGACAAGTCAAAGGATAATTTTCTAATGAGTTTTATGTTGCCGAGGGCCAAGAATACAAATGTAACGTATGCCAATATACCATAGGCATTCTTGGGGTACTTTGGGTGCAAGTCTTGGTATACGGGACTTGCCCAGTAGTAGCATACAACACCTACATGGAAGGTAACGACAACAAACATCATAAATGAGAACCAAACGTGTAAAAAAGTTGTTCTTTCATAGGTTAAGCCTGTGATACCGGTAATAAAGTCACCCTTGGTGACCAAAAGAAAAATGGCAGGTATTTGGGCAATACCGATTCTTGCGCATCTTTTTGCAACCACAAATATTCTGGGGATGTAAACAATGTCGTCGGTGTTGTGGTAGCAGAGTTTACCATTGAGTAAGATGTAGAATAGAAACAAGATTAAGATGGTTGGTTTGAAAAAGTATCTTTTGCTAAATACTTTGATTGACCATGATGAGTTGATGGTGTTCCAAATACTTAGCCAAATAAAGTATGGTTTAAATCTATTGGATTTGGTGTACCTCTTTTGTCGTAAGTTTCTGGGGATCCAAAAGAAGAGGATCCCATTGATTACGAATATGACCAAACTAAAGATGCAACTTTCCCATTGGTACTTGGTGTTTCTGTCAGCTTCAAGCAGTTTTTGCATATCCACTGATAGTGTGGTGGTGGTGGTGGAGGAGGAAGTAGTAGTGCTCATCTTTGCTTGTTAGTTTCTATTTTATTTTGGTTGTGAGTATAACAATAGTCTGTGTTTGAGTTTCTAAAATCAATATAAGATGTGTAGATTGGAATATATGAATTGTTAAGCAAAATAAGGCAATCTTAAAGAAACATGAAAATAAAAAATGAACAAAAAAACTGATTTTGAAAAAACAAAAAAGTTGTGGAGATGATCTAGGATTATATGATTATTGGAAACTGAGTATATGTGCTAAAGATATATCAGAAATACCTATTCATTGAAAGAAAAAGGAAAAAAGAAAAAAGAAAAAGAAGAAAAAAACTTACATTCAAGTCTCAAGTCTTACTTAAAAACTCATTTCTTTGATTACCTATACTTCATTTCTCCTCCTTCTTCATTAAAGACAATTGCCAATCCCAAGTGCTGTGTATTGTGTGTGTGTATGTTGTTGTTTTTTTTTGGTTCAATGAGACCTTTACGGACAGACAATATGAGTATTGATTTTGCCCAGAAAAAAAATAATAGAATGAGTTGAAATGAAATAAAATATACATCTCTTGTGTAGCAGAAAAAAAGAGAAAGAGAGAGAAGAGAGAGAGAGCAAGAAGAGTTACAGAAGAGTGTGCAGCAACGGCAGTGTCAGCGGGAGCATAAGCCGTGAAATGTGGAGGGGCTTAGTAAGAGAAAGAAAAGAAACAAAGAAAAGAAACAAAGAAAAGAAAAACCAGAAAGGCTGTGTTGAAAAGTGTGCACATTCAACTACTGGCAAGTTCACTCACCACCACCGTCATCACCATCATCATCCTCATAAGCTTTCTTGAACTTCTTGAACTTCTTGGATGTTTCTTTTGCATCTGTTCCAAGGACACAGGTTCTCCTTCTTCCTATCCTCTTGATGCGAAAACAGCGTGCCAAGAGTATAGTGGATAAATGTATTACAACTGCTGTGACTGGCTGAAAATAAACATAAATAAAAAAAAAAATACAATAGTAATCAGATGTCGTCGTAACTTGGCTGAGCTGAAGTTGGTTGCAAAAGCTACATGGCAAAGCAAAGCAGGAGCAGAAAAGATAGTATGCCATCAAGTAAATAAGTAAATAAGGATAGCAATAAAAGAAGAGAGAATACATATGAGGATATTGGTTTAGCCGCATCAGTTGTTTGTTCTGTTTGCCATGTTCATATATATAATATATATATATGTTAAAAGTATGTATAGTTTGCACTCAATAGCTTGTGTATTGCCATCTCTGTACTGGAGTACTGGAGTAATGATCTCTATTGGCAAATGTTCACCATTTTGAATTGTATATCATAACACTTTCTCAAGTTTGCGAAATTAAAGTGTTTTTTTGGCTCCTATTGTCCTTTTTCTTCTTTGTAAATTTAGATTATCAGATTACATCTTTTGCATACAATTTCATCTCCAAGAAAAATATTGGGAGAGAAAGGAAAAAAAAAGAATACAGTATGGGGCTGTATACAAATATGAAAATGCCACAAAAAACATAAAACTTGAAAAAATACATGCAAACAAATAATAAAGAGGAAGCCAAGAGAGTGCGAGACAGAGAGAGTTTGTGTGTTTGTGTGTGGTAGCTCTAAAAACGATTTAAGCGAAAACAGCGATAATCCCGAATAGCTTATTCCCGAACTTGTCTCTGTAGCTTAACACAATTAGCCAATAGGAAGTTGTTTCGTGCTCACTACTACTTTGAGCAAATTATGTTTGCCAAAAATTGTATCTTAATATTGTTATTAGAAAGAATTGTCTCTATAACATTTTACAGTTTTTCTTGGTAATACTTATTGCATATATAGATATTGATACTAGAGTGAAATGTATAGAGAGAGAAAAAGAGATTACTACAACAACAACAGCAGCTACAACAACAACAGCAGCTACAACAACAGTTACAAGAGTAATTAAAGACATCCAATGGAAAAGAAAAAAAGAAAAAGAAGGAACAAATTCTTTTTCTTGATTTCATCACCAACTTTCCCTTTTATATCAAACACGACGAACTCTTTCTCTTTTTTCACTATAATGATTTAACAACTTATTTTTAGTTATTAGTATTCTCTTTTATTCTCTCTCATTTTTTCTTTGCTTTTTTCCTCTCTTATTAATGCCCTAAAGCTCCTTAAAGAGGGCTTTCTTTTCTAATCTATTCCTTCCCCAATGGTCTTGTAGAACAAAACGTCACTTATTTTTTCTCTTCATTTTTATATATACATTCAGAAAGAAAAGAGAGGAATGGACCCTTTAGCCCTTAAGCCATTGAGCCATTGAGCCATTAAGCCTTTTTTTTTTGTCCTCTAGTCCTGTATTTTTTTATTTATGTCAGTTGAAGCATTTGTATGTGTGATACAAAACAATAAAGGGAATCAAAGGATACGAAAATAAAAATAAAAAATTTGGAAACGGAGAAAAACAAAATGAGAAATTTTGATCAAAGTTATCAGATCCATCAGTGACACAAAAACTGAAATAAAAGAGAAACAAGAGACACGTGATGCATACTTTTTTTGCCTTTTCCCTAATCCTCTTTCTTTTTCCTTAACCTTTGATATTCGTAGAAGAGAGGATGGATTTAGTGATTGAAAGTCAATTGCTCATTACTTAACACTTTATATTACCTATTGCTAATTGTTATTTCAAAGTTTTAAAAAAAAGCTTGACAAAGGCATGTTAGAGTCATGCACTATCTGCAAATACTAAAAGAATTCCACCTATAGTTCATTTCCGATGCAACACTATGAAGTTATCGGGTTTGAAAGAATTACGAAACTAGAGACAAAGAGATTAAAGAAAAAAAAGCAAAGTACTACAGATAAAAATTGGAAAACAAAACAAAACAAAACAAAACAAAACAAAACAAAACAACAAGAACAAGAAGAACAAGAAAAAAAAAAACAATTGGGAAACATATCTTCATTAAAAACAACCAATTGTTGCACTCGGACCTTCCATGAAATGCTGCAAACCGTCTCCCATTTTTGCTACTATTGACAATGCTGACATTGTTGCTGCACATGCACATATAGCCGATGTATTTATTGTTGTAGTGGTGGTGGTTGTTGTTGTTGTTGTAGTTTCTCTCGTGATTGTATAATGTTGTTATTATTATTATTGTTGTTGCTTTGAAAAAGCTTATACTTTACGCGTTATTGATGCTACAAGGTGCCTGCTCAAACCATGATTTCCATTTAGTGTGAAATGTTCTTTTGTTTGTTTTGTTTGCAATTTTATCCTAGGCAATTATTTGCAAAGCCAAAGATGAAGCACACCCAATCAACTCAATATATACACAGGCACATATTTATCTGTAAAGAAAAAGAGAAAAAGAGGGAAGAAGAAGAGGGAAAGTCTTGAATATCTATGTAATGACGTACACTCACTCAAACCCTTCAGTTGATGCTAGTTGACGCGATACCAAACTACATTGCACCTGCAACACTCCTCTGTTATATAATATTTGTAAGGGTTTGTACTGTTTTCAATCGCGATTTTTTTTTTTTTAATTTTGGAATAAAAAATTGATTGCACATAAAGTTACCATAAATGACAAAATAATAGAGAAAAAAAGAGAGAGAAAAAAAAATGATTAAGAGTGCAAGAAAAATCTTAATAAAGTTACTGCAAAAATAGTGCACAAAGTCAATTGTGTTAAGTATTTGCAACCATGACTAAAAAAGAATTACTACATTTTCACTTTCCCTTCCTCTTCTTTTTGTTCTTCATTTCATTTTCTTTGTAATTCTCCATTGTTCATAACCAATATTGAGCAGCTCATACTTGATAATCGGAATTGTCCTTTTATTTTGGCGGCGGGGGGGAGGGGGTAGAAAGAAGGCAAAGAGTAACATACGAAACTCTTTTTTTTTTGTCCCTCTTCTTATTCTTGAAAATTAAAAATAAAAATTTAAATAAAAAATTTAAATAAAAATAATTTGACTTGGAAATTAGTAACCTAGAGGGTCAAGAGCCTTCTTATCTCTTTTTTCCTGTTCTTTTATATTTGCAGTTACCGGACTCACTTCTCATTGGAGGAAATTGGCAACGGCCATAGATCAAGGCAATACCCGTGCGGTAATTTAAGGCTGCAAAACCGAAATCAAAACCAATTTAAAAACATAAGAAATAAAAAATAAAAATAAGCTAGAGAAGAATTTTCCCATCAACCAGAATCTTTGCAGCATATAATAGACCATGTTTGCCCAGATCTTGTAAAAGTGAAAACACAATAGAAACGCATAAAAGTTGTAAACATATCTACTCGCTAACTCACTAACTCACTCGCTTACTTAGTCATAAAGTATCAACTTGCTGAACAAAGGGAACACATTCACACACAATGAAGCTCAGTTCATTTGTAATTCCATTCGTTTTGGCTTCCCTCGTGAGTGCCGATGGCTCAAGCTCATCAGACGCTGCAAGTATCACCAATGCACCAGCACCTGCTGCAGCTGCTGACGATAATTCCGGTAACCAGTATACTCAATACCCATCTGTGGCAAAGACCGCCTCCATCAATGGTTTTGCTGACAGAATCTATGACCAATTACCTGCATGTGCTCAACCATGTATGTACCAAAACACAGGTATCACCCCATGTCCATACTGGGACACTGGTTGTCTCTGTATCATGCCTCAGTTCCAAGCATTGGTTGGCCAATGTATTGCTGACAACTGTCGCGGTGAGGACGTGCTCGATGCTAGATCTTTGGCTACTTCAGTTTGTTCTAGTGCTGGTGTTTGGGATCCATACTGGATGCCTCCTGCTAGTATCAGTTCTTCATTAGAGTATGCTGCTACTGCCGTTGCCACTACCACTGATGACACCTCGTCAAGCACCGATGTTGCCTCTTCTAGTGATTCTCCTTCTTCTTCTTCTTCTTCTTCTTCTTCTTCTTCTTCTTCGACCAAAGAAGAAGCCTCCTCAACCGAAGCTGAAGAAACTTCATCTACTGCTGTCGAAGAAGCATCGTCTACTGATTCGACAATTGAAGAGTCAAGTTCCAACACCCAATCATCTGCTGCTCTTGAATCAAGTTCAGACTCTTCGGAAACACAATCAACCTCCAATACCGCTTCCTCCTCTGACTCATTGATCACAACAGCACCAACCACCTCCTCAACCTCCTCCGGATGGTATGTGACAATCCCAAAGACAGCTTCAATCAATGGTTTTGCAGACAAGATCTACGACCGTTTACCAGAGTGTGCTAAACCCTGCGTAAAACAGGACGTTCGTGTATCCCCTTGTGCTTACTACGATACCCAGTGTCTCTGTATGATGCCTCAATTCCAGAACCCAGTCGGAATGTGTATTGCCGACAACTGTCATGGTGAAGATGTCTTGGATGCCAGATCATTGGCCACCTCAATCTGTGTCAGTGCCCAAATGTGGGAACCATATTGGATGCCAGATGACAGTGTAACCTCTGCTTTGGAATATGCTGCTACTGCATCTTGGGACAGCAACGCCATTACAACCACCACAACCGATGAAAACACTGAAACCGTTCCTACTGAGACTGCTTCAAACACATTGGTCACATCGGCTCCAACCACCACTGGAGCAGATAATCCATACACTCAATACCCATCCGTGGCAAAGACTGCTTCAATCAATGGTTTTGCTGACAGAATCTATGACCAATTACCAGAATGTGCTAAATCATGTATGTACCAAAACACCGGTATCACCCCGTGTCCATACTGGGATACTGGTTGTCTCTGTATCATGCCTCAGTTCCAAGCATTGGTTGGCCAATGTATTGCTGACAACTGTCGCGGTGAGGACGTGCTCGATGCTAGATCTTTGGCTACTTCAGTCTGTTCTAGTGCTGGTGTTTGGGATCCATACTGGATGCCTCCTGCTAGTATCAGTTCTTCATTAGAGTATGCTGCTACTGCCGTTGCCACTACTACTGATGACACCTCGTCAAGCACCGATGTTGCCTCTTCTAGTGATTCTCCTTCTTCCTCCTCTTCTGCTACTGCTGAAGAGTCATCTTCTCAAGCATCTGAAGAATCAACTTCAAGCTCCATCACTTCAGGTCAACAATCCAATACCAATAACGCTTCCTCGTCCGATTCATTAATCACATCTGCTCCAACTTCTGATGACACTGGTAACCAATATACTCAATACCCATCTGTGGCAAAGACCGCCTCAATCAATGGTTTTGCTGACAGAATCTATGACCAATTACCTGCATGTGCTCAGCCATGTATGTACCAAAACACCGGTATCACCCCATGTCCATACTGGGATACCGGCTGTCTCTGTATCATGCCTCAGTTCCAAGCATTGGTTGGTGAATGTATTGCTGACAATTGTCGCGGAGAGGACGTGCTCGATGCTAGATCTTTGGCTACTTCAGTCTGTTCTAGTGCTGGTGTTTGGGATCCATACTGGATGCCTCCAGCAAGTGTTAGCTCGTTATTGGACTCGGCTGCCTCAGCTGGCCTTACTGGTGATGTTACTGAAACTTCTGAGCCTACTCTTACTAGTGGCACTGATGTCAGCTCAACCGAATCTGCTTCTGAATCCGCAACTGGATCCGCTACTACTGGTGGCTCTGATGTTAGCTCGTCCGAGTCCGCTACTGGATCCGCTTCTGAATCCGCTTCTGGATCTGCTCCTGGATCCGCTTCTGAATCTGCTTCTGGATCTGCTACTACTGATGACTTGGAGCCAACTGAGTCTGCTAATGGCTTCTCAGTATCTGTTAGCTTCTTAAATGAAACTGCTGTATTTGAATCCAATGGTACACATATTAAGCTCTTTGATGGAGTTCAAGCATTGTTTGAATTAGATGACGGATTGCTCCACTTGTTGGCTGGTGGCTACGTCAAGGTCGATGAAATTGGTAATTTGGTTGTTGTTGATGATGCGGAAGAGGCTACTACCGGATGGGGTATGACTGATAACCAATTGACGCTACCATCTGACTCTCCAGCATTCACGAAACGTGATGATCAAGTTGTTACCTTTTATGCATGTCCTGCTGAGGTTGGTTACGTTGTATCTGTGAAGAACCGCGAAGGATGTGTTGAACTCAACTCAGAAGTCGACTCTACCCCGGAAACAAGCAGCACATCTGCTGGTCCAACATCGGACGGTGACACTCAAACAAGTGAAGGTGGAGATGCAAGTGAAACAGGATCATCTGGAGCCACAACTACTGGTGAGGAAAGTGAAGAGCAGTCTGCTACAGGAGATGTTACAGCTTCTGGCTCTGGCTCTGGCTCTTTTGCTACTGAAACTACTCTGGGTGATGAGACTTCATTGCCCGCTACATCCACAGTGTTGAGTGAAGTCACTACTACCGACAAATCCGGATCAACCTCTGTCTACACCACCACCATAATTGTCACTGAAGTTACTGAGTACTGTGCCCAACTGTCAGCCAGCTCAGTGCAGTCTGAAGCAAGCTGCGAACAAACAAGCGCTGCTGCTGTGCAGTCTACATTGACGGTACATGAGCAGGAAATCATCACAGTCATTGTGTCTTGTGAATCGGCTATCCTGTCACTTGAGAGCGTGAAAGAAAGTGCAGCTAAGGTTACCAAAACAGAGGTTGTGCAAAGCTGTGAAAGTGCTATAAGTTCACTTAGTCTGGTTGAAGCGGGTGCCCAAAGTACCTTGAAGGCCATCATTTCTACACATGAGTCTGTTGTTGCAGTTCAAACCTCTGCTGCTGCTGCTCAACAATCTGCTGCTGAAGCACAAATGAGTGCAGCCAAGGCTCAACATTCGTCTGAGGCAGTTGCTCATGCTCAAAGTGCTGTTGCACAAGCTTCCCAAGCCAGTGAAGAGGCTGCGCATGCTGCCAGTGTTGAGTCAGCAGCCAAATCATCAGCTGCTGAAGTCGGTGTAACTGTGGATGTTACAACCACCGTCACTGAGAATGTCACTGTTCAAGCACACAAGACTGCAGCCACTGGCGGCGTCAATGGTGGTGCCGCTGCACAAGAAACTGGTGCAAATGTAGGAACTAGTGAATCTACTGGTAAACAAGGTCAAGGCTCAACTAGTGAAGCATCTCAAGAAGGTGCTGGACAAGGTACAGAAGGTGCTGAACAAGGTTCCGAAGGTGCTCAACAAGATACCGAAGGTGCTGAACAAGGTTCTGAAAGTGCTGGACAAGGTACCGAAGGTGCTGAGCAAGGTTCTGAAAGTGCTGGACAAGCTGCTCAGCAAGGTAATGCACCAACAGTTGCTGCTGGAGGTAAAACTCTTTCAACTACTACTGGTGGAGAGCAGGCTGGAGCCACTGCAGGATCTGAAACTAATGTAGCTGTTGCTTCTGGAACTTCTGAAGGAAGCGCAGCACAAACAGTTGCTGCTGCTGTTAATGGTGCTTCAAGACAAATTGGCACTTCATCCTTTGCAATGCTTGCATCCACAATAGCTGTGTTTGCTGGATTCTTGATCTGATGAGTTTGAACCCTTGCCCCCTTTTTTTTTCTGTTCTTTCTCAACGTCTACTGAATTCTTCAGTGTGATTGATTGAAGAAAGTATCATTGGTCTCTTTTTTTCCCTCTCTTTTATACCCTTCTTCAAGTGGTGTGTGTCTATTACATTTCACGGCCACTTTTTGTTATTTCATTTTTCGGTTCAAAAATTGTATAAATAATTTTTCAAGTAGAGAATTAGATTTCAAAACAATAAATAGTAATTTTTTTCAAAAAAAAAACTGAACTAAAGTAAACTAAATGGGATATTTGTAGAAGAGATTATTCAATTAGAGGGGTCTTTCGAAATTGTGGAAAAGAAGGTGTGGTGACATTTAAAATAGAAGAAACAAAGAAGAAAGATATAAACTTTTTTTAAATAAAAGATAATATTAGGATTGGTGTATACTGAATTGACGTTTGTACGACTGTTTATTCACGTGACCTGGCAAAACTACGAGTGTCGTGTCGAAAATTGAAAAAAATCTAGATCCATTTGTAGTGAGAATGAATTAATGGTTGTGGTTGTGGTTGTTGTAGTTCTACTTTACACCACTTAGATTCGTGTGTGTTTTTTTTTTCCTCTCGCCTTTTTTAATTTTTATTTTTATTTATATTTTTCTCCATTTTTTTTTTTTGAGTTTTCCAAAGTACGTGCCCCCTGGTAGAATTAATTTTCGTCGTGATGTGTAGTCTCACTTGAGGTCTGCGGGGCAGTTCTAGACCTCAAATATTATTATTTTTTTTTTGGTCCGCAAAGACCTATATTTAGTTTTTGTGTCATTGTTTATATCGTTGCCTACTTTGAAATAAATTGAGACAAATTGAGACAGTGCATGTAAATTGCGGAAATGACAACAGATAATAGTTGACAATAGACGGCATCGTCAATCACTATTGAAGTGTGTAATGTGTTCTAGGACACGACAATAGCATTCGTCAGGCTAAGTAGTATATTGACATCGAATTATATATATGTATATATATATATATATTGATTTATATATTAATTTATATATACATGTATGTATACTAGAAGTTGTCTAAAAGTGTCAATACAAGATTATAATGTCGAAGTATAAATAGAAACTGGCTCAGAGTTTGCAAACAAGGTCAAATAAATAAAGCATTTAATAGTGGTTGTGGTAGTAGTAGTAGTAGTAGCAGTTGCAGCGGCGACGGGGTTAGATTGACCTGCAGAGGAAGCAGCTTGTAAGTTACTTTAGGAAGGACATAGGTGGAAAATGTTTTATATCATTTGCTTAATAGTTGGTAGTATTCAATTGTATCTTGCTCTTCTTGCTTTGCCTGAGTTATGAATCTTCCTATTATGAATATAATAAAAAATTAAAAAGATGAATGTTACTCTAAAATTCTCACTGGCGCTTAAGTCCTCACCAAAGCTATTGGAGCTACTGGAGAAAACTACGCATTGAGTTGACTAGAGTGTATTGGTTCAGGATGAGGAGAGAGTTTGAGTAGCCTTTCTTCACGTTCTAGTACATACTGTTGAAGACGTGGATTACACAAATTTGAACATATTTTGTACAAAACAGGACAAAAGAAAAAAAGAAAGTGAGTGTGTGACAAAAAGAGAAACATAAAAATAAATAAAAAATAAATAAAAAATAAATGAATAAAAAATAAATAAATAAACTAAAAATACAAATAAAAAATAAAGCGAGAGTCACAGCCTGAGAAGGAGAAAACCACACATGTAAACAAAACCAAAAATATTTAATTTCTACACCATAAGAATATACCAACTTTTTGCTGTAGATTCATCACTAAAGTAGCAAACCAACTAGTTTGAAATATATCTCAAGTTTCTGTCAAATTCCTTTTGACAAGGACTATTTGATAACACAAGCACAGCAACAAGATATCCATAAACTAAGCTTCTCCATCTTTATTTATCAGCAACTGCTAAAATCTATTGATTGATAGGAGTCACAGTCTCTACTCCTATTTCATTTACCCACACCTTCGCACGTTCAGACCTCCACGAAAACTTATTCACCCATCAATTCAACGACTAAGCAACCAAGATGAGCCACTCCTCATCTCCCAATAGGAGCTCATCCATCTTTGGATGGGCCAAGAGTTTGAAACGATCACATCTTTTATCCAATGACTCAGTTAATGAGATTAGCGACTCAGACAATGCCAGTTCAAAGTTTTCACCCACGAAACTGATAAATGCAGGAGCATTTCCATCAATAGTTCCGTCTTCATCACTGCAGCAACTTCAGCAGCAACAACAACAGCAACAACAGCAGCAACAGATGCCACGTCTTCAACCACAGCGAAGTCCGTTGAATATTCCATCCAACACAAACAACAATAGCAACATTAACAGCAACAGCATCCCAATGTCATCGAGTATCAGTGGGAACTTGGAGCCGGGAGCAATCTCCCCGTCTCCATCAAACTATATCCCACTGCCTTTCCACCAGCGACAGTCGATACTGCTGCACAATAATGCGCAGTCGAGCTTTTCAACTTCGAATTATTTGGGCACTTCGCCGACTGCATCATCATCAACGCACGATTTCTTGCGACCTATATTGAACCACAAACTGAGATCAACAAACAATGTGTCTAGAGTACGATCCAACTCCGAGAATAGTATACGAAATCGTCGTGACTCCTTTTTGCAGAGCAATTCGCTAGTTGACGAAAACTCAAAGTATTTTGGTGTACCATTACAACAAGCGCTTTCCGAGGCAGCAGCCAAGATCTCGGTGTTATCATCAGATGACCAGACGAGTGGTTTGCAGTATGGTGAAATACCCATTGTGGTTGCCAAGTGCGGAGTATACTTGAAAAAGAATGGATTGACAGTTGAAGGAATATTTCGTGTTGGTGGCTCTTCAAAACGATTGAAGGAGTTGCAAGTTATATTCAATACACCTCCTGATTATGGTAAGAAGTTGATCTGGGATGGGTATACTGTTCATGACGCAGCATCAATCTTGCGAAGGTACTTGAATGCATTACCAGAACCATTGATTCCGCTTGATGTTTATGAGGAGTTTAGAGTTGTTTTGAAAGAACGACCTAGAATTATAAGCTATATGAAGTACAAGGCAGAGAATCCAACGAGGAGTCTTCGAAAGAAAAGTGAAGGAGACTCGTCACAGATGTTGACTGAAGCCAACATGGGACGTCATAACGATAATCATGCTCTGTCTGTGAATGCAGAAAGCCTGAGCAACGCGAGAGCTACACCAAGTAATTTACCAGATACTCAAGCAGTTTCAGCAGTTCCAACTTCGCAAGCTCCGCAAACTGCACAAACTGCACAAACTGCACAAACTGCTCCTGCTTCGACAATTACTGCTTCACTTCAACAACCAACCCTCCTGCTATCCATTCCCCAAAGTAGTCAAGAAGATTTCTCCAATAAGCAGAAAAAGAAGAAGGCAAAAAACTACAAGAAACTCACTAATGATGTGCGCACTGCTATCGACATCTACCGAGTATTATTAAACAATCTCCCAATAGCATCGAAACAACTTTTATTCTACATCTTGGACTTACTTGCTATGGTACAAAGCTATCTGAAACAGAACTTGATGAGTGCACGCAACCTTTCTGCCATTTTCCAGCCACTGATACTCTCGCATCCAGACCATGATCTTGATCCTGAAGAGTATGCATTGTCACAACTAGTGGTTGAATTTTTGATTCAGTATTCGTATAAATTGTTGCCATCGCACAAGGAACCATCGCCGCCACCGCCAATTGCAACAAGTGCAAGTGCGAGTGCAAGTGCAAGTGCGAGTGCAAGTGCGAATGCCTCTGCAGATGATATTGGGCCACAAGACTCTCTTTCCAACTCAGAAGCCACGCGGGAAGCACAGAAAGGTCAACTGTCAGTAGTGGAAGCAGCATCAGCATCCTCATCTAGTCAGGTTATGCAAGAGCAGCAACAACAACAGCAACAATTAACTCCTCGGTTCCAAGGGCTGCACTCTAAAAGTCTAAGTTCTACACCACAACACGAGGATATCGTGATGGGGTATAAACACAATGCCACAGAGTGCATTCCTGATGAATCTGATGTAGAGTACGAAGTTTCAGATGGAGTAGGGTCAGATGCTGAAGAATCGTATTTTCATGAAATTCGGCCACCTAGTACCATGAGCAGTCCCAAGACTAGTCCGATGGAACTTATTGGAAAACCTGTGATTGTAGCAACTAATGTAAAGACGTGATAGCAATCACGAAACACTAAACCTATGAGTTAGTGTGTGTGTATTATAATTATAATTGTGTATATGTGTATGTGTGTATGTGTGTATGTGTGTATGTGTGTTTGTGTGTGTTTATTTATGTATGAATATGTATTATTGAGTAATGTTTAGAGTAAATAGCGAATGAGTACAACTATAGGACCGAGGACTGCTTAATTATGAAATGAGTTTGTTGTATTTTTTTTTGAAGCAGTTATCTGAATGAGAAATTGTGGGTATAAGTAAAAATTAAGTAAGAAGTATAAAGCCAAACTATGCATAAATGATGTGAAGACTGCTTGTATGATTCAGAATTTGAAAGTTTTGTAGTCTAATGATTCAATAATTTTCCACGAATTCGATATCAAAGCTTAATTTGTTTTCCGTATATTTTTGTATTAAAATGCGCCAAAAAAAAGGAATGTGATCAGAGAAAGAAATGATCAATGCAATTCTCAATATACCGTCACAGAGAAATACAAAAACAAAAACAACAATTAGAAAGAGAACAGATCCCATTAGATATTGCATTTTATAAAAGTAGTTTGTTTATTATGAAAAAAGCGACTATAAGGATGCCAGTGTTTTAGGTACTTGTGTCATGGAAAAAATTGCGATTCTTCACACTCTTCACAAAGTACATGTATTAATGTATACATTAAAACATTTTTTTCTACCACATTGGGAAAGCAAAAAAAAAAATGATCGAGCAAATTCAAAGGTAGAGTTACATTCTTTGGTGCTCATAGAACAAGGATAACTTGTCTGTATATCATGGAAAAATCGGTGTTTCGTGTTGGGGTGGTATTAGAATTGAAATCCAATTATGGTTGAGTTTCTTTACTGCATCACGTGAGTCAGCATACAAGATTATTGCGCGAGAAGAAGTTTGGTCCGTTTCTGTTTCTTTCTTTGCTCTTTAACAATTTTGATGCTCGTTGAGATTGAGAACAATTGTGGAGAAATAGACAAAAAAAGAAGGAAGTTTAGAGCGGAGAACGATAAAACAAGAGCATTGAAGTTTTGTGAATAGGGAAAGAATGAAGTGGTTTTGGCGGACCCACGCCTGACGATGAGGGGAGATGGTGATGATGATGGAGACGAGCAACCGGAATCACATAGCCATATTTCGTAGCAGGTTCTGACCATGGAAGTTAAAATAAAGAGATGGAGTGGGGTTAATTGTAAAAGTATGAAGTGTCCTAGTCTCTAATGGTGTACAAAATTACTCTAGAGTAATGTATTCAAAAGGCAAAGTGATTGTACTTACTGTAGGAGTGGTTAGCGATTGTTTCGTCTAAATCGAATATCATAAATGAAACGAGTGGTATCTGTACAGATACTATGTAATAACGAGGTGTAAAAATAGTCAGTGTATTACACTTGCAAGCTATTTTTAAAAGATGTCTATGGAAGGTAGAGGCGTTGGCCATTAAATATGAACTTTGTTATATACATAACCAGGGCAAGCAGGAACAACTTAATGAGGGAGACGAGAGAAAAGTTGGTAGCACCAGTGCTTGACATTGTTTCTGCTCTTCACGTGATTAAGTAGGGTAGAGCTAATGAAGAGCCAATACAGAATCCATTGAGCAGATAAAATTGTAGTTTGATATAGTCTAGGAGGTGATGTTACTGATTGAAAAATAATTATGAGTGATGAGCTTTAAAGACAAGTCAAAATTGTTCAAGGAAAAAAGAAAAAGTTGACAAAACACTCACTTTTAAATTTTGGTGAACTGATTTGACTGGAAATTGAACCAAATGCAGATGAATCATGTGCTGACATTCATAACAATTAACAAGAAAATTAAAATATAGTAAGTTTAGTCATGGATTCCTTACAGTAATAGAAAGTAGAAAAGTTGGCATGTTGTGAGGTGTTCAATTGTAAGTGTCTAGTAAAATGAGAGATGTTGATGGAAAAGTAGAGCAATTAACGGAGAGTCACCATGAAAGGGATGAGATCTGTGCATAAGATTGAGATGCACTTGAAACTCGGTGTAAGGATGCACTTGAAACTCGGTGTAAGGATGCACTTGAAACTCGGTGTAAGGATGCACTTGAAACTCGGTGTAAGGATGCACTTGAAACTCGGTGTAAGGATGCACTTGAAACTCGGTGTAAGGATGCACTTGAAACTCGGTGTAAGGATGCACTTGAAACTCGGTGTAAGGATGCACTTGAAACTCGGTGTAAGGATGCACTTGAAACTCGGTGTAAGGATGCACTTGAAACTCGGTGTAAGGATGCACTTGAAACTCGGTGTAAGGATGCACTTGAAACTCGGTGTAAGGATGCACTTGAAACTCGGTGTAAGGATGCACTTGAAACTCGGTGTAAGGATGCACTTGAAACAGTGTAAGGATGCACTTGAAACTCGGTGTAAGGATGCACTTGAAACTCGGTGTAAGGATGCACTTGAAACTCGGTGTAAGGATGCACTTGAAACTCGGTGTAAGGATGCACTTGAA